>NC_058049.1:25320534-25629622 GCF_020085105.1 Siniperca chuatsi
AAATTGGCAAGTTTTTGCTAACGTGTTTATCCATGTTTTCCAGTCATCCATCTCAGTTTAAATCAATACCACTGTCTACACTGTCCACGTAAGCTCGTATTCACTGGACTGTGGATCTGTGACCCAACTACTGTGGGTTGCACACTCTTGATTTCTTTACAGATTACAACTTCAAATGACTGTTACATATGTAACTATGGTTCAAAGAATTCTGTGTGGCCTCTAGAAGTGGATACCTGGATTTCCCCTATCTGTGGCAGTCTGGTGAATAAAACGAAAACTTCCCACACTGCAGAGACTTAACTCATGCTATAGGTTGTAGATTGTAGATGCAGTTTTTCTTTCACTTCCTGGCAGTCATTGATATCCATTAATTTCTGTTCAATATGAAAATCAACGAGGAGCCCCATGAAACTTGCTTGAGTTGTGTAATCTCTCACCATTAACATCAACAATCGTTTTTCCTCAGGGTTACATTATTGTTGTGTGGTAACGCAGTTTAAGTGCAAATTAATTTGACATTGGCTCAACATGAACTTGACATTACCTTACAACAATAATGTAACTTTGACAAAACATTAATTAATTAATTAAGGTAAACGTCTTCATGAAGCTTTTATGTTCCTTGTGGAACTGCATGAATCAAGCAAGTGTCAAGAGTCTAATTGCTAATTGATTTTCATATCATACTATATGGAAATTAATGGAAGTCAATGGCTGCTTTAAATGGATGGAAAGTACATTCAAATTTCTAAATCACAGTAGCAAGATGACTAGCTGTGGTGTAAAGTAGGTATGAATTGAAGTAAAAGGGATAAAACATGCAAAACAATTAGTATATTCCTTTAAGACCAAGTTTCCCATAAATCCTATTCCTTCTCATCCCTTGCACTTCCTGGCATCCTTGGCTTTACTTCCACTCCTTCTACTAACTGTTATTGGGAGAAACTCTGAAAGTTTCAGCTTCATTTGTTTTGGAAGAACAGCACTCTCCTCTTGTTTTGTACCGTAAAGCACTTCGAAAGATTTCCTGCCAAATTCAACCTGTTAGGACACTGTTAAATACAGTGCAGCAGCAGAGGCTGCCAATCTTCCTGACAGGTAATTTGTGCAAAGATTTTTTACCAATATCTCAAAATTGAATGTGGTAATGATTTATTGATGTTACAAAGCAATAAATAGCACTTTTAAAATTGAAGGAGCCTGTCCTGCTCGAATGACCAAAGAAGCAATTTATTAAGATGAGCCCTGGTCTCAGGCTGAGAGGATACATTAGCCTTTTAGGTCTAAAAAGTTTAAGAAGATTTTTTGTACTGCATTCTGTTTTCTTCCCATTTCCCCTTCACGACTGTTAGTAGCTGTAGCCGGGGCACAGCTCCCGTGTGCACCGGCAATAATAGATTCATGCCCTGTCGTTTACTTTCTTTTTCTGCTGACCTTGGACTGTTTTGCTGATATTGTTACATTTTATTCAACTCTGTGGAAAAGAAATGAAAAAAAAACAAAAATACAGCAACATCCAACACTGTTCTGATAAATATGCATTTTTTTTCCCCCTTCTATGTTGCTGCAGAAAAGGAGCAGCGGGACAAACAAAGCATGATGAGTTGCCAGCTCTTTTAATTAGCACAGGCTCAACACACCGTTGTGCAGCAGTGTTGCCAAACTACAGGATGTTAAAGGATGAACAGTCATGATAAAGCATGAGGCTTGTTTACACATGGAGCATCACATAACCTGCATGACAACAAAAATCATAACCCCCCGCATTACTCTGCATAAGCAGTTAATTAGTAGATAATAATATATGTAAATGTTGTGAAAACAACAAACAGAGCAGTGGTTTCAAAGAAAGAACAGGAATTATAATGAGATTAGTTTACACAGACATTACCTGAAAAAACAAACTGAAGCAACACATCCCACACAGCCGTATCCCCCATTCCTATAAGCTCATTTACCTAATCTGTAGATAATTACACGCAGAAATGGTTTTTAAAGCCACAATGCTACATGTTTTGTTAAACATTGCTCAAGATATAATTGGATAATGCAGCCTTAATGTACAGATTTTAAATAGACAGACAGGCACACAGATAGATAGAAAGGTGTAACACAAAGCTGCTATGTGTATTTGTTCATTTCAGTTGTTTGGTGTTTTTCCATTTCTTTTTCACAGCAGACATTTTGACTTGTCATAGTAGGAGAAGCACAGTTGTTACTAATAACATTAACAATGGCTCTGTTCAGCCCTTGTTTTCAATTGCCATTTATACTCCTCATATAGGAACATGTATAGTACATGTACACTGGGGATATACAAGTTAGAATTACATCGAGTCATATTGCATGATTTTACTTTACTTGTGTGTATAATGAGAGGAAGCCAAGGTGAAAATATAGTTTGTCTTAAGTGTCTGTGATGAAATAAAAAATAAACTACTGACTAAAAATAGACAATATCTCATGCAATATATATATATATATTTTTTTTTTAAATGAGGTGGTGCGTGCAATGAGTGGAGCTCCAGATGAAAATAAAGTTGGTTTGAAGTGTCTATGACAAAACAAATGAAAAAGCTATTGTCAGAAATCTGAAAGCTCTCTTGGCCATTCTGCATTCACTTTTACGACGCTCCCTAACTTCAGTTTGTCAGTTTTCTGTCTACTGTCAGGTCTTGCAAGGTGCAGCCTTCAGTACGGGATCATGAGGTAAAAACAACAGCTGTGCAACATCAGTCAAGATTTATCCTGCACTGCCAGCAAATCTGGTGAAGACTGGGGAAAAGAATTTCTGAAAATTGAATTTAAAACTATTTGGATATTGGAAAAGAATGAATTCTGCTGATTGTAGCAGTGTGTGTCTGTGTGTTTCCATTTGACATATTTATGACTATTTATGTGGATACTGTACACATTGTTCAGATCCACATTATCTGTTTACATCAGAATAATGCATTTGTATTTGGTTACATGCCAAATAGATAGAAAGATAGTTAGCTAGATTGCTTGAACATAAACTAAATAGATTCACTTTTAATCAAGCAAATATTGAGGACTGCACTGATGTCCAGGACCAGGACAAAAATAAAGTCCGACTACTCTTTTTGGTCATGCTCTTCTGGATTTTTTCAGGTTAACAGCTCTCCTGTGAAGTTTGCTGATTATTTTACCGCAGCTTATCTCTGTATGCAGCGCTGTGCCTTCCAGGTGGTAATCCTGGAGCTGAAGACCTTCATGCAAATCTCCTCAACGTTAAAGAGTTCACCAACAGGTTTGTTATCAAACTGATGTGCCAATGCGGATCAGTCGTCTCCCTATGTGACAGGTACCCAGCGAAGAAAGAAACCAAACTTCACACAAAAAATGCTCAACTTTAATGCAAAGTGTTCATGTAGCAGATCCCTGCTGTTTCCCCACTGAGTTTCACTGGAACTCAGATTTTACTTCATACTCCAAGACTTAGTCTCTTTCCAACGGTTGAGATGTCATGTGTACCTTGTGTATATTTTGTGCGTCTTTGATTTGTCTTATACTTCATCTCCTTTTTGTTTATCATGAACGTGTTTATTGCCTCCTAATGTATTAATAATTAGATATATGCTAAAGAATATAATATCATAATTTTATGGGTCATATTTTGAGAATTATTGACGTTTTTTTCTCAGGTGGAGTTGAACCCCGGCCAACATAAATATTTTGTAATCAAGATCACTACTTTATCATTTATTTTCGGAGCTTAGTGATCTCACAGAAATCCCACCTCTGAACTGCGCCTATGAGCTCTGCTTCACTGGCAGAGTCTGGAGGTTCAGTACCAGGCGCAGCCCAGGAGCTGACTGTGTAATGAGCTGCTGTCTTAGTAAATCAGGTGGTGAAAACCACAGCGCACAATTGAGCGAATACATTTTCTTAGTAAACCTGGTGCTGTGTATCTTTGTACTGAATGTAAAACACACATGCAGACTGAAAGCTGTGCAGGCCTCCGTAAGGTGCTCCTGCAGATGCTGCTGGCTTTAGTTTTCCACAGAATAAAACTTTCCCACTTACGTCCCCAGAAAGCAAAAGTAGTATTGTTGCCTTTTGGTGAAAGTGGCATACCTCCACAGATTCTAATTTTTGAGATCTTTCAGCTTTTATTCTGTGAATCTATCACCTTGCCCAGTGGATTTTCCCAAATACCATAGCATTGTGTCAGTCAATAGTGGAGTACGGGATCCTTCAACTGAAACTAAAAACATTAAACACAAAAGAGATGAACATGAACTACATATATCAGATAATAAATGATCACTACGTAAGTTTCCATCCATCAGTTTTTATATGCATTTTTATTAGAAATGCCAGAAATTCTTACAAAAATATTTAAATATTGCAAAGAAATTTCTACTGCAGACAAACCTGCTGCCACTCACCACTGCATACTGTACTTCCACTCTACCAGAAAGCCCAAAAATTTAAAATTAAAAGGGCTGAGGTGCTAGGGATGTATGTATCCATCTGATTCCATGCAGTCGCCCTTGGCACCCCATTATCCATCACCGTTGATACTAATAAAAACAGCACAGGTGCATGCTGATGAGGAGAGACAAATTCACTCTAAAAAAAATGGAGAGAAAACTCAAATTCCACTCAAAGTGGGAGGTGTTGAAATCTCGTGACGTATCAGAGTGTGGGTAAAATTACTACTTTGCTAAGAGGGAACAGTCGTGGTCATGGTTAAAACAAACCAACGTTGATTTGTTGGTAGGAAACAGGAAGTGAACAGCGGCCCAAAATCGAATGTTTTGTTGACCCAGCTGCTCACCCTTACCTAAATCGGGGTGGTCTGTTAATACAAAGAAGCCTTTAGCTTGACAATTTGAGTCAGCGTGAATCCTCTCTGTCAAGTCAATAAATGTACCAGCTCCATGAGCTTTGTCTCTAAAAATCATTTTTCTACATTTACATGTTAGTAGACTTATTTGATCCATAAACCCCCATCATTGATGCTGTTAGCTGGGTGGTGATTCATATCAAACGTTCATATTGTTAGAGAATGGAAACGGTGGAGTGTTTCAAATATGACCAGTAAAGATAAACCTTTTCTCAATTTGTATTGGCTGATAAGAGCGAGCGTGACGTGCAGGGCAAAGATCCGCATTTTGAGATCTGCTACTGTGTGTTTCTCATTCTCTTTCCCTTTTTCTTCCCACCAACCTTCTGCCATCTCTTTCTCCACCTGAGCTCACACCCACCCACATTTACATGCAAACCTTTTACGTGTTTGGCCTCCTGGTATATGATGTCTGCACTTTCCCGCAACTTTGTGCTTGTTTGTGTGAGTGTGCAGTAAATCGGTGTATTTTTTTTTTTGCCTGCATTTTGCTGTATTTGTTTCTCGGTCTGCCGCAAGCATTTGTTCCCTGTGTGTTTAACAGAAACTGTTTTGGCAGCATCCTTCCTCTCTCCCTCTCCTGCCTGCATCCACCCTACTTTTCTTTCTCCTTTCCTAACTTCTCTTTCTCTTTCCCTGGAGGCAATAATAGTGGAAATACAGAATGGAAAACAATTAAAATAAGCCTTCCCTTGCTACCTGTACTCAGCTCCACCACTCTTCTACAGTATGTTTCTTACCTTTCTCTTGTGACAAAATTGGCCCAAAAAAAAGCAGGAAAATAATTACTAAAGCTCATTTCCCACTGGCCTTGAATGCGTCTGCTTTCCCATCATATAGTCTCTCCTTTCTTTGCTTTTTTCTGCTTTTCCATTTGTTCCATTCCACTCCTTCCTCTACCTCTCCACCTCTCACCTCCTCTCTTTTGTTTTTCCTCATCATCATTTCCTCAGTGTTCTCTAATTATTCGACTCTTTCGCCACTTCAAAGAGGCCCGTTAGCTGATTGAAGCTCGTTAAGGAAAGAAAACGAGCAGCGGAGTTTCATAATGGCTGCCAACGTTTGCTAGCAGAAGATCTTGAAGATGGTGAGTGTGTGTGTGTGTGTGTGTGTGTGTAAGAGAGAGAGAGAGAGAGTGGTGGCTTGTTGATGAGATGGATCTGCAGATGTGTTTTGGGGATTTTATGTGAAGTGTGATGGATAGGTGTGTGGATGGATGTTGCAGGCTGTTTGTTTGAGTGCTAGTGTGTGGTCCAAATATTCGTGTGTGTGGTATTACTTGTGTGTTTATTGCATGAGCTTGTGTGTATCCTCTTTGCAATGTCCTTGTTTAATGCATATCCGTCTGTGTCTGTCACTGTCTTTGTGTGTGTGTGTGTGTGTGTGTGTGTGTGTGCGCATGTGCCCTTTCAAATTACCCTTGCAATATGAAGCAGCTTTGACTAAAAGGTCAAAAACTCCCCGTGGAGCCGAGATGTAGAAATTCCTACAAAAGTACCAAATGCTCGAGTGTTCAAACGTAATGAGTCCCAATCCAATCATTTCAGAACATGAGGGCGAGCGGCAGATCATTTCATACCACTTAGTGTTTCCCACAGTTGGAGAATGCATTTTTAGTTTGAGATGGCAGTAACAGCAATATTTAAAGGGCTATTCCTGTCAAAATACTTCTGCAATGTATTTTTTTTTCAGGTGTGGATTGCCTAAAATGTAAGGTTCGTTACATTTTAGGCAACTTCTTCCTAACTCCATAACCCCCCAGATGAGTCTTCAGACCCAACTGATGCTGACTCAAGTGACATCACTTGAGGCAGTTTATCGGATTTCATGAGGCTCCCTCTGGAGCCACAAACGGCTTTATACAACTTTTTTCACCTATGCAGGAGTACTCCTCAGAACCTGTAAAAATATGTTTCCCCCTTCAACCATAACCAAGTGTTTTAAAGGCCTAAACCTAACAACAAATGAGACGCAGTCTGAAAGTCCTGTTTTCTATATGCCCAACCATCCACCCCAACGTCCTCCCTGTGACCTCTGCGCAGTATAAGTTCTTTATCCTGTATTGGAAATAATGTTGTCAGTGAACATAATCCAGGCAGCAATTATGCTTCCTCCATAACCTATTTGGCAAAGCAAATTAGTAGTGGCAATCTGATGTGACAAGATGCAGAGGAGAGTAAACCTTGATGATATCCCTCTTAAGATGTCATTTACCTATTAGAAGAAAACAAATCAGACTTCAATGTATTTTTTGAATAGTCAGTTAGCACTGTTTAGCTTATTAGTAAGGACATCCAGTAGTGCTACTAGCCAGCAGCTTAGCTCATTATGTATGCACATCGATATAATGAAGTGTTAGCACATGTCACGGTGCTTGCAGGCATAAAAGATTTAACAGTGGCACCATGGAGCGTGATAATTACACTTGTTTATGATGGAAATCAACATGTTTCCTTCATTTTCTGGACTATTTCAGCTGTGTGAAAGTGTTTTCTCCTTCAGCTGACATTTGAGACATTCATTTTCATAGGACACAAGAGTGGGCTTCTGTCAGCTGACTAGAGAGTGGACTGATGGCCAACACACAGCATGTTTCTTTGGATCTCTGAATAATATTGGACAGCGCACATGATCACACCTGCCTAACAGCTTAAATAACTTGCTAAAACAAACTTTTTTTTTCAGATTTAAATGAGATAAACTGGCTTGGCTGACTCAAGCTAAAACGTTTCTGGAGAAACGTGAGGCAAAGATACTGCATGAGGTGAAAGAGACAGATGCATACTGGGAAATTAGTTATTGTAGTTTGGCCATCCTTCTCAGACTCATAACTGAACACACAGACATGATACAGATATTTTTAGATTTGTGACAGAAGATATTATTGTCTCCGATGTCCATCATCAATAAACGTCCAACTCACCTGCGAATCATCACGTTTTTAAAGTTTTTTTCAGTATGAAAAGTAATCCAGTGATAGTAGTCTGTACACTACAAACAGGAAATGCTAATAGCTAATTCTCCATACTTTAATAGTACCAATTCGCAAAAATGTAAACACATATAGGTTACAGCTCACAGCGTAACTCACTGAATCCATGGCAACATTATACTTCCTGTTTACATCCCCAAAGCATTATGGTGTCTGTAGTTTCAAAACGTAGAGCATGAATAACCCCTTAGATAAAAGTAAGACAAAGAATGCCCTAACTTAAGTAAAAGTACCTAAGTATGATCAGCACAATGTACTGTATCAAAAGTAAAAGTAATCCATCTGTCCTCATAAAATGTTATATTATAATATGTTATAATATTATACCTGTCAACTGTAACTGGTTGAGGTGAAGCACACATTAACTTCTTTTAAGTGTTGTTAAATGTTTAACCTGTAACATTGCAGCACATATTATTAACTGATCATATGTTTAATATGTAAAATCTACAGAGTAACTGCTAACTATAGCTGTCAAATAAATGCAGTGGAGTAAAAAGTACAATATATTTTTCTCTAAAATGTGGTGGAGTGAAAATAAAAAATGGTACAGTGCCTAAAAATTAACTTTAAGCACACTTCTTTCTTGCATCAATTGCTATTTAATAACATACTGTGTACATGACACTGTATCAGTGGTAGCATGTGCTATATTTGATTGCCATTGCAAGGCAAAAGAACATCCACTTTCAGTTTGTGTGTATACACAAAAAAACATTTCCCCATCTCAACACAAACAGTGCAGTACGATACTTGGTAACATACTGCAAGAGTGTGATTAAAATTCCTGCCCATGTGTCAGCACAGCTGTAGTGTGATTGTAATTGATAGTTTGTAGCGGTAGCATGTTGGTTTATGAGTGTAACATTGTTCAACTTCTCCACTTTGTGTTTATTAATGTTTCTCAGTTATTGCTATTCAAGTTTCCTGGTCTTAAATTCTAGTTTGTGAAGTTCACTAATGAGTCAGGGTGTGAGTCACTGATCTCTCGAAGTCGAGTTGGGTGATTCAGCTGCTGTAAGCTGTATAAATTTGCTTAAATGATGTTTAAAACCCAGTTTAGTTGCTCAGGCCAACTGCTCAGGCCAACAGGGAAAGTGTGGGCAGAGAGTCTGTGAGTAATGCGCCCCTGCTTCCCTTAATACCGTCAAGGTGACTTTGAACAAGCCACTGAACCCCCAGCTGCTCTGCTGAAGCTGCTCACTGGTCAACTGTAAAAGGCTGCTTGGGAAGGTATGCAACTGATAGAAAGGCATATCTTCGTGTGGCCACAGAGAATTGAATCTCTTTGAAATGTTGTTTTGTAAAGGTAAACTTAGAAAACCTGCGTCACTGCAGTGCCCCCCCCTTTGCCGAATGTAGTCAACAGTCATGCATAAAGATGAATTACTCAGTAAACCCTACCTTAACACACTTTGAAGTCTCTGAAATACTGAACTAGAGAAACTGAGCCTAAGAAACTAATCTAAAACCACCTTTAAGGTGAGCATGTGCAACTTTGCTGGGTTGCCAATTAACCTAACTTGCATGTCTTTGTATTGTAGGTGGAAACGTAAACAGGCCTTAGGAGAACATACAAACAGATAGGCTCCAACCATTGCAAAACTATGCTGCCTTCCAGAATAGCCCATTGCAAAAATCAGGCACATCCTGTTTAAAAAAGATGTAGAAAAACTAGTCCATGCATGCATGCTAGATTATTGCAATTCCTTATTAACAGGCTGCCCGAATAAGTCCCTTAAGACTCTCCAGTTGATCCAGAATGCTGCAGCACGTGTACTGACAAGAACTAGGAAAAGAGATCATATTTATCCAATATTAGCTTCTCTGCACTGGCTCCCTGTGAAATCCAGTATAGAAATCCTATAATTAAAATCCTTCTCCTCACCTACAAAGCTCTTAATGATCAGGCACCATCGTATCTCAAAGAGCTCATAGTACCTTATTACCCCATTAGAACACTGCGCTCCCAAAATGCAGGGTTACTTGTGGTTCCTAGAGTCTCCAAAAGTAGAATGGGAGCCAGAGCCTTCAGTTATCAAGCTCCTCTCCTGTGGAAGCAGATCCCAGTTTGGGTTCGGGAGGCACCATCTCCACATTTAGTAGAGTAGACTTAAGACTACACTCTTGAACCATACTTATGCTGCATCAAGTGAAGTCCATTTTATGTATGTAACTTAAAATCACCAAGTTGCCTTAAAGGGTTTTAGAATCCGTACAACATATGACACCTTCTATCCTTAGGCCCTTGATTTGGATAAGGAAAACGCCACACAAAAAAACTTTAATGGGAAAAAAGATGGACATGTTAGGATCCCAGGACAGACATGTAGTCAGTGTCGTCTTCCAGGTGCTGCCAAGCACTGCTGTGAATTATAGAACTGGCAAAAATGGAAATGTGAGGTTAAAATGACCCTGCTTTCCTTTTTCTGTGAAGTTTAGCATGAGTCAGAGTGCCAGTCACTGGTCCGCCTATTGAGCCAATGCTTCACCCTCAGTGACAAATCAGCTGTAAACATGAAGTCATCTTCCTCTTTAAAATCCTCTAAGTCACACAGCTAAACTGTCGAATATATTTAACTCAAATAAATAACAGTAATGTGCCCTTCCTTTGAACGTTGAACTCATCTTCCCAAGCATCAAGGGGAATAGCAAATTTCTGCATCTCACATTAGTGTTACTTGATCTGTAATTTGTCAAAAGCAGCAGGACCTCTGTGAGCCTTAAATATCTGCTTGTCACATTTTGCACAGCTTTCTGCAGAACTCTTGCAGCATGGAAACCGACCTCTCACACGTGTCATCGTTCATCTCAGCCCACTTATTCCAGCCCGATAAATGCCAGGCGTGTTGACCCTGAGTCCTTGAGTGGGCAAATGTTTTGACTTGATAAATTAAAGCATCCCAAACTCCCTGCAGAACTGCTTAACCTTTGTTTTTCAAGATGTATAATTATTCAATGAACACTTCCAAAACACAACACAGGAAGTAATAATTAAACCTATTTTTGGTTTTTTTTTCCATGTGACCTCATACCTTATTTTACCATTACTTTGCTATTTTATGCTATTAACCTCCCAACACTGTCACGTCATTGCTGCCTTTTAAACTGTATTTGTTATAAAGTTTTAGCTTCCTCATTTTTTTCCCTCCAGTGCCTTGTTACTGGTTCCCATGTTGATTATTTTCTTTATAGCTTTCTGCCTTCTCCTGATATTTTTAGCAATTATGTGCATCCTCTTTAATTCTCGATCCCTTCACTATTTTTACTTCAACTAATTCCCCCTTTACAAACGCGAACCCCCATGTTCGCCTCCGCCTCACCTGTGCAAAAGAGAGGAAATTAGCAAAGCAAAATAACTGTTCTGTACTATTTTTACCTGTACTAATCTCTTAATTTCTCATGTTTCTCTCTCTATTATCTTGTTGGGGTTTTTTTTTTTTTTTTGCTACCTATACGAATCCACCTCCTCTCCTCCCTCCTCTTCACTCTCAATACACCTGTGCGCAGGAGGAAATTAGTCAAAACAAAATATTATTAAAGCACCAAATCTACCTCCAATTAGCAGGAGCTTGTGTTTCTCCTTTGATGTTCTATGTAAAGGTAAAAGAGGACGTTTTAATTAAAAGATGGGGAGAAAAAAATGATGATTGGAGACAAATGGATGCTCATTAAACATCTGAGAGAGGTGATTGGTGGGCTTTTTTAAGAGTCAGATGAAATCTCAATGAATGTTGATTGACCCTTCTGCTTGAAAGGGGTTACGCTTTTATTTTTTTATTTTCAAAGTTTTCTACCCTTTTTCTCTTTTTAAGCTTGTTCTTTTGAGATGTTTTTGTCACCATCATTGTATGATTATTATAAAATACATCCTCTGTGTCTTACTAGTGACATTAATACGCAGAGGCTGTGTGGCCCAGAACCAGAGCCACATTCACCACACACACACACACACACACACATTGCCACAGCCCATGTTGCCCACTAGGGACGTAAATGGGTACAAATGGATATGAACAGATAATGCACTCTGAACAGATACTGTCACAGGATTGACACAATTTGCCATAAATGTCACATTACTTCATCAAAGTCATAGCTCAGTCAAATCAAAATACGCAGACATCATACACACACTGCTAACTCACTCTTCCCTGTGGCGGCAGGATCTTTGATGTTTATCCAGGATAGACGTCCACAAATATAGGTTGTAGGTTAAAAACATGGAGAAGCAGATAGAACAAGTTCAATATTCAGACATTTAACATTTTCTCAATAACTGAAACTTTTTGGGGGTATTTTATGACTTTATTAGACACCGACAAAGAGATGACAGGAAAGAAGGGAGAGAAAAAAATTACATGCAATAAAGGTCCTGACCAGATTTAAACTGTTGGTGGTTGGCATCTTAACCTCTCGATCTGATATTGAAGCCTGTGACATTGAAAACTTGACAGTCGATCAGCTGAAGTAAGGGACAGGAGAGCTTTTCAGATTTTTCTCAATAGCTTTCTCTCTATTTTTTGTTTAGACACATCAAACCAACTTTACATTCATCTGGGCCTCTTCCCATCATATACACCGGCTCCAGTTTTTAAAAAGAAATCATGCAATATGGCCCAATGCAGTTCTGGATGCATTTTCCCACCTCTGTACTTTTATTGAGACGAGACACTATAGTTTCACTTATTACTACAAGATCACTTCTCTCCATGTACACTGCAGACAGTTACATGCTATACTGAACCAAAACTACTATAATCCCTACAAATAAGTATTGAGTCTAAGTTTACCCCCCTTTAATGTCTTGAATTTACACCAAATAATGTAGTATCAAAATAAAATAAATCCTGAGAGGGTATTTTTTAGTGAAAGATTAGAGGTTATAGGTTTGCACACCTCTTTATTTGAGAATGAGGAATGGAATTGAATAGGAAGAGAATAAAAGAGAATAGAAACAATAAGATTATTTTAAAAAAGACATTAGGGGAGAAAAAGGGGCAGGAGCACGGGGGAAACTAAAGAAGAAGAGAGGTGTTGAAGCAGGGGAGTTTTATTGCTTGTGATCTGTCATCTCCACTCTAGCACCAAGCAGCCTGGCTGCAGGCCTACAGGCCAGGCTTTATCACACTGAGAATACAGGCCACCTTCACAAGTGCAGAGGTCAGGTTAGCAATGCCAACTCAAATCTTGTTTTCTCACCTCAAGAGTTGTGGCGGCTCTGAAAATATAGTGAGGGTGTATCTGTGCTCAGTAGTTCAAAGCGAAATTCTCCAAAATTCTCTTTTGGGATGAGTGTTTCTTTGGTAGATAATAATCCAACTGAAACAGCAAGGATTTTACTGAGAAACTGGGAGATTGTTGTGGTCTCTGTTAGTGCTGTATTACTATATATCATAATATACTATTATTTTTAGATGCATTGACCTGTAAACAGCATCAGCGTTGTAGCTAGTAAAGGTTTAGGCTTGCGGGATGGCAGTCCAGGTTTAGGCAGCCACTTTGGTCCAGACTGAAATATGTCAACAACTATTTAATGCCTTGGAATTTTGAACAGGCATTCATTGTCCTCAAAGGATGTATCCTACTGACATATGTGATCCCCTGACTTTTCCTGCTGTGTCACCACAAGGTTGACATTTTGGGTTTTTTTTGTGAAATGTCGCGACAACTGTCGAATGGATTGCCACGATACTCGGTACAGACATTCATGATGTCCATAGGATGAATCCTAATAACTTTGGTGATCCCCTGACGTTTCATCTGGCACCAACAGCAGGTCAGCACTTATCCTTATCTCAGTATCTATTAGATGGATTGGCAATAGTCACCCTATTTGTTCTCCACCAACTCTTATAGTGAGAATGGGGGAAATATCTGGCTCTTAAGTTCCACTATGTTCACCGGGTAGTTTCTAACTTTGTGTGTCTAATGTATAGAGTATCCAAAGTCTGTGTTTTGTAAATCCAGTAACCTTTAAAATCATAAAAACTTGGTAAGGTTACCGCACAACTTATTATCAGGACATTTGGGATCAGGAAAAAAAATACACCCATATCCTTTCTGTATGCCCTAAAAGTTTAATAAGATTTATTATGCTTTATATGGTTCTTATATATGGTTATTATTAGGCTATATGGAGAGCATGTATTTCCATGTGTATTCATGCAGCGGCATGCTGTATTGTGGAGAGAGCACATACATATGAATACATATGGTAAATGGACATTACTTGTATTGCGCCTTTCTAGTCTTCCGACCACTCAAAGCGCTTCACACACTACATATCACATTCACCCCATTCACACACTGATGGCAGATGCTAACTGCTCATCAGTCCAAGGAAACTAACTAATCACTCACACACCGAAGGCGCAGCCCTCGGGAGCAATTTGGGGTTCAGTGTCGTGCCCAAGGACACTTCGACATGTGGGCTGGGGGAAGCCGGGATTGAACCGCCGACAATAACAATTACATCCTAGGCTGCTCGCACACACGGAAAAGACAGCTAATTCATTTTTTTTACTTACAGCTAAGACAAAGGAAACACCAGGCAAATTCTGTTGAAGCGGCAGAGGCACTCTTAGCAGGTCAGAAATGTGTTACTATGTTGACCTGCGATGCATGCAATGAAAGTACCTAGTTTTTGTATATGAGTACACATGCACAAAGCACACATGTTATTATAATATGCAGTATGTACAATCATATAGTAGACACAGACAAAATTAATTGTATTCAAGCAGATATATTGGTATGTTTATCCCAGCACACACAAACACTAAGACACATTCACACACACACACACACACACAGTTCAAGTAAATCTAGTGTGACCTGAGAGTACTATCAAGGGAAAATTAGCTGTATTGTATGTTTGTGAGTGTGTACGTCAGTGTGTTTCTGTTTTTACCCACATCCACACCCTGGCTGTGTGTGAATGAATCACAGCGCTGACGGCACGCTGTGAGTTAGCACCTGCATTAATGTGTCTGTGTGCATTCGGTTTATATACTGTATGTGTCTGGGTTTGAATGTGAAATGTTTGCTGTGAGTGTGTGTGTGTGTGTGTGTGTGTTTTTGAAGAAATCAGTCTCACAACGCTAAAGGACTCGGCACATGAATAATGAGGTATACAACGAGTCAGAGAGTAGGAGTTGAAAAGACACACACACACACAAAAGGAGATACATATATCTATACCTACAGCTGAGCAGAGAGGTAATACATCCTCTATCTCTTCTTCATCTCCCTTTCTCTCTCTCTCTCTTCAGTCATTTGTTTGCACTCTCTACCTCTGCATCACCTCTCTCTATCTCTTGCTCTCTCTTCCTCTCTCGCTCTAAATAGGTGCTGCATTAAAACACTTGAATGCCACTTTTTTTTAATAGGAGCCTTTCTGGAGACACAACCGCCAATTGACTGGAAAAAATTGTGCGTGTGCTTTGTGTGTATTGGGGGGGGGGGTCAGAGTGAGAGAGCTTTACCCCCTCAGCTCGTCCTGGTGCCAGCAGCCAGATTATATTGATGGCATAAATGAATCAAGCCCAGGAACCTTGGATGGCGCGTTAGTGCCAGCAATGTTTCCGGAGGGAGGGATATTCCGTGAACCCCGGGTGACCTTGAAATAAATAAAACACAAGCTCTCCGCTCAATCATCAGAAATACAGCACTGTAGATCCACCTGTATTACAAGGTTGCTAGCTACAGGCTGGATTTAATTGGCTGTCAAAATACAGTGTTGACTGTTGGACCTGGTTGTCACAACAACAGTGTTTAATGTCATCTGATGTGCAGCAGGAGTCAACTTAGATTTACATGAAGTGAGGTTTGAAGTGAAAAAAAAAAAAAAAAAAAGCACTAGGATCTGATTTCATGAAATTTTCGTAGAAAATCAACAGCATCAGTCATTTCAGCAAATGCCCAAAAATAACATATTTAATGTTAAAGATCAAGCAACCAATAAGAATTATGACGCTTATATGTTGGGTGCAAAGGAGGAAACAGTGTGACTGGAGACCACTGTTAACTTCCTGTTTTCTACATCTAGTCAGCATTGGTTTCTTTTAACCGTGACCATAAACATTCCCTGACCTTAACCAAGTAGTTATTTTAACCCAAACCATGATCTTTCCTCACCCTATCCAAGTTATTTTATTTTTTATTTTATTTAATCCTAGCCAAACCTTAAGCATAACATAATAAAACAGATTCATCTTTCTAATTTGATGGATCTGTTGCTAATGTCTTGAAAAAGCAGACAGTGGTTTGACTTAGTTAATAGCTTTAAAGGAATTTTGATCAGCCATTTCAGTGTTTTTGCTACCTTGGTAAAAACGTATCAAACACAACTTGATTTCTCCAGAGTTTACCGTTAAAATGTATACAATGCATACAATAGATGCAGAACTTCCCATTTAACTTAACATCTTAATACATTTATTTAGGAACTGTGAAGCAACATCAACTTCTTCTCCATTTTCCACTTGCCAGGAGGAACTGTTACATGCAAGAATGAACTGAAGAACAATTAACACAAACCAGACTGACTGTTGATAGCTAGAGACTGTCAGAAAAACTCTTTAGCAACATGCTTGTTTGAGCATTACACACATCAGCAGAGTTTCCCTGGTCACTCCACTCTACAGGAAGTAAATGGACTACAGTGGATTTGTTGACTGTAGTTCTAATGGTGTGAATGCAGGGTAGGTCCTCTTTTCAAATACTGTCTATTTACTTGAACTGCATGTACGCTGATGAAAGTCTAGCTTACAATGGACAATGGAATGTGTGTGGAGGTTGTATGTGTCTTTCATTTCAATAAAAAAAAATCCTCACTTTAGTAAAGTGTTCTGGGAACACATTTATTAAATAAATAATGACATAATGGTATTTTCCAGTTAAATGTTTGTATGTGAGATGAAAGACAGGCGCATAGTTGCGTCAATACATAGGCCTAGTTATTTAACCATTAGCTGGTATATGAGAATATCTGTTCTTTTCTCCATCATGAGCTGATGCCTGTGAACAAGTATCAGTTTTTGATTCTTGATTCTTCTACTACTGCTTTATGTTTTTTTTATGATTCATAATAATTATATAATAATAGTTCCGAATATTTTCAACCGAACTCGCGAAACCGCCCCTAATCCACATTTTATTTTCTTGTGACATTTCAAAATATGGCCAACAATTAACTTTCCAGTTGAACAGAAAACGCACCAAGACACATTTAAAAGGGGGAGACAAGAGAGCTCTCTCCTGTTTCATATGGCGGTGGCATTGAGAGCCGCCGGTGGGGGAAAATACCATCCTGATGACTGAAACACGGAGAAAGAGCAGTTGGTGGAAAGGTCACCCACACATACACTGACACACATAGATGCTCACACACGCAACACAGGCCTACACTTACACCCGTGCATGGATGAATGCGCTGAGGCTCGTATGCACAAACACACACACACAAAGGTCAGTGTTTCCCTGATGTGTAGTGATGCTGGAACCAGTCCCCATCTACTATCTGAAATAGTTTCCTATGTATGCATGTGTGAGAGTGTGTTATTGACTTATTGAGCAAACTGCAATTGCCAACCACAAACAAAAGGTAAATGATGTGAGGCAGAATATCCTGCAGTGAAATGTATTATCACATCATATGTATTTTTAATGCCCTCATGACTCACAAGGTATCGTTTCTAAAACCAGCAGAAGCTTCTCCATCCTTGAATTACTGCATCTGTATGATCTGACCTCGGGATCTGTGCTACTTTATTGTCCAGTTTCTACATTATCAGTCACATGATGATCAGGTTCGATGTCAGGTGATTAATTAAGTTTTCTAACTGCACTCGGTAAGCTCTTTGTTGTGGCTGCTGCCCAGAGTGCTGATCCCGCAGCTGTCAGCGTGGCCCTTGCTGTTGTTTGCCCCTGAGCTGATGAACAAAAGAAAGATTCAGAAAGAATCTGTTTGTCATTGCCTGCACCTGTTTGTTTTTTTTGTTGTTTTTTTCATGGAACATACAGTAAGTAGTTTCTTTCCTGTTGGCAGTAGTCTTTTGTTGTTTTCTACCATGTCTCCTGCTGAGCTTTATACAAAAAGACTTTTGCCTGTATCCAGCCTCTGAGTCATCTCTGCTGGGTCCAAAATGCACAACGTTACTTATTTTAGGCAAAAATAAGCCCATATTAGCACAATAGACCTCAAACTGGGACACAGAGAACTCCAACCCCAACTGAGACAAGGCTGTTGAGTCTGCTGTCATTCAGTGCATCCTGTTTTATAGAGCATTAACCCTTACACGCATGGGTGTTTTACCAAACATTCCTAAACATGTCAGGTTTTTAGAGGCCCGTTACTTATGTATCACAGATGAAGCTACAAATTAAATAATATAGCATATATCCTATCTACAACATAGTATTAACAATAATTACCCCCCAAAAAAACATATTTTTGCCATTTTATTTTTTCCAATCATTTATAGATGCCAAAATGCATTGATGTTGTTTAGCATAGCCTTTTGTATTTTATAATTATATACATATTGTAATGTGTAGCACTAACTAAATGGCACTTAGAAAAACAGAAATTAGTCAGTACAGTAATTACAAACAAATAATAGTCACTGTCCACTGTTTTGCTGTTGATTTCATGTCATCTGAGCTAGCACTGTAATACACATTCTCCAGTTCTGCTTCTAAATTATCTCATTGGTCACAAACCAGTGGTTCCCCACCTTTTTGGCTAACAAATAAAGTAATATCTATCTGTGAGCCCAGTCATAGTTTATGGCCCTGGTTTGGACATGTGTTGTGAGCAGTGTTGTTCTCCTCCCGCTGTTTTATTTGAAGGATTTTTAGGTACGTATTAAGTATTTAGCAAAAAAGAAAAAAAAATGCAACATAATTTAGTTTAAAAGGAAATGTTTCCATTTTTATTTATCAATTTAATTATCTTGTGACCCTTTAGATAGGACCTCTTTGGGGGCCCTGACCCTTGTATGCCGTAGCATTATGATTTACCCTCACTGAAACAAAAGGGTCAAGCCCAAACCATAAAAAACTAATTACATAAACAGGGTGTCCACATACTTATTATACTTGGCCACCATGCAATGTATATGAGGTATCTGTCGTAGTGTATTATGCTGTAAGTTGTCATTATTAACTTCACACTAACATCTAAGATCACATAGCTTGTGTAACAGGACAAATGAAAGTGATTCTATTCTCGCACTGTCTGCTTTGTTGCTTTGCATCTGAAAAGTGATTTACAAGTTTTATTATCATCTAACCTTTTCTGTCAAGTTAGTTATAAAAAAAAAAAAAAACGCACCCATGCACCTTTGTGGATGTTTCCTTTTAATCTTATGCTGGCAATTGGCTTGTGCCAGATATGTCTCTTGATGACTATAGCCCTGAAACAGAGTGGAACAAAGTGTGAAGTCTGTGTGTGTTTAACTAAATACTTCAGGCCCATTAGGGGAAAAAATCGCTCTGAAAGCAGGGGGAAAAAAAAACTTAAATTGAAGTCAGTCCAAAATTACTGCAGATATTTGCCATCTGAAAATTACCATAGAGATTTACCGTCTGGTAATTGCTTGGTATTGTTGCCGTTGGTGTGTGTGTGTGTGTGTGTGTGTGTGTGTGTGTGTGTGCATCCAATGCACTCATTCTTTAGTGTATTGCATATGTTTGTGTATGTACGTGCCAATTTCTCTAAGGTCACATCTGTGTGCCATCAGTCTCCAGGCTGTAGTTTTGTGTGACTATGTCTATATGTGTGTGTTCATGTGTGTGTGTTTCAGGCAGAGCTTAATTGAATGGAATGTAAAGGCCATGGTGTTCCCCTATGGTGCAGACTCTAAATGTAGCCTCACTGGTGAGGAACCAAGGGGAAATCGAGCTTAGAGACACAGAGAGAGAGAGAGAGAGAGAGGGAAAGAGGGCGAGATAACTATAAATTTGACATTCCTCAGAGAGTTTGAATAGGGAGACCGACAAAGAAAGAGAACGTAGCTAAATGCGGGCTCCCCGATGAGATGGAACGAGTTTGAGAGAAAAGAAAATGGGAGCGACGAAAAGAGAGAGAGAGAGAGAGAGAGAGAGAGAGAGAGAGACTTTATCTAAATGTGTCTCTCCCCAGCGAGCGGGCTCAGAGACCAGGGGAGCTGTCCTTGGTTCTGAATAAGCCTCTGGCAGAGAACCAAGTCAAGCAGTTAGCATTGACCACATCACACAGGGCTGAAGGCTCACACACTACCTCTCTGTCATTGTCTCCCTCCCTTTCTTTTAACCCCCCATCACCCCATCTGTGTTTGTCATGGAGAGGTGACACAAGCAGTTAGTGCAGTGCACAGAAGGCAGCTGAAGGCAACGGAATATGACACCTCTCTGTCTGGGAAAGTCCATGTTTGTTTGGTGTTGTAAAATTATTGTCTTTCAATCAGAGGTTTGTCATTAGCTTGACCAAATACACAAAACAAATCCTGAACGTTGAGCTGGTTCATTCTTAAACTTGGAATAAAACAAAGAAAACATTGTCCCAACACAAGCTCCCCTTACTTTGTCTTTCTGAAGCTTTCAACCACAATTCATGGTCCTTCTCAACGGATGCCGTTGCTCTGTTGTCATGGAGATGGTTTGGTTGTCATGACGCTGTGAGATGTGGTTGAAAGCTTCAGAAACATAAAGTAAGTGGATCTTGTGTTTTTTTCAAAAAGCCTTGATGTGCATTTAAAAAAAACTATACAAGTGAAATAAATGACTATATAATAAGCAAATTATCAGTAAAAGAAAAAAAAATGTCTTTATGTCTTGAATATAAAATTTACAGTGCAAATACAGTCTGGTTCTGTTGAAAGTTCAAATGAATGCTTGGTATTTGGGGAATGTTCAAGTCTTTTTTCTGCTTAACAGGAATAGTTATGGAAGCTTCTTTTAGGTTTCTGTATTCATACAGTATAAAAATTACATGCTGAAAGGTGGGGTTAGCCAGTGTAAAATTTTTTGCTACATTTCTATGGACTTAGCTCTGCACAAAGGACAGGAAGGGGGAGGAAAGGAAGAAAATACAACTTTAAACCTATTAAAGGAATAGTTTGATGCTTTGGAAAATACACCTGTTCTCTTTCTTGCCAAGAGATGAGAAGATCGATATCAGTATCATGTCTGTACAGTCATCTTAGCTTAGCATACAAACTGGAAGCGGGGTTAAAAAAAAATCCACCTACCAGTCCTTTGTTGGGATTTATTGGGTCTTTGTAAATAATATTATAAAGAGTATGGTCTAGACCTGCTCTATAGGAAAAGTGCAATGAGATAACTTCTGTTGTGAATTGGCGCTATATAAATAAAATTTAATTTTAATTGGATTGAACCTGCACCTATAAATCTCCCCCCTTCCCCTGCCTGTAACCTCTGCTGTGTACCTGACTACTGACTCAAACAAGGCTGAAGGCCCCAATGGAGTTAGCCCCAGGGTGCTAAAAGCCTGTGCCCCCCAGCTATGTGGAGTCCTTCAACATGTCTTCAACCTGAGCCTGAGTCTTCAAAGGGTCCCTGTTCTATGGAAGACATCTTGCCTCGTTCCTGTGCCAAAGACGCCGCGTCCCAGTGGCTCCATGGACTACAGACTGGTGGCACTGACCTCCCACATAATGAAGACCCTGGAGAGACTGGTGCTGGAACAGCTGCGGCCCATGGTCAGACCCCTCCTGGACCCTCTTCAGTTCGCCTACCAGCCCCGGCTGGGAGTTGAGGGCGCCATCATCTTCCTGCTGAACCGCATTCACACCCACCTGGACAAGCCGGCAAGCACGGTGAGGATAATGTTTTTTGACTTGCAGGTGAATGCCCCCCTTGTGTCCTGGATTGTTGACAACCTGACTGGCAGACCACAGCACGTGCGCCTGCAGCACTGTGGCAGTGTGGTCAACAACACTGGGGCCCCTCAGGGGACTGCCCTCTCTCCCTTCCTCTTCACCATCTACACCACGGACTTCAGCTACCACAGTCCTGCCACCTTCCAAAGTTTTCTGATGATTGAGTACAAGGTTGTGGTGGGTAACTTTGTCTCATGGTGTGAGCAGAACCATCTGCAGCTCAATGTGTCAAAGAATGCTGTTGCATGCTGGGGCAGCAGGTTGAGGGTAGCGGACACTAACAGACTCAACAAACTAATCCGTAAGGCCAATGACATTGTGGGGGTGGAGCTGGACTCTGGCGGTGGCAGTGTCTCCCACCCGCTCCATGACGTGCTGGTCAAACAAAGGAGTACCTTCAGCGAAAGACTCATCCCCCCAAAATGCACCACAGAGCGCCACAGGAAGTCATTCCTGCCTGTGGCCATCAAACTCTTTAACTCCTCCCTCTGTGTTAGTCTATATGACCCTAGGTCACTAAACTGGACATTGATCATTACATCTCTGCCATACTTAACATCATTGTGCAATATTCTGTGTTAATACTGCTGTGCAATATACTCTTTTCAGTTTAAAATTCCCTATTTATAGATATGTATTCATACTTCTATTACTGCAGTGCAATATCCTCCATCTCATTATAATCTTAATAAGCTACACTTATCTTGACAGTTCATGCACTATTACTTTATACCGTATTATCATCATCAACCGGTAAACCCACTTTGTACTTCACACTTATTTTAATTATATATTTATATCCACTTGGTACTTAATATATCTGACCTGTATTATAGGGTATTATATTTTTTGCTTAGTACTTCTATTCCTGTGTGCACTGACGTGACAGTGAGCTGCTGTAACAAAAGAGTTTCCCTTCGGGGATCAATAAAGTATTTCTGATTCTGATGATGTATCTTGTTGGTTAAATCTGTACAAAAAAACGAAGTTTTAACATGACAAGTTGTATGATACAGGAGTTTATAAGCTCCAGGAAGTCACTGCCTGGCCAAGAAATTCCGTAACATCCCATAAAACCACATATTGTCATTGTCTATTGTTATTGTTTACATTTCTCTGCAAAAAAGCAAATAAGTGTATTTCCCAAAATGTCAAACCATTCCTTTAAAGTATGAGTCTTCCAAATAAACTACATCTTTGAGTTTACATATTTAAAGTGAGTATTTTTAATATTATATGTAACAAAGAAATGTGGAGGCCACTTCTTGTTTACATGTGATCGCAGCTCATGGAAGGAACAATAGTTATCAGGTTCAAATAGAAGAATAAATTGTTTTTGTATATTTTTCAAATCTAATGAAAAGACCCAAACCAACAATGGTTCCAACTGAAGACATAAATCTTTAAAAATTGGTCACAAAAGTGGTAGCTCACCTGGTAGTGCACCCACCCCATGACTATATATATATCAAGCTTTGGATACACAGACAATACTTATTAGTGGGATACATTCATTGTTGGTTTTGGACTTTTCATGTGATTTGTTGACAAGAAGACAAATATAGAATGTCACCAGATATATCTATTAATAATGACTAAAAATAGGTACAAATTATTTTAGCTGCACAGCTCCTGATCCCATTCATATCCAGTAACTGAGAAAAACTGGGCTAATTTCAGCACTTAGCATGCCCTCAAACTGTACCCAGAGACATAAAAAAGGACTCCAACCATTGTGGGTGAGTAAAAATCAAACTGTCTCTTCGGGTGTCTTGGGAAAGGTTACCTGGAACAGTAATATAAGTTTGCTGCAAGTCCCTCCTGATGTAATAAAATGTTCACATTTTGCATATATTTTTTGCAGCTTGGAAGCTATATCTATATATCAGTGACATCTTTTCGCCCTACTTTTTCTAACTTTTATTCCAATCTCATCTCCTCAGCGGTGATACAACATTTTGCTTCACTGCTACACTTCCCTGACCTTCTGATTTGAACATGGTAAAAGCTATTGAGGTGAAAAAAAGGTCCTGACCTGGTGAATGTTCAGGTAGGTGGATAAGAATTCCATTTTTAAGTCATCTTTCTGTTGACTACACACACAACTGACCACATCTATACATTATATAATCCTTTTTATGAATGATGGCCTAGTTATTAGAGAAAGTGACAGTTTCAACCCTGCAACACGCATGTGTCATGTACTGCTAAAGTCCTTTAGCAAGATATTGAACACCTGCTGGCTCAGTCTACATTTCAGAAAAGTGTGGAGCTTTGATATTCCTACTCAGATCAGCACTCCCAATGGAAATCTAACAGATACAGTACAGCATTATAAGTACTTAGAAACATGATTAGATAGCAGATGGTCTTACAAAACTCATGGTGAACACCTCGCTTAAAAACACAAAATTCTAATTGAATTCTTATACCAGAACTGAGCTTGTTTCTACTTTCAAAACAGGAAAAAAAAAACATTATACAATCCTCTGTATCATCTCCACTGGATTATGGAGGTGCTCGTGCTGCTGTCATTTACAGGGTAGGTTCACAATTTTCATGTCTGTCTCAAAACAATAGTCAGGTGCCCATTTGAACACTGAAACAGGTTTATCTTGCTGTTATCATTCCTCCTGTTCATGCTGGCCATTAAGACATCTCCTCTAACTGCGATTTCAGTGTAAGTGATTTGCTAAAATGCTCTGTAGAGCTGAGGGGAATCACAGGAGAGACCCCTTATATATCACACATAGTCAAGTGATCCATTGTTGCATTGTTGACATAAAAGATTGATTGGTACAGCTTTAAATACATACTATATATATATATATATATATATATATATATATATATATATATATATATATATATACATATATATATATATTTAATGACCTTTATTCAGGACACCACAGGATCTTTGTGATTATACAAAAGTGAGCAGGCAGCAAAACTGCCCTATTTAGCAACAAGTCTGTGTTTTACAAGATGAGGTGAAACAGGAAGCAGTCATAGGTTGACTGTCATCAAACGGCCTCTGCTCTGATTCAGCATATTTTGATTTCTCACTTCATGTCGCTAAAGTATCACCCTCCAACCAGAGTGGCCCCTAATTATGATTCAGACAAGTATTTGGGGCTCTTGGCCGCTAAATGGACCCAGGAGATGCAAGGAGATGTCGGTGGCTGGCTGAGTTTGTCTGTGTTGACAAAGCAAGAGAGGAAGGCGGGGGGAGAAAAAGGGACAAGAGGAAGAGAAAAACATTAAGAAGGTTTGTGTTTATTTGAACCACACAGCTTCCTATTTATGCATGGATTCACATTTTGTCTTTGCCTCTGCTGCTGTTGTGTTACCAGTGTTGAAAAAAGCAGCCAAAGCTCGAACATATGTCAGACCCAACTATTAAAAATTAAACAGCGCTGTAAAAAATTAACAGAGTTGCAAGGTTTGACTTTGTCGCTGCATGTCTGTCTGAGTGTCTGCCACTGCTACATCTCTGTCCCATCCAGCTGTCTCCTCAACTGTCCATCCATCCATCAACCTGGGTGAATAAAATGAAGATAAAATGTTCAGAAATAACCTCAGTGAAGGAAAAGGACAGCTAGGAAAACAAAGACATTGCCTGGCTAGTGTTTCCTGTAATAGTGTCTGTACCTTCAGCCAAAGCTATGGCCATATTTCAGTGATAATATTTCAGCGCCATTCATATTAGCCAACCTCGCCAATATTTTAGCAATCATATTAACCTTGCCAGCCAACATCTCAGTATTTATATTAGGCTCCCCAGCCAATATTTTAGCATTATATCAGCCACGTTGCATCTGTTCGATGTCCCAACATTTGAATTCCTGTCTGCCCTACCTCCTTTCTGCCCCCTACACCAGCCAAGGAGCCATCGTTTTATGGCCAGGGACAGTAAATTACCAGAAGTAGCCTTTTCTTCATTTTAGTGAGCATCTTTTAGACAAGTGGAAAGGGGAGAAAATGAGGACCTGTCTTTGAAAAATCCAACCAAACACTCTGTAAAAAGAACAGACCAGTCTTGATTTTTTCCGCCTTGAAATATTATTTTTGAGATATTCAGATGGATTAATTAACCATAGTGTATTGCAAAACCCTCGCTCTCACAACCTGTGGATATCCATCATGATGAAACCTCCCCTACCTGATTACAGTCTGAAACCTCAACAGGAAAAGGGACAGGTTGAATTTCCTCCTCCAGCAACAATAGGGGGGGTTCATTCACTTTCAGGCACAAGGAGGCATTGAGGGATGTGAATGGCGCTGAGCTGAGCTCATAGCATTTATTGTTAACGCCGCAAAGCCACTGCTGAGCTCAGCTTACATTTATTGGCTCTTTGTCTGGGATGATTCTTGGTTTCATTTGCTAATTCAGAGAATATCTCAGCAGAAGTTGATTTGATCCTCTCTTTAATTTCTTATTTCTGCACGAGCAAGCAGCAGGCAATTGTCACACTGTTACGCCTCGAAGTGGAAACCCCCTTTAATGTTTTGGTAAATTAGTTAAATTATCAGTTAAGTAGAAGCTTAATTTTCCCAGCAGGTAGACCCAAACTTTTGTGTCAAAATGTTGATGCAGTGCTGTAGTCAAGACCAGTTTAAGGTGGTGACACACATTGAGACAGTTGAGCTGATTATTGGAGCTTTCAGCCACAACTCGTGGCCTTCTTCAGCGAATGGAGTTGCTCAGTTTTCATGGAAATGATTTACTGGGCTCTTGATCTCTTTTCAGCCGTCTTAAGACCAAGATGGAGACCGCAATTCCACAGGAACCATCAGAAGTCTCCCAGTGCGACTCCCTTATGTAGATGGCCTGTCAGAACCTTTAGTGTCTTCAGGTCATAAGGAGTCAACACTTACCACAAACCATTCAACACCTTAAGATCTCTGCAGACAAGAAGTTCACATCGCTTTTATGTAGTTCTCTCTGGCTCTCTCTGCAGAGTCTATGGTCGTGTTTGCCCATGTCTTTCTAACCATCTCATCCAAATTTAACATTTTTCTTAGTTTATTAGCCTTTTCCTTACAAATTTCACCGTTTCTCCTGGACCCCAGCAACAGTAGCCATTTATTCTGCTGCCACTATGTGTTCCTGCCATGTCTTCAACACAGCCTCAACGTGTTCCGTAACAGCTGGGACAAGCATCCGTTAAGGGCTGAGCAGAACATGACTCCAGACCAGATGTGGGCAGTGAGAGAACTGCAAAATCCCATTCATGATCCTGATGATGTTGAGGTCATTTTTTGTGATGTATTCAAACCACAAGGTCAAACAATGACTTGACCTATAACCTATATAATAGCAGTTAAGGTATATACTGGAGCATAGAAATATAGGCAGGTATCATCTCAATGTATGTAGCAGTATATATGTAGGAATATGTGAATATCATTTGGCAAGGACATTTATTTGAACACCTTACAGTTAGTGCACGTCACAAATTGATTTTTTTTTTATCATTGTTTGTCTACCATTTTTATTTTGTCTTGTAAAGCACTTTGTAACTTTGTTTTGAAAAGTGCTATATAAATAAATTTTATCATTTTTATTATCGTTTTGCAATTTAATTGTATTCAAAGAATACAGATGTTTCTAAACACATTTTATTTATGCTACCAAAAAAAAAAAGAAATTGTGAAACATTCTAATCACTTTGGACTGCTGTATGCATATTTAAAGTGCTATACCTACATATTGACTTACTAACATCACCCCTATATTTATATATTACATTTTGTGCATTATAACATACTCCTTACTATTACCACCTGTAAGACTCCTCCACATGATACTTTATCATAACTGCCATTGAGAATTGTTTTGGTTGTTAGTGTGTAACAACAGCAGCCAATCAAATGGGACATGACACATAGATAAATAATAACATTGTTAATGTTACACTCATGAATTGAGACGTTAGACTCAGTGTCATATTTTAGAAAAGATGTTTATTCTGAAAGAATAAATGAAAAATAAAAGGGATGAGTTGGCTGGCCCCCAGCGGCTGTACAGGACTAATGAAGATAACTGCCAACTGACTATACATATAGAAAACACCAATTATGCTGAAAACAACAAATGGACTGAATGATTACAATAAACGCAATGGTAAGTAAAACAAATGACACAAGTTATCTCTTTACAGGTTGGATGGGTATGAATTCCGGTTTATTTACAATGTATCTTACAGTGTATGAAACCCTGTACCCTGCTTTCATTCCCCCAGCCTGCAACATGAATGTTAACTGTCGCCATGGCAACAGATGCCAGTTTAGTAGCTAACAGTAACTTAGCTTAATCTACATATTAACGATGAACAATAAAATAACATTACAACATTTCTAAACAAAAACAAATATCAACCAACAACCATACAAAGACGTTAAGCATCCTAACTGAAACAATGTAACCTAACTAAATACGGTGCAGTTCTACACAGGCATTACAACTATGTTAGCACAAGTACACTACACTACTTTGTGACTTTTACCCACCTGAAAGAATAAATGAGAAATATAAAGGATGAGTTGGCTGGCCCTCAGTGGCTAGATAACTGCTAACTGAAGAAGCAGCGCAAAGCTTTAGGGACCTGAAAGTTGCCCACAAGCATCCTCGTGCCTTTCATACTCAAACAATGTATAATAAAGTGTGTGCTTAGATAATATACATAGAACAAATAAACACACACTAATACTCACTGTGTCGCATTAACATAATAAAATAATGAATGCACGCTACTTATCGCTGATAATTTAAAAAAAAAAAACAGAAAGCCTGCATGCTCTTACTTTGAAATGCGGAAATGACATCGTCAGCAGGCGATCACGTGCTATCCGAAAATGGCTAAGCGATACAAGTGGATTTTCGACTGGCGGAAAGTTTGTCTTGTGTGTAAAATAAAAATCCACAAGCGTAGAATTGAGTTTGACAAATGCCTTTTCGATCCACAAATAAAAACTGGATCCACAAATACCTGTTCAAAAGTTGTAAATGTTAAGATATTCACAAATGCTTTTCATTATTTGTACATTTATTTAAGTGTTCACAGATATTTATTTTATTTGTGGAATTTGTTTGTGTATTTGCAGATCCGTTTTATATTTTTTACATTTTTTTTTGTATTTGTAGAAGGTTTTTTATATTTACAGATTACACATTTACACACGGATTGTCGATCTGTTCACACAAATAATATTGTGACAATATCTCTATACGTTGTGACCTGATTAAACAAGTCCTTACCCTACAAGTCTGTACCCTGCTTTAGTCAGGTCCAGGTCAGACTAAAGATCAAGACCAAGAGCAAACGACAGAATGAACAGTGAACATGTTTCTTTTCAAATGTGTTTCCAAAGCTTGCGTGGGATCAAAACAGATGTGGATAGTCTGCGTCATGCTTCGGTATAGGACTTTAATTAGTCAACGCATAGGTGTAAAGACCATAGAATGCAGGTATAATCTGTTAAATTCTGAGGTGTCCTGGGGAGAAAATGCAAGTACATCCAATAAAGTCCATGTGCAAGATATATTAAAGTCAAAATAGACACAAGACCCAGAGACGTTGAGCACCACAACAGGACGTCCTAAAGTCCAGAGACTCCTAGTTCCAGTGCCCACATTGATTTTGCCCAACTTACAAATCACCCACCAAGCTGACGGAGATGCTGTCCATCTTTCATCTCCAGTATATAAAGCTGCACAATGTGAGACTCCTGTTAAGGATGAACCTTCCCTTTATGGATCATAGAAACAGTCAACATGTCGTTATGGTGCTGGGGTGGATTTTCTCCTCTAATGAGCAGTCTGCAGTGTCTGTAACCTGCTGGGGACACCAGACATCATTTATACCCAGGGCAAACAAGCCACACAGGCTCTGCTGCCAAAAGCACCATCCATTTAATAGAGACAAGTCAGAAAGAGGGCAGCCTGCATACTGCCACACAGCCAGCACTGCATTGCAGAGAGCTAGCAAACAGACTGGTGGGCGGGTTAATAAAGCCCATTTATTTGCACTGATTATTTGTTATGAGTTTATTTGTGAATGTACTAAAGTTTTAAGGGGTCCATCCCTTGTTTTAATAGAAAATGTTTACATGTGTATGTTGTATTATAAAACTGAAAACCTGTAAAGATTATAATGAGAAAGGCAGGTGTTGGGACCACTGGCACTCCACCATTGAGTTCATTCATTTGTGGGACTTTAACTCTCCTTTTACAGCTGCCACACACAGTCTGCCAGCTAACTTTAAGAACTGACTTTGAGGAGAACAACAGACGGGGCGACCGGTTCCTCCATCTGCACAAACGGACTGCACAGCAAGGACTTTCCTTCCATTGGAACCAACATTCTTCCCTGCCTGGCTCATGCAAAGGTAATCATATAACTGGGCATAACATGGCATAGCAGAGTACAAGCTAAGCACAGGACTGTGTTACTTTTGTGAATGTATATGTGTTTAGGGTTAGGGTTAATTTGGTAGCCACATGCTAAGTTGATGTTAGTGATGTTTCACACAGACACAGGGTCTTGCATGCAACTAACTATCCTCTTTTTAACCTAGCACCGTTTATCCTATACAGCTCACAAATCCTGGCCTTTTGAGTTAGATTCCTTTTGCTTGCTGCCATTTTGAATTAGCTTTCTTTGTCTGACGACATGCGGCCTTGGCAATAGCCGCCATTTTGGACCCAAGCAGCGATCTTGGCTCACACACACACACACCCCTTTGTTCTGTAGTTTAGTGCATTTAGAGTATATTATTCATATTGTGTGTTTTTTCTTTTATTATCTTTTAATAAATGCTTGTGTATAATTATGCTGATTTCTTTAATGTTGCACAAGAGTGAGTAATTTGCCAACCTCTTCTATGTTGAACTCCAAATCCTTCAACCTACTAGCTATTGATGGTAATTCTTAATCTGAGTTCCAAATTAAAAGTTTAGTATATTATATGAGACTCAATCAATTGATTGGCTATCATTTCTCTTCTTTAAGAAGTGTGGTGCTTTATTGATTAAAGTTATTATTTATGATTATCTTTGATCATTTTGATTGATTCCACCTACACAATTTGGTGCCCCTTTAACCAGTGTAAATCCAAACACAGGATGGAATAAATAAAGCTTTATGTAAACAGAGACAACATTTGGATAAGTTCAGAATGATGTCCATTACTGTTTTCTAATTAATTTGTGAAATGGTGATCAAAATGGAAACCACAGAAAAAAATACTAAGTAATGGAAAAAAACTGAACATTTTATTGTGAAATTTATCTTGTGGGGAAATTTGATTAGTAACAGTGAATGAAACAATTACTTATGTGCTGTAATAACGTTATTCTAATCTGGTTTTGTTTCATCGACTCATGTCTCATGATTGCATTGTGGAGGAGCTGGTGGATGGTTTGACACAGCTAGTTGTATAGCTTTCCCTATTTTAGACTCTTTTTACAAGAGGAAAGGGGAGAAGGGAAGGAAGTGGCTCTCTGTTCCCTCAAGGGTCAGCACTGTCAAGACGGTTTGCAATTGGTCAGTGGTGCGAAAGTTAAACCAAAGTTGAACTCCACACAAAAGCCCCGTACAGATTATTAGAAATGATTATAAATGCTGGTGTGCCCGGGCACTTATGGTAAAGACCATTTGCATAATATGCACAATTTGCATAATTGTCTTTTTTAAATTAACTTAATACAAAAGAGTAGATTGCATATAATGTAATCTTGTTTGCCTGATGATTACTTTGATTATCCCAAAGATAAATCTGAAAATAATCGTGTTGCATAATACCAGTTCAGTTATTGTCAATATCATTAGCCAAAAAATTGTTGTTTGTAAAAAAAATTAATAGTGCCTCAAAGCCTCTTAGGGAAGAGATTGGGGTGGATTGTTGGGTCAGCAACATGGGAGACTGCTGTTTGTTTCCTAATGACAGTCAAAACTGGTTTCTTTTACCATGACCGCAATGATCTTTCCCTAATCTTAACCACTTTGTTTTTGTGCTTAAACCTAACAAAGAGGTGGCAGATAATAGAAAATAGTCATATATATAGCAGAATGGGAAAAACGCTACAATTCTGATGTCTGATTTGATGTCTGATTTTTCTTGGAAGCCTGTTGTAATTGTTTATTTGTGCACCTTTAGTGTTATTTTTAAAATCTAATGTCATGAGTGTTTTTGCACCATTAACTCACTGTCTTTCGTGTACTAATACTTTGGGCTCATTTTTGCACTCTTCTGTACTGAGTAGTTGTGGTCATCTGTACAGCTTCTGTACAGAGTGCAGTGAAGATTCAAGGACAATATGCTTTAAACAGACTAGAGAGATCTGCGAGTGTTAGAGTGCCTAGAGGGGAGAGTCCCCCACAGTTAGAGATGTTGTTTACCTACAATAATTGCTTTTTTTGCTAATTGGTAATTAGCAAAGGAGGGGGGGTGGCAGCACCAGTCCAAATTCCAGTTCTCCTTATCACCAGAATTGCATTGCACAGCTTTATGGCTACTGATACACCCATTACTGTGCATCTCCTCCCATTCCAGTTCACAGTGAGTCACCAAAACACCAAACAGGCACAGGAGACACAAGAGTCCTTTGCATAGCCAACAAAAATACCTCTTGTCTGGCTGAAGAACTCCACCATATCCCATGCCTTGTCATGAAAATAGTCTTCGCAGTTCTAAATGTTACTTGAGCAAGTCCTATGATTGCCAAACTTCTTTGCTTTGGACTGGTTACACTGGGCAACTCCCAGGTGTGAAACTGAAGGGCATTGCATGCTCAGCAAACATTCCCAACTAAATAAAAGCTTTTAAAAAAAGCACAATCTGTTTTAAGAGTGTGATATCAGGGTGAAACTCATTTCCTCAGTGTTGCTCCTTAGTGTTTTGGCTTGGCACTCGGCCATGAAGTCCATGGGGACGACAAGGTGAACGGCTTGGCCTGCTGACTACCTTTAGTTCCTTATTTCTTTATTTCCCAGATCGTTTCTCTAATATCCATGGGGGTGTTCAGGGTTATGGCCCAGTGCAGTGGCTGCCAATCTCTTCAGAGCAGCAGCTCACTTCCTGCCAGCACAAAAAGTCTGCAGCTCCAGTTATTGATTGGAAATGTCACATAAAGCCTTCTACATAAGTAAGGGTCACTAAAAAAAATAAGTACATGCAGCTCACAGGCCCCAAATTCATTATCTAGAGGAAACAAACATTATCAAAAGTCAACAGATTGCTTGAGTTATGTTGGGACTCCACAGATGAATTCATTCATTTGCGTGATTGTTAACTGCATTTTATTTTGTTCCACAATCCTGAGAGCCCTTGAATGCAGCATTGGCCAGTCTGACCTGTGTCACTGGATGTTCCTCTGATTTCTACAAGCGGACACTGTACAGCAACAGACGCTTCCACAGTGGAACCACAATTCTTCCCAGCTTGGCTCGTCTACAACAGACTGACCGCCAGCTAATAGCAGCACCAAAGCCACCTCTCTTTCCCTCCCACGGACGGTAACATAACAACTGGGCATAGCATAGTGTAACAGTGTACTTGACTAAGCACAGGACTGTTTAGTTAATGATGTACATGTACTGATGTGTTTTTCTGTTGATTTGTTGTTGTGACGTGTTTATCTGTTTATCGGTTAATTTGGTAGCCACATGCTAAGTTGACGTTAGTTATGGTATGCTCCACACAGAAAGTCTTTGCATGCTAACTAACTCCTTTTAACTTGGCACCATTATCCTAAACAGACCACACACATACACCTCTCATTTGACTCAAACACAACCACACACCTGGCGGAGAGAAACTTCAAAGCTTCCGCTTCACATGTTCCTTTGTTTCTGAGCACGTGGGTTCATGCTCGTGCACACAAGACGTACGGAGGCAGAACAAAGAAACATACACACATTCCTTTTGGCGCGCACCTAGACCTGCACACGCATACACACACACTTTGTTCTGTAGTTTACTGTATTTAGAGTTATTTTGTGTTTTTGCTTTGTTTACCTGTTAAATAAATGCTTGTGTATAATTATGCTGGTTTCTTTAATGTTGCACAAGAGTGAGTAATTTGCCATCCTCTTCTATGTTGAACTCCAAATCCTTCAACTACTAGCTATTGGTGGTAATTCTGGTTATAGTTATAAAATTAATTATTAATCTGAGTTCCAAATTGATAGTTTAGTGTATTTTATGAGACTCAATCATTTCTCTTCTTTAAGAAGAGTGGTGCCCACGAGGATTTTATTCATTCAAGTTATTTATGATTATCTTTGATAATTCTGATAGCCATAATGAATTGATCGCACCTATGCAAGTGGGTGCCCCCTTTAACTATTGTAAATCCCAACAGTTATATCTTCTTCACCAAGTCAAGTCGAAGTAGGTCCTCTTTCAGATGCATTTTTTGCATGTATGAAATCCCAAGTCGTTTGCTTCGTATCTTCATTTGCATCTGACAAAGGAGAGTCTTCAGAGATTTGGGCTCTTCAAAGAGATGTTAAACAAATGACACTTAGCTCTTGGCTCCTTTATCTATTGGGGGAATTTTTTTCTATTTTGTGTGCTCACAACAAAAGAGAAAACAAGAGAGAAAGCAGAGAGCAGTTGCAAAATGCCTTGTAACTTTTGATAACATTGTAGATAAAACAGAGGCCATAAATGCTTTAGATGGTTGACAATGAAAGAATTCTGCAATCAGTTCCATCAGCAGTGTCCTTGCAGTAATTCCACACTGATTTAGATTTTACACACTCCCATTTACCAGTTTATATTCAAGTACAACATATGGCAATATTATTCCTTTGCTCCATTATCTTAAAATGTTATGCATGACCCATTAGCTTACATTCAAGCAGGGATGAGTGGAAGAGTTTATACATGTATGAGGCTTTGCCTTCTGTCTACAGCAACACTGTTTTGATCTCATGCAGAAAGACTAGCATCTCTTCAGCGTAATCTCACCGTCTGATCTGGATTAAGGGGAGTGCAGTTTTGCCCCTTGTCTCCTTATGCTTCCTTTGAAAGTGTTTTAGCTGTTGAAATACATTCATGCTTTGCATAAAGGCTTTACCTTAAATCCAGAGTACAGATGGAATCTATTGCACACAACTGCTTACGTGCTTAAAATTGTAATGTAACGTTATTCCTTCAAAGTCATATTCCCCTCCTTTTAAACATCCTTCAAAGTAATACACAACTTATTGTATAAATTTATTTAAAAGTATATCGCTCCTTGGTATCTGAATTTCTATAAATTTCCACAGATCCTTACATTCTTGACATTAGAGATGGATTTGAGTGAACAGCATTTAAGTCTTTTCTCTTTGGTCAGGTTTGCACTCTCTAAAGGTAATCTGCTCAAATGGTTTACTATTCTTTTAAGGCAAGATGTAGAGAAGTTAATTAGTAAAGAGCAGTAGACAGTAAAGCCTTGAACCCTTAAACCCACACTGATTGACTTGTTGACTCTTTGGGCTAGCACAACACACCACTGACATATTGTCAACTTATAAAGTTGGAATGGTGAACAGCAAACATTTCCATATCCAGCAGACACGGCGCAACATTAGCATTGTGGAGTCGTGCTTTTCACCACCTGGTGAATTTAAGTCCCATATTTGCTCTGTTTTGGTCTTCACCAACTCCTGGCTTTTTAGCTGCTAACTGCTTAAATATGTTCACCAGCTAGTTGCTATAATTTTGCTAACTTTTTGGTGTTAGCTTGTCTGTCTGTTTGGTGCTGGATAGGTAGCATAAAGTGAGTTTATCAGATTGTTCACTGAAAACAACCCTAGCGAGAGTAATAAGAGTTAGAATAGTTGTGGGCCGTAAAAACCAAAACAATGAGCTAAAGAAGCTAAAAAGTTCCGTAGAGCGCAGCAGAACTACAGCATCTGGTGATAATTCTTTGTGGGTTTGTCACTACGAGCAACATCTTTCATATTACATATAGTCATTTGACCTTTTTTCATTTCAAAATATTGACTGCAGCAGCTTTAAACATGCAAATAGTTGAGATGGAAATTATTGTGCTTAAGGGCGCCAGAACTCAAAATGTCAGCATTTCATGGTTAAATACGATCCAAAGGAAGATACATTTTTGAGATGCTCTTTAAGTGTAAATTAGGTCATAGTCCCACACTTCTGTTATCTGATGTCTGGTTTCATCTAAACCTCAGGAAACACACATAGCCTTTCCATTGTAAATATTTTAACAGTGAAAGGCAGGGTTATCCAAAGCTATTGGAATTGGAAATTACTATTTTTTTTTCTACAAGCCATTAGCTAATTTGATTTATACCCACAAGCTTTAGCAATGTCCCACCAATTGGACACATTTCTGTCACCATAGAAACGCTACCTGTTCCAAGCCACAAAGTGGGTGGCTGATAGCCGGAGCACAGCCAGGTAATGTTGGCTGACTAGCAGGATGTGTTAGTGATTAGCCCCTCTCCACCACGGTTTTACTATCAGGTCTGATTTCTCATTATACGGTAGATGGAAAAATGAGCAACAGAGAGTATATAACATGACTCACACGCTGTGTAGGACAAAAAGTACAGTGTTGTGCTTTTTTTTAAGTAAAAAGACATGAAGTCAAAGAAGAAATTGATCAATGTGTGTAGGGCTGATAAAAATTGTTTTATCAACCTATCACAAACACTTTTGGGGGTTTATGCTGCATTAGTGTAATTTTTTTTTATTTAATGTAGCAATAAAAAAAATAAAAATTCTAATGTGTACGACTTTCAAGTGATCTGGCATTCTTAAGATAGCCACTGGGTTTCTGCTTTTCACTCATTACTGAAAATGTGAGTCTTACAGTCTTAAAGTCTTTCGGCTGTTAGGTTGTTTTGATCCCAAAATAGACCCATACTGGCATCAATAAACACTAACAAAATAGAAAGAGGAAATCCAACATTAGCTGTAATTCTTAAAATGCTACCAAGCTAGCTAATTCTTTTCTAAAAACACTTTTCTAAAAAACACTATTAATAATGGGCATAATTTTAACACCAAATGAACAATGTTAGTTATGTTATGTTGTGCAACAGTTGGATGACTTGGTTGAGTGAGGGTTAAAAATACTGTTCATGGTCAATATAGCACTGTATCCATAAAATGAACGCTTGATTACCTTGAACGACAAACTTTGTCTGACGTGAGGCATGCATGTTTGTTTGCTCTTTCAGACACTTACATATTATTAAACACCAAGTTGGATATATCTACGCTTTCAGAAAAATTCATAGTTATAGCTTGGATGCTGATATTAACAGTATTCATAGGTTGAAAGCTGGTATTTAAGCTTGATCCACATGAAAGCAACAATCTCACTTGTGTTAGTCCACAAAAGTGAAGGATTTACAATACTTAAACTAATTACTTACCCTCTCAGATCTTATTAGAATAGGACTGAATAATAACATAATATAGTAATGCATAATAATAATAACTGATAATACCAAATAAAATACAAAGGTCCCTCTATTTCAGACCTCGCTGTGAGGTGCAGCTGGCTGCCCTCAGATCAGAAATACTGCCAGTTCCTGCTGTATTCTGACCTCCACAACTCCACATCCTCTTCTGTGACTTTTATACAGTTGGTTAAAAGTTCTTGCCAATGTTGAAACACAACATATCCTAACATTATACAGTAAATAAACCATTAGTGTAAAAAGGCTAACAGATCATCAGCCAAACTGGAGGTACCTTTGCTAAGATAATAGGTCTAAAAGTAAAAAGAAATTCTTTCTACCTAAAATAGTCCCTCATCTCTGTCCACTGGCATTGAATTGCATTCAATGCTTATTATTTTTTATTCTTATTCTATTCTTTTATCCTACTGTTTAAGTAAAGAAACACTGCGCAGGCTGAATCCTCAATATGCATTATGTCCACTCCATCAGATTGCTTTGTGTTGTGGAGGCTGTTGGTGTTTAACACACTAATGTGATGAAGCCATTATGAGAGACTCTCTGGGGGGAGGTTGTGAGGTCCATCAAGAAGTGAAAGCCTGTCATATCATTATAGTGGTTAAAAATATTATAACCCTTCCCGTCACTGCAGGATCCAAAGGAGAAAGCCCATTTTAGACTTTGGTTTCAGTTTACCCTTGTGCCACTTTCTGTTTGAGTACAAAAACACTCAAACCGATTAACATTTCACTAGATTGGCAGCAGAGATAACCGCTGAAAAATATCAACCTCAATATCCAAAAATAATTTGATGTAATGTCACTAAGCGCACACAGTACTCTCATGTATACCAGTGTCAGCGATGCGTTGTTAGTAGTCAGTAGTAGTCAACATTTTCTGAACAAGAAACTTGATGATTGCTGTTTAGTAGACAGTTTGGACTTTGCTCTTCATTTTTGATTTGTCATTTAAGCTGCCTAACTGGCTACGGCCATATTAGACTTTTAGCCACTTTTTTCTTACAGTGCTACCTACTCAAGCCAATTTCAGACCACAAAGTGTCTCTGTGGTCTGTGCTTGTGGAAATACAGACAGGCGACAAATTAAAGGAGCAAAGTGTGAGGCAGCGCTCTCCACCTCCATCATCCAAACACTAGCTGTGGGAAGATCTATCACACATATTCATGTGTGCAGAATTCATGTACACAGGAGTGTCATCATCCAAACACTTCCTGTGGGAATATCTTTTCCAGTAGATATCCAGAAACGTTGGTTGTGCATTCGTCCATTCACTACCCCCTTTATAACAGACACTCAATAGTTTAGTCTATAGTGAGCAGTACATTGAAATTTCAGAAACTAATGAATCCTCATCATCAGAAAGTAGTGTACATGCAGTGGGAACTACTTGTTTTATTCCATTGTGGGAATTTTTGAGGGCACTATGTAGTGGATACATTTCAAAATTTGGACACTCACATTAAGTGGTGGACAGCAAATATAGTGCACTATAGTAAATAGGGAATGTTTTGGGACACAGCTTTGTAAAATCTATGCTAAAGCACATCGCAAGAGTTCCAGAGGCTCATGGTGGCCCATCACTTTACCAAAACACTTGAAAATGTGTTTTCCCTTATTTTTCAACACATAACAGAACAGCAGTAGAGTTTAACTCAAAACGTTCAGACTCCCATGAACGCTCAGCACATTGCCACTTTTTCTCCTCAGCCTATTTCTTTGGGTAAGAACAGAAAAGTTTACTCATTCATGTGTGCAGAGCTTGAAGACAGGAGCGTGGATTTGTCTGTTCGTGTTATTCAAATGCCTGAGAATGGAAGCAAATGAAACTACTAAACAGTGTTTGATTCTGTTGCAGTATCCAAACAAAATCAGCAACAATTATCAATCCATGGCTCAGAGTAAACTGGGGTTTATAACTGGGTTGTTTGTGTATAAAACCTGTCAGTCAGTATATTCCCTCAATCCCCCGATCATCTAAACAGCTGCAGGAAAATCCATCTAATAAACCTCAGAACTCAAATTCCCATGAATTCCATGCACCCAGGTCAGCTTCTTACCTATTTCTTAGGATTGCACATGTAGGCAGTTATGTGTGGACCTACATTACAATTTGAAGACACAGGTAACTCATTACATTTAATAAAGTAATACTTATTGCAAAGTTATCAAACAACTGTAATATTTTAGAAAGCTTCTCTTTTTCATCACATTTCTGAGACTAAAAAAGAGCTGTTCAATTCCCCTTAAGATTTTTGAAGGCCCAATGTGTAAGATGCAGATTTTTAAAGTCCAAATCTGTGAAGTTACAAAAGATTATGGGTTTTTTTATCTTGTGTAAATAAGTTGTGTGCATGTTAATCTCACGTATGCCAAGAGTTTAATACCACTCTCATATCTGTTTGTTAAATATGAACCTATAGACAGGAGAAGGTTAGCTTAGTTTATCATAAAGACTGAGCAGTGAGAAACAGTGACCTAAAAGTTATCCTTGGATTTTTTATAGAAGCATTACAAGGTTAGCTTACCCACACTTGTGCACACACTTATCCCATAAAATAAGTAACTTAAGCCTACAACATAATATCTTGCCACCGGAAGATGAAAAATGGCATCTCTCCAGACTTCGGGTGCTCTGTAGTTTTGTTTTTTGTCTCCATTTTTGGTGATAAATCAAGGGTAGCAAACTGGACTTTTGTTGTGGCTTATCAACACTGAATTATCTGCAAATGATGTAACACTTGGAAGTGTAGCCACGCTTGTTCTAGTTTCTTGTGGTAATCACCTCCTCCCCTTTCCCTTTGTAACGGCTGCCAAACACTACTGTTGCATCTTTAAAAGCGAGAGAAGTCAGAGAACAGTCAAAACAAGTGGTGGAAACACTCTTTGGAAACCAAAATCCACAGTGTTCCATTTCTGTTCAGTGAGTTACTTGAACAATTATTGTTGAGCTAAAGCAGAGGGCAGACTGGTGGGCTTGTAAAATATTACAAGTAGCCATTTATGATCTACTTAATGAGAGGGTAATTAGCACGCACATTTCTTTAATACACAAGCAATTATTGAATCTAAGTAGGCGTTGGCTTGGGTTTTATTTATCATTTTTTAGCTAAGAGAAGTGTTTCACTAGGTCTCGTGTTTCTCTTTTATGTCATCCTCTGACATCTCATCTTCTCTGGCTCTTGCTGTGTCCCTCCCTGAGTGTCTATTACCGTCGTTGACTCTCTCCACATCTCTCTTTTATTAGTACATCTTGTCTTATGTCATAATTTCATATTCACTTCCCCCCCATTTTCTCCTCTTTTTCTGTTTTCCCTGTTCCACCTACTGTACGTAAGTCCATCCTTAATGCCAGACAAAATGTTGATACTGGATGATTTTTGAAAGTTTTAACAAGCACTCGACTTGTATGTAATAAAACTTGCTTTTATTAGATGATCATTTTTATCTGTTATGCCATTTACCAAAGGAAGTGATTCTGTTCATTTGCTCATATGCACAGATCTCATTTTACTCCGCTCTGCTTTAATATGTACAAAAAAAGATTAAAAAAAGATCACTTAATAGTGAATATGGTTGTCCATCACTGATAATATTAAAGAAAGGGTTCTGTAATCTTTAATCACAACCACAAACTTCGTGAGCATATGCTTATGGGCTCATTTCTTGCAATTTTTGTAACCAGGGGGACGAGCACAATCCTGGCACAATGTGGTGCATCCTGGGAAACAAGGGCATAGGATTGGTATAACTTTGGTCACCAATATGCACAGTTGTGTATGTGTGTATTCTATAATACTTTTTCTCTTCTGTATGCACTCATGTGCACACACATACTGTATACTGTACACACATGCACAAATAGCGTTTACTTCATACAATATGTATTTATTATTATATAACTTCCCTAAAACAGGACTTGTATCATATGAATATGCATTCATATCAATAAATGGATAATAACCAGTAGGCAATCTGTTTGCTTTATATTTTCAAACCTCAGCTGAAATACTGTAACTCTGTCCTCTCTGTCAGTCTGTTGATTTAGGCTACATAACTCAAGGGTTCCCTGAACAAATAAATTGGTTCTTCATAACAGAGCCACAACAATGCTCAAACATGAACCTTAAACAATTTCAAAAACTTCACTCTGTACTTATTTTTTAATCAGCTCATGAATTTACAGCCAGACATTTCACTTGACATCAGCGCTTACCTGAGAGTCTGCAGCTGTGTGTCTGGTCAGGCTGATGCTGACAGGATTCTCCCTTTGCATAGAAATATGCTCTATCCTATCCCTACCAAATCTATGCCTATGCTGGGAAAGAGGCTGGAGCAGAATTAATGCATTATTAAGATGAATAGTATCAGTATCAGCAGATAGATTTGAGGTGGGTTTTAAAAAAGCCTCTACGTACTGTAGAAGTGCCCACTCTCTCCAGGGCCCAGTGGCATCACTCCCCATGAATCGTTGAAGGCAACTGGTAAGGTGTGCTTAATTTCACTACTGTTTGTATTATTATTATAATTATTTATAGTAGTGGTCCAATGCATTTCACTTTTTCATTGCATTGTCTAAAGAGATTAAATGCAGTTTATTAAATGCCCGACCAGAGAGGAGAATATTTGGGATGACTGTTACACTACAGTGAGCAGTGCCTATCACGCCGTCCCCTGTGCAGCACTGGGACAGTCTAACCTGTCATGGTCCACCTGATTCCTGCATGCAGGCAGAAATTAAAGCTCTGTAAACCTGTTGTGAGGACATCAAAGCAGTGAACCAGTGAAGCTATGGAGGACCTTCAGGCATGTTTGGACTTTACTGACTGGGATGTTTTCAGGACTGCTACCAACAGTCTGGATGAGTTCACAGAGGCTGAAACGTCCTACATCAGCTTCCGTGAGGCGTGCTGTTCACCATTATGCACCAGGGTGAGTTATAACAATGACAAACCCTGGTTCACAGTTAAACTCAGTCAGCTAAGGTTGGAAAAGGAAGAAGTGTTTAGGAGTGGAGACAGGGCCAGGTTTAGGGAGTCAAAGTACAAGTTTAGCAAGGTGGCGAGAAGCTAAACGACGTGCTCAGAGAGACTCCAACACTAGTTCTCAGTCATCGACTGCTTCTGTCTGGTAGGGGCTCAGACAGATCACCAACTACAAACTAAAAGCCCCCACTCCATTAACAGCTTGCGCCTGGTCAACAAACTGAATTAGTTCTACTGTTGCTTTGAAAGACAATGGGACAGTTCTGACACCATCCCCTGTGACTCCTGCTACCAGCTCCAGCCCACCAGCTTCACCTCCCCCACCTCAGCAGCGGCCTGGGCCACTCAACAACTGCTCACCCAAGAGGCTCCCCCCTCCCCTACCGCAACAACGCCTCTCTCCATCCTGGAGAGGGATGTTAACAGACTGTTCAGGAGGCAGAACCCCCACAAAGCAGACTCTGTCTCTCCATCCACCCTGAAGCACTATGATGATCAGCTGTCTCTGGTGTTCAAAGACATCTTTAACACCTCACTGGAGACATGTCATGTACTAGCCTGCTTCAAATCCTTCACCATCATCCACATCGCCAAAAAACCACGGACCACAGGACTTAATGACTACAGACCCGTCGCCCTGACCTCTGTGGTAATGAAGTCTTCTGAGTGCCTTTTGTTGTCCCACCTCAAATCCATCACAGACCCTCTCCTGGACCCCCTGCAGTTCCCCTACAGAGCCAACAGGTCTGTAGACAATGCAGTAAACATGGCCCTTCATTTCATCCTCCCGCAACTGGACTCCTCAGGATCCTACGCCATGATCCTGTTTGTGGATTTCAGCTCTGCCTTCAACACTATCATCCCAGCTATGCTGCAGGACATGTTCTCCCAGCTGAGTGTGCCTGACTCCACCTGCAGGTGAATCACAGACTTCCTGTCTGACAGGAGGCATCATGTGAAGCTGGGAAAGCATGTCTTTGTCACTCGCACCATCAGCACCAGTTCCCCCCAAGGCTGCGTTCTTTCCTCTCACCAACAGCTGCACCTCCAGTCACCAGACCGTCAGGCTCCTGAAATTTGTGGATGACACCACCCTCATTGGGCTCATCTCTGGTGGGGATGAGTCCGCCTACAGGTGGGATATTAACCACAACTTGGAGCTCAACGCTCTTAAGACAGTGGAGATGGTTGTGGATTTCAGAGAGAGCCCAGCCCCACCCGCCCCCATCACCTTGTGTGACTCCCCTGTTGACACTTTGGAGTCCTTCTGCTTCCTGGGCACCATCATCACCCAAGACCTCAAGTGTGAGCTGAACATCAACCCCCCTCACCAAGGAAGTACAGCAGAAGATGTACTTCCTGCGGCAGCTGAAGAAATTCAACTTGCCAAAGACAATGATGGTGCACTTTTACACCGCCATCATTGAGTCCATCCTCACCTCCTCCATCACCATCTGGTATGCTGCTGCCACTGCCAAGGACAAGGGCAGACTGCAGCGTATCATTTGCTCCGCAGAGAAGGTGATTGGCTACAATCTACCTTCCCCCCAGGACCTGTAGGCCTCCAGAACACTGAGGCGACCAGGAAAGATTGTGGCTGACCCCTCCCTCCCCGGATACAAACAGTTTCAGACACTCCCCTCGGCAGGAGGCTGCTGTCCATCAGGACCAAAACCTCACGCCACAAGAACAGTTTCTTTCTGCCTGCAACTGGCGTCATCAACAAGGACCACCACAGACACTGACTTGCATACCCCCATAACCCCTCCTTATAGAGTTAGGGTTACCGTATACTTAAACTCAGTAGGCGATTTGTTAATTTTTAACAGGGGGGATGGCCCAATGGGAGCACTACTTGGCAATAAAGCTGATTCTGATTCTGATGTACACAGAAGAGAATTTCAGACAGGTTTCAGGCAGAAGATAGTCAGTCTTAAGACTCTAGTTGGAAGCTAATGAAGTCAAATCAAAGAGCAAGACCAATTGGATCAATGTACAGGTCGCAGGGAGTAGCAGCAGCCATGGTCCAGGCCGGACTTGAATGTGGCCTGGAGCGATGGAGCAGCAGCTGGCTGATAGAGTCTTCACACCATGTTAGTTTAGAGCAGTTATTACAAACCCTGCAGCAATTTCACCTTTGCTCCAAAGTTTCACCACAGCCAGCGGGGATCAAGCCTCACGGAAATGTCTCTGTTAAACCAATGAAAGCTGCTCCCCTCCTACAATGCATTCACATTGCATCATGTGTGATGGACACACACAAGCTCAACTGATAGCACGGTTTACTTTGATGGGTGACATCCTCATATACTGCCTCAAATATATTGAGGAATAAAGTTGATTGGTTTTCCACCATAATGACTCAAAAGAAGAGCTTGTTGAGAGGGTGAATTCTCATTGGTGATACAAGCCAGCTATGCACCTTTGTTTACAGTCAGAATGTGAAGCACAGTGAATTGTACTAATGCTGCATGCATTTTCCTCCCCATAGCAAGTCTTACTTCTGCACCAAATTGCTGAGTACTAAAGACAGCGCCTGCTCCTGTGTTGCATTTTATTGATAGCTTGAATGAAGTGTTACTCAATTGCTGATTTACAATAAAGTTGCCAAATTAGATCTTCTCCTGTTTTTAGGAAGGGTTTCAGTTGTAGTCATCTGGACACTGTTTTCAGAATCAAGACGTTTCGGCTCCCATCCAGAAGTCATTCTCAATTGTGAAAATGGTCTGATAACTCAGCAATTTAAGCTACTCTGTGTTGCTTAAGCCCTGCCCTCAGGGAGGAGTCTTCCTGAGTGTCTGCTGTTTACCCTGCCTAGTTTCACCTGAAACTGACCTTCTTTTGTTTCCATGATGGCCCAGTAATCAGGCCTATTGTTTTCTGGCTGCACCTCCCTCATCACTGTTAAGCACCTGATTAGCATATGATTGGCTTGACCATGGTGTTAATACACTGTGGTAAATGGTTGGCAAGTTGAATCTCAGACCACCATTTCTGTTTAAAGTGGGGTTTTCTTTTTTCACAAAAATGGCTTCTTTGACTCCTCTTTCAAACCAACTCTTCTCTCTACTTAAAATCTTCACCTCAGTGTCTTCAAATGTGTGGTTTGTAGCTTTTAGATGCAAATGCACGGCGCTCTGCAATCCCGAGTTAGCGTGTCGTCTGTGCTGATAAAGTCTTTTGTGAAGTGGCTGTTTAGTCTCACCTATGTACCGTTCTTTGCAGTTTTCCTCACTGCATTGAATTACTTGACTTTATCAGCACAGACAACACGCTAACTCGGGATTGCAGAGTGCCGTGCATTTGCATCTAAAAGGGCCATTACTGGGCCATCATGGAAACAAAAGAAGGTCAGTTTCAGGTGAGACTAGGCAGGGTAAACAGCAGACACTCCTCCCTGAGGGCAGGGCTTAAGCAACACAGAGTAGCTTGAATTGCTGAGTTCTCAGACCATTTTCACAATTGAGAATGACTTCTGGATGGGAGCCGAAACGTCTTGATTCTGAAAACAGTGTCCAGATGACTACGACTGAAACCTTTTCTACGATGGAACACTCCTGGATGAATGAGGGACTACACCGTCTCATTTTTAGGAAGCCAAACTTAACAACAAATCCTTGTAAATGTAGGTATGACTTTGTTTAATCCATACAGGGAGAAATACATTTCCACAAATAAATGAATTCATTTGTGTGATTTTAACTGAACTTTTGTTAGGAGCATTTGAACTCAGCATTCCCAAATCCAGAGAGCCATTGAACTCAGCCTTTCAGCTGCTATTGGTCAGTCTGACCTGTGATGTCACCAGGTTATTAAAATGGTCAGTGGCCACTGTTCTGTGTCTTTTCTCCACTATTCTCCCTACGCCCCGACCCGATGGTTTGTTGAACCTCAGCGTGGTCTGCTCAGCGCAGATCCACCGACGAAAGGTTAAAGGTTTAGGCCGCAACACAAGCGCCTGTCTTTGTCTTAAGATTTCTGGTTAGCTCACCGCTAACCCGAGAGTAAGCAAGCTCTCTTTCCTCCTGGCTTTGTCTACAGAGTAATCTGCTTGGAGCAGATTACACCAGAATTGGACTCTCTCTTACCACAGAGCTACGAGAGCCTGCATAAGATTTCTGCAACAAAGATTAGCACCAACTCCTGCCACACACAGTCTGCCAGCTAACTTTAAGAACAGACTTTGAGGAGAACCACGGACGGAGCGACCGGGTTTGCCATCTGCAAAACAGACTGCACAGCATGGTTGTCTTCAATCAGAACCAACATTCTTCCCTGCCTGGCTCATTCAACTGAACCACCAGTTAATCACAGCAACTTCAAAGCAACTTCTTAGCTTTACAGTGTAACAGTGTACAGGCACAGGACTTTTACTGTACATGTATTGATTTGGTTCATTGAGTTTTATTGTTGTGATGTGTTTTCACTGTTAGGTTGATTTGGTAGCCACATGCTAAGTTGATGTTAGTGATGTTCACACAGACACAGGGTCTTGCATGCTCACTAACTCTCTTTCTAACCTGGCACCGTTTATCCTATACATCCACCCCAATTTGACTAACAGAGCCACACTCTAACATACAAGGCCTGGTCGCCATTTTGAATTAGATTTCTTTTGTTTGACACCATTTTAGATCCAAGCAGCCATCTTGGCTCACACACACACACACACACACACACACACACACACAACCTTTGTTCTGTAGTTTAGCACGAGTTAAACTTCATATTGTGTGTTTTTGCTTTGTTTATCTTTTAAATTAATGCTTGTGTATAATTATGATGGCTTCTTTGATGTTGCACAATAGTGAATAATTTGCCAACCTCTTCTATGTTGAACTCCAAATCCATCCCATGTCAACCATATTCAATTTCCTCTTTTCTTCTTCAGTCTAACTGGGTCATATTTGCAAGCTAATATTAGCTTTGTCAGTTGGTTCAGTTAGTTATGTAAGTTACACTTGTCAGTTACACATCCAGACAAACACTTATTATTGTTATAACTAGGCAAAGTTTGAACTTAAGAACAGTTGGCACAACCGGCCAGAGAGGATGAATGCTAATGACTTTGATGAGCCCCTGACATCAGGACAAAATTTTAATTTGTTACTTTTAATACTTTGGTATAAAATACCTACACAATGAATGGCATTCCCATTAGCCTCAGCTGTAGTTTGTTTAGTGGTAATTAGCAGATGTTAGCTTGCTAACACGATACACTAATATGGAGACCATGGTAAACACTATACCTGCTAAACATCAGCATGTTAACATTGTCATTGTGAGCATGTTCATGTTAGCATTTCACTCCATGCACCGCTGAGCTAAAGAACAGCCTCACAGAGTTGCTAGCATGGCGACTAGATAGACTACTCTCCTGTCTCTTCTTATAAACTCAGCTTGTTTTGTCATGTTTCCTCTCATCCTTTCTCCCATTGTCCTTCACCTCCTTTCTTCTCACCTCATCTTTTCTCCTGCCTTCATTACTTTCTTTTCCTACATTTGTCCTGACTTTTCTCCTCAGCTCACCCTTATTATACAAATATGTTGAAAGCATGTAGGAGAATATGTTGCGTATATGTGTATGAATAAACCATAAAGCATGTGTCCTAGAAGCCTTTTGTGCTCTCTTTGTTTGTTTGTTTGAATATCTCTGTTTCTCTCATGATCTTCCTCTGTCTCTCACCACTTTATTCTCTCTCTCTCTGTCTTTCTCTCACTTGCTGTTTCCATTTTTTCTGGCTCCCTGGTCTCCTTATCTATCTCCCTCATCTCCCCTTTTCTATCTCTCCCTCCTGACTTCAGATGAGTTCATTGCCTCCCCAAGAGACTCACCACCCACCCACAGTTCTCTCTGATTAAACTCCAAAACCTCAGAACTTTGGCATTAAGATTCAATTTGTTCTGGCCTGAGCGAGGGGTGTGAATGCCATCATTATATCATTATATTAGAAGAATGGGAAGATGCCATCATGGCAGAAGAGACAAATCGGATCCCGAACGTAATCATCCTAATGCCCCCCAGCAGAGAGCATCAAACAGGATACAGGGTTATGGTAATGGAGTGTAAGGCTGATTGAGATTTCAGTAAATTAATTAGGCCCCAGGAGAGGGCTGGGCTAAGGAGGTGCGTTAGATTGCAAGCTCGGAAAGAGACAGGCGAGTGGGTTAGAACTGGAGGGTAAGGAATGGGTCGGTGCATGAACAGAAAAGATGGAAACAGAGAAAGTAAATGAAGAGATGAGGAGGAATGTGCTAGGTACAGATGAAGGGGCAAGACAGGAAGGTGGGGTAGGTTGAGGGGTGGATGTAGGTAGGTAGGTAGGTAGCTCTTTATTTATCCCTGAGGGTAAATTTCAGTGTCACAACAACAGGGATATGAAGGGAATAGAAAATGATTATTAAATTATGAATAGATAAGGAAAACAGGAAAAAAAATTAAAATACTAAGAATACTTGTAAAAATATCTATGTGCAATGAATATAGTATAAAAAACAGAAGAAGAGAATGAGATGGGTTCTCCAGTATGTTCCTTATTTTGGACCTCATCCTCCCCTCAGCCACCTCCTCCAGGCTGTCAAGGCACACTCTTACAACAGAGCCCGCCTTCCTGACCAGTTTATTGAGTCTGTTTGCATCACCAGCTGTAATGCCGCCTCCCCAACACACAACAGCAAAGAAGAGCGCACTGGCCACCACTGTTTCATAGAACATCCAAAGCAGTCTGTTGCACACATTGAATGACCTGAGCCTCCTCAGGAAGTACAGTCTGCTTTGTCCCTGGCACCATAATTGTTTGACCAGTCTAGTTTGTTGTTGAGGTGCACCCCCAGGAACTTGTATCAAGTATCCGCAAAGTAGAGACGGAGAGGTAGAAAGAGGGATGATCCATGTACAATACAGGGAAGAAGGGCATGCCAGGTTGAGGGAAGTTTTTGCCTACAAAGCAAAGGCAGACAGAAAGAAGAGATATACACAACGAATTTGAAATTACCTTAATTATAAAACACTGCTTTAAAAATAAGCCCCAGTGTGCTTTTCCTTTTCCATGGTCTAAAACACAGCACTGTCCAGACTAAGAGAAAGATGTAGAAATGGGAGTGTGTCAGGGGTGTGTAAGTGAATACAGAGAGAGGAAATAGAAAGAGACGCAGACAGACAGAGACAGACAAGGGAGCATTAAGTTCAAACCGCAGAGTGTTCGGGGAGGTGGATAGAGTAGCTTCTGGTCTCCGTGTAAATGTCAAGCTCTCACTTCCCCATAATGACCCCTGAATCACCAACAAGTCAGTCCAGAGCATGAGGAACAGCCTGCTGACTCCATTATCCCTGGGCAGGTTAGCCTGGGGCGCTGGCACCAGAAAGATTCAAGACCCAAAGGTGGTGTAGTCAGAGGATTAAAATCCCATCATAAAGTTGTCTTAGAGAATACAGGACATGGTTCACCACTAAATTCTCTACATCTCCCATGTCCCTGCAATGAAAGTCTGGATAGTACCACCCTACCACCAGACATGCATGTTATTGGATGATTTTACAAAACGCCATGTTAAATTATAAGGTCAACTGCCAACAAATAATTTGTTTCTATATTATCTATACATAGCAACTACAGTATGGTTAAGGTGAGGAAAGGATAAGCTATGGTTAAAGTATGGTTAGGATTAGGCAATTACATCAGTTGGTTAAGGTTAGGAACATTAACCTTTAACCATTGTTACTCCGGTCGTCCACATGAACGTCAAATGTGCTACATCCCCTATACTTTTTCAATGTTTAACTAAAACCACAATCTTTCCCAAAACCTTAACCAAGTGCTTTAACATCCTAAACCTATTAACATGTGGGATGCAGTATACAAACCCTGATCTCTGGTGTCAAAGTCCTTTGCTATGTACACCCAACCATCCACTCCAACCACCTCCCTACATCTGTGTGGTATAAAAATGTCAATCTTCCTAGATTGGAATAAACATTGCCAATTAATGTAACCCAGCAATTACATGTCCTCCAAAACACATTTTGCAAAGCAAATTAAATATATTATACAGTATATCAACTTGTTTTGTAAGGAAACAGGGTTGCCATGGCAATTTAGCAACTTCTGCAGCCTATGGTTAACTGGACAGATAATGTTGTAGGTGATATTAAAATTCTCCAGGTATCTCCTGTACACAGTAAATGTGAATGGTACACTGGCTATAGCCTAAAAGTCTGCATTGTCATCTTTGGATATGCTTCACAGAATCTTTAACATGCAGACATTGACGCACATCCTTCCTGGGGCACTACAAACTGAGTTTAGTGATTCTATCTTTTTTGACTCTTACTTCGAGGTGTGCCAAAAACAATAAAACCCAGTCCGACATCCTTTATAACTCTTGTGATGTCATCTTTCACTTGTACTTTAGATATTTGTACAATCCCCCTAAACCATCCCTGTCCTTGGATTTTCAATGGTTGACTTCTTTTTGTTCCTCCACACCAAAAAGTAAGCGATTCTAACAGCAGTTCAGCATCAGCCTTAGTGGATGTATAACAAACAAACTGCTAAAGACTAAAAATGGCTCTAAAATTGGGACTATTTCAATATATTACACAAGTATTTGTCCTGCTTTAAAAAGTTTTACCTGAATTTGGGTGAAACACATCTTCTAGTATTCTTCTCAATGCAAGCACTGACTCTGCTTTCACTGGATTTTTAAGAGTCGTGACGGATTGCAGCCCCAGTAAATCTGACACAATCAAGAAGAAGTGTACTGGGGAACACATCAAGTCAGAGCAGCCATTTACACTGTAGCATTTGCCCTGTTTGGGGATCAGTTTGCTGCCAGCAGGACTTCCTGACTTGTCCCAGAGCAGTTTTTCTTTTATCTTTCAAACACTGTCTCTACTTTTGGTAAATATTTCAAGGGTTGGACATGATACATGTAGACTGCAGCTAAAGAAAAATCAAACTGCAGGCATCAAACAGCAGTCAGTATAGAGGGGGAGATACTTACTCTTTTACTCTGTGTTGAAAGTCTTTGTTAATTTTTAAAGACATAATTTAATCATTTGTTAATAGTCATTCCGCTTTGTATCTGCTCTTGGGAATCTTTGCAACCTACTGTGATCCGTTTAAAATCTGATTTATCTTTTTCTTGCAAGTACTACTCCCACTTGAGGGAAATATAAAACTTGAGGGCAGTATAAATCAAGTGCACCTCCAGTAAATCAAATACAGTGCAGTGCAGGACTATATTTCTCCTGCTCCAGCACTTAACCCTTGCCTGTTTAAGGGGCAGCAGCTCAATAATGGTGACCAGCTGGGGACAGGTTGGGTTTGGAAGCTGTGTGAATAAAACAGAATGAGTTCAGTGTTTTTGCAAAAATGACACTGTATAGCGCATTTCTAGTCTTCCGACCACTCAAAGCACTTCACACTATATACTATATCTCACTCACCTTTCTAGTCTTCCGACCACTCAAAGCACTTCACACTATATACTGTATCTCATTCACCCCATTCACACACTGATGCTAACTGCTCATCAGTTCAAGGAAACTAACTAATCATTCACTCACACACACCGAAGGCACAGCCCTCAGGAGCAATTTGGTGTTCAGTGTCGTGCCCAAGGACACTTCGACATGTGGGCTGGGGGAAGCCGGGATCGAACCGCCGTGGATCGTTCAGTGGGTCGTTCGATCCGTAGACCCACTCTACCACCAAGCCACATGTCAGTCATACGAAAAACAAAGTTTAGAAATGACTGTTAGAGCAAGTTGACCTGTGCCATACCTTATGGATCTTTTCTGTCTACACTCTGGAATCGCTTTTTCAGCAGCCCAGTCAGTTAACTCAAACACACACACACATCAACTAAATCAAACATAGCACAACTCTCCAAAAAACTATTATACTTGGTGAACATTGGCTTCTGGCAAGGTGTATAACCCCGGGATGAACTCAGCACAGTTGACTGGAAATGTGAACCTTTGCAGTTTGATCTAACTGCTGTTAAATTTTCCCCTTTCAAGTGCAAGGTGTGTGGCAGGGGTGTGTTCGTGCTCAGCAAACTTCAGTTGCAGTTTAGCCATTTATTTATGAAAGCCTAAGGCTGTATTAGACTATGTTGTTCAACACTGTATGGATTGGTTTAGTTAGGGGGCAGATCGATTTTTAATTCAGTCAAAGACACCTAAGTCAAGAAATTGACCATTTATAGCAAATGGCTATACAGATAGATTTGGCTGTTTGAGGAAGCACACAACAAATACATGAACATTACATTATGGTTATATCAACAATACCACAAATAAAACACATATTATAGGGGGAGGTTGGGGTGGTGGAGGGAGTTGCGACAGCTGTACACCTGCATGAATATGATTGGTCATGACTAGTCAGCTGAGGAGCTGGTGATTAAAAGCATGAAAGAAATACTGTAGCTAATGCCAATCACCTAACTGCAGTGCTCTGCCAGAGCTAATGCTAAGCTTAATTGATGCAGGTTGCAGCTACCTGAGTAATGAGTATCTATGTGATTATTGGTACAGCACAAAAAAAATTAGTGTGGCTGGGTTTTTTTAAAATATATTGGACCTATTGAAACTCCTCACACTAATTCCAAAATATAACATTTTGGCTGTTTGATTATTATTTTAATTAGGTTAAGTATAGTTTCCCCTTTTGAAAACAATGGTCATATTAGTCACACAAATACCATATGCCAACAGTAAGTCAGTCAGCCAACTCTTGTGGATTGGATTATTATGGGAAAGTAGAATGTGTTTAGCGTTGATAATTGGTGTGTAGACTCTGACCTCAGTGTGAAGTGACAAAAGTAATTTCCCCCCTGGAGAATGTAGACTCAGAAACTATGGATGGATGCTGGGGTGAAGGTGGAGCTTTGAAATGCTATAAGAACAAATAGTGGTGGCAGCAGTAGCAGTGAGTGACAGGGGAGCAGTGTGGCAGTAAGCATGCAGCAAAAGAGCACTGACACTTTAAACATACCCCCATGATCCAAAGAGTGTGTTGGATATATGTTGTGAGTCTAGCGGCAGACTTTATCTGCCGCTAGATCATTACCTCAGAGAGGTTAGAACCAGGGTCCTGTTTCCCAAAAGCATCTTAAGGCGATGAGAAAGATGATATTTGTGCCATTGTAATATTATGGGCTAAGATCTTTTAAGTTTGGAACACAGAGTTTCTATTAAAAATGGAAAGCTGAGGGAACCCCCCTGATGACATCACATGGTTATTTTCTCAGACTTGACAAAACTCCTCCAGATTAACAGTTGACATTATAAAACAGTTTTCAGTTTTAGTTGTACTGCTGACTTACTGACAAGTAATCTGAGCTTCCTGTGTAAAATCAGTTCACTTTTTAATCATAACTCGTAACTAATACTAAAAAACTAGTTAAAAATACAGGTTATATCTCTCACAATGAAAAATTGTTTGATTGATGCAAACAAAATCTGCTACTTGTTTTTCAGTTACCCTTAACGTCACATTCATTGTACTCAGTACAAACACTTTTGTCACTTGTTTGCCCTCCTCCCAGTAAACACAAAATCCATTATTTTCAGCCATTGATCACTTCATACCTCCTACATAACAGAGATTCATCAAGTGGTATTCAGTGGATGACTCAGTGAGAAACTCTACATGGATGAAGTGGAATATAATGTCTTCCACTGTAGAGGAGCCAGATGGAACATAATTTAACAGTTATTTTTTCTTTAATGGCAGTGCATGTCCATAATGCAATGAAAATTACATTTTCGTTTTCTCATAGATTAAAGATGTGTTTCTGTGGATTTCATAGCTTTGCGTAAAGGTTACACTTGTTCCTGAATATTAAATGACTAAGATCCGAGAAATGGCATGCGTGCATCCTGTTTTAAGGTGGATTTTCTCATTTAGATCACAAAGCCCTTGCCTCTGACAGTAGAAATATTCCATACAGACACCAATTACCATAATTAATATATAGCTGTGAGTCAAATGAGTCTTAGCCAATGAAGGATGACTTATTGATGTCTTCCACTGATGATAAACCAACTCCAAATACAGAATTCTCTTCACAATTCAGCCATATAATGCTATACAATTATGAGACGCTGACAATTAATACACAAATCAGTATATTTATTCTTTTACTGCTGGGAGACCGCTGGTTAGCTGACTGAACAGGTGGACTGCTGGCTAGCTGGCAGAGCCGGGAGACCGTTGGTTAACTGGCAGAGCAGGGAGTCCACTGGCTAGCTGGCAGAGCCGGGAGACCGTTGGTTAACTGGCAGAGCAGGGAGTCCACTGGCTAGCTGGCAGAGCCGGGAGACTGCTGGTTTGCTGGCAGAGCAGGAACAGGACGGGCAAACAGGTTGGCAGAGATCCATGAGGTGACGTGGCTGTGATCACTGGCGAGAGGGATGTCTGCGGCAGAAGCAAACCAGAGTTTACAAAAAACACATGATTACAAGACAGAGCTACAACTGTACTTAGCTGTGTGGCACAAGGGGCCGTTACATATGCTCGTACAGGTATACGGAGACGATCTGGCACTGGAGATGAGGAAGAGCCCGGTATTTATGCTGTGGAGACTGATGATGATTGATGACAGGTGCGCCGGTGATCAGCAGCAGGTGGAAGCCCGGGGAGCCGGAGCACACACACACACACACAGACATACACTACCGACAAATGAAGGACACACACAGGGAGAAAGCCAGGAAACACAAGGAAGGGAAAAAACACTAGAGCACACAAGGATCAGGGGACATAGTGGCTCACTATGACAAAATAAGCTTAAAGTATGTGTTCTGACAAAAGGCCCCAGTGAGTGATTTATAAAAACTTTATATACAGTTACAGTGAGGTAGTCCAGTGGTTCTCAACCTAAGGCTGGGATAAAGATAGATCTGAGGGGGCATGAGATGATTCATGTATTAATAATCTATTTTACTGAACAAACTGGAAAAACTCATCTTTTTTGTTTTCTGATCATATCCACTACAACCAATACCCATAGTTTGTAATATAATTTAGAAGGTTCAAAACAGCTGGTGGAATGAATACACTGGTGAGCTGAAGCTCGTCAACTTGCCACAACACTTGATGATCTATTTTCCTTGAAATACCACTTTGGTTGATCTCTTTTTTTACACACCTTCCACATTGCCTCTTAAAGGGCCTTTAAATTGGTCTTAAATACTCCATTGCAGACAGTCTGGAGACAATTCAATTGCAGTCATAAGAGTGCAAATCTCAGAGCAATAAATGTAATCGTCATCTTTTGTTCTGAAGCTTATCCAGCCTTTGTCAAGATGTATTTAGGGAGTGTGACAATTGGAGTACCCATTTTCCCCAGATGACATACCAGTGAAGAGAAGCAATCTCTACACATTGAGACGCAGTAGTAGTTCCTTTTGGCACCTTTACAGTGGGAGCCATTAATTGCCCATTGTCCACTGGCTAAGAGGCTCAGCAGAGCAGTATCACTATATTAATTAGGATGTACAGTGCCTGCTTCAAATGTAAAGTGAGTCAATTAGTTTGCATATTCACTTCAGTCCAGCGCCTCAAGTCCAAATGCCCTTTAGAATCAAAAGAGTGGACACATTTGATTTCTGTTCTGCTGCTTTCACACAGCTTTTACTGCTTCTCTGTCATTTCCAATCTCTCTCTCTCAGTATCTTTCCCACAAAGCAGATTTGGAATATGTGAGAGGAAGAAAATCCTTTCCAGTGCATCTCCCAGTCTTCATCAAGACCAATATTCCAACTCAGGTTCAGGGATGGGCTTTGGTGTCAGATGTGAATGTCTTCCTTGGTCTTTCTCTGGCCATCCACTGACTCCTGGCTGATGAGCTTTACCCCTGCCCAGTCAATACTGTGACCAAATTTGATCCCCAAAGTCATAGTTGCATTCGCTGATCAAGATAGTGAAGTTGAAAGCTCTGAAAAAGCTAGTAAGTGGACCTTGAGTTTTGTGTGATGCAAACGCTTAGCTTAGAAAAAAGTGAATGAACTGCATAGCCAGTGACTACGAATCTTTTAAATGATCTGAACAAAACAATTTGTATAATCTACAAGTTGATTTGCAATTTCCACCTCTATTTTGTATCTGGATTAAATCTTAAGCCTTAAACGTGCTCAGAATGGTCAGCATGAAGACCATCACTGGCTTCAGACCGACTGGCAGCAGAGGAGTTGAAGGCAACTTGGGCAGGACCAACGAACTTAATCTGTTCTTTAACAGATTCGACACACCGACTCCTGCTCATCCCCCCTCTAACTTAGCTCCTGTCGGCCCTCAAGCTCCTCTGAGTACTCTACTCCCCCCTCCCCATCAGGCTAACGGCCCTCTCCAGACCGACGACTCCCCCTGTCCCCCACCTGTAACTTCTGCTGTGTGCCTGACTGCTGACCAGGTGAGAGGACAGCTGATGAAGCTCCACTCAAACAAGGCTGCAGGCCCCGATGGCGTTAGCCCCGGGGTGCTAAAAGCCTGTGCCCCCCAGCTATGTGGAGTCCTTCAGCATGTCTTCAACCTGAGCCTGAGTCTTCAAAGGGTCCCCATTCTGTGGAAGACATCTTGCCTCGTTCCTGTGCCGAAGACGCCACGTTCCAGTGGCTCCAAGGACTACAGACCGGTGGCACTGACCTCCCACATAATGAAGACCCTGGAGAGACTAGTGCTGGAACAGCTGCGGCCCATGGTCAGACCCCTCCTGGACCCCCTTCAATTCGCCTACCAGCCCTGACTGGGAGTTGAGGGCGCCATCATCTACCTGCTTAACCGCATCCACACCCACCTGGACAGGCCGGCAAGCACGGTGAGGATCATGTTTTTTGACTTCTCCAGTGCTTTTAACACCATCCGGCCTGCCCTGCTGGGAGAGAAGCTGGCAGCGATGCAGGTGGATGCCCCCCTTGTGTCCTGGATTGTGGACTACCTGACTGGCAGACCACAGCATGTGCGCCTGCAGCACTGTGTGTCAGACAGCGTGGTCAGCAACACTGGGGCCCCTCAGGGAACTGTCCTCTCTCCCTTCCTCTTCACCATCTACACCACAGACTTCAGCTACCACACAGAGTCCTGCCACCTTCAGAAGTTTTCTGACTCTGCTGTGGTGGGATGTATCAGCGGTGGTGATGAGACGGAGTACAGGGCTGTGGTGGAGAACTTTGTCTCATGGTGTGAGCAGAACCATCTGCAGCTCAATGCGACAAAGTCAAAGGAGCTGGTTGTGGATCTACGGAGGGCCAAGGCACCAGTGACCCCGGTTTCCATCCAGGGGGTCAGTGTGGACATTGTGGAGGACTACAAGTACCTGGGAGTTCACTTAGATAACAAACTGGACTGGGCTAAGAACACTCAGGCTGTTTACAGGAAGGGCCAGAGCCGCCTCTATTTTCTGAGGAGGCTGAGGTCCTTCAACATCTGCCGGACAATGCTGAAGATGTTCTATGAGTCTGTGGTGGCCAGTGCTATCCTGTTTGCTGTTGCATGCTGGGGCAGCAGGTTAAAGGTAGCGGACGCAAACAGACTCAATAAACTGATCCGTAAGGCCAGTGACATTGTGGGGGTGGAGCTGGACTCTCTGGCGGTGGTGCCAGAGAGGAGGATGCTGGCCAAACTTCATGCCATCTTGGACAGTGTCTCCCACCCGCTCCATGACGTGCTGGTCAAGCAAAGGAGCACCTTCAGCGGAAGACTCATCCCACCAAAAAGCACCACAGAGCGCCACAGGAAGTCGTTCCTGCCTGTGGCCATCAAACTCTTTAACTCCTCCCTCTAAGGGTTAGTCTGTATGACCCTAGGTCACTAAACTGGACATTGAGCATTACATCTCTGCCATAATTAATTAATAATTGTGCAATATTCTGTGTAATACTCCTGTGCAATATTAGTTTTCCCATGTTAGTTTTTCTTATTTATTGTATTGATATCATATACATCTATTACTCTTGACAGTACATGCACCTCCGCTTATTATTACTATTACTTATTACATATGTGGTGACACTGTATTTTATACTGTACTTTCATCATCAACCAGTAAACCCACTTGGTACTCGACACTTAGTTTATCTTATACTTATACCGACATGATATTTATTTTCTGACCTGTTTATAGTGTTTATAGTGTATCATATCGTTTTCTAGTACTTTCTCCTGTGTGCACTGACGTAAAGGCAAGCTACTGTAACAAAGAGTTTCCCTACGGGGATCAATAAAGTATTTGTGATTCTGATTCTGATTCTGATCTACAGTTCCAAGGCAACCGAGGAAACTTTATTTACTAATGAAGACCACATGATTCAGTCGAAAATCCCAGAACAAGCAAGTAAGCGGACCTTGATTGGAGTTTTATCAAGAGCTAATTCCAAGGCCAAATATTGAGCTGTCAAGCTTCAAGATACATAGTCTGGAATCAGATTGGTTTTGACTCTATTTACCAACAAAATCTACAACCTGGCAAGATGTCAAGTTGCCATTTTCTTCTCTGCTTTCTCCCTTCTCCTGTTCTTCCTTTCTTTGCCTTGACAAAGCCAACCCTCCCCTCTCATCTCCAGTCCTCCCATGGTAATAGCACATTAGTTTGTAGGACATTAGTCAGTAAAAATGAAAGCATATGGCACGTAATATTTACTTGTAATGAGCCTGAGTGCCACCATGCACGGAAACGAAATTATGAGTGCCTCGTTTTGTGGCAGCCCAATAAATATTTTACCCTGTAAAAGTATGGATGACATGGGGGGATGAGAGAGCCACCTGTTCTTGTCTGCTAAATGATTTACCAGATGTCTCGTCTTCATTCTTTTTTGTCTTCGGCCGTCCCCCTATTCATTTCCCTATTTCCCCCAGGTCCACAAGAGACAGAGAGAGGGTGTATAACAAAAATAGGAGATTAAGGAGCGGAAGCTGAAAAGAAGTGTCAAGCTAATTTAGGAACAGCAAGAGTGAGCATGAATGAGATGCACAAATCTTCCTGTGTACTCGTCAACTATTCAAGCTCTGTGGCACTGCCAAATGTTCTTGCCCATTCAATGAAGTGTTGAAATCAACCGCTGATGCTAAACATCATACATCATTGATGCTAACACTGTTTCACTATCGCCCCCTCTTGTTTTCTGACACATTCCCTCGATTGATGAGATTTATATTATGAACTGGACACATTTTTCATGCAAACACTGCAAATGTTGCTGTTATTTTAAGAGAGGGGTTCAGTTGTACCGTAGCTGATATCACTTTTCGTTAAGTGGTGCTCATAATGTGTTAATCATAAGTACATCACAGGGATAATGAAAGTGCATGATAAATATTGATTTTTGCCGTAGCTTTTGTGGTTTTCCTGAGTTATCCAACTAGATCACCATTTGAGACTGATTCCAGTTTTGATTTGTTTATCAATTTCCCACGGTAGCATTAAGGCACAAACTAAAGGAGAAAGTAGCATTTAGTACAATGATGAAGCATGAGCAGTTTGTTTAAGTTTGCGGATCCCAATGCTCCTTTTTCTTTTAGATGGAGAGAGGGAAAGAAGATGGAGGAGAGATGAGTACCAATGATGTTCTGGACGGCTATAATCAGCCGCTGCAGAGCCCTCCGGTGCTGGGCCATGCACATCTCATGCCAGTTTGTGCTTTCGGTCGTTCCTCTGTAAAAGTTAACAAGAACTTGGCACAGGAATTTAGCCTTCTTAAGTTTCCTTAAGAAATACAGCTGTTTCTGAGCTTTCTTTACTAGCGTGGAGATGTTGAGCAGTAGGTTATTCTCTGTGCACCACTCTGCAAGTCTGTTGATTTCCTCCCGATATGAATTCTCATTGTTGTTTATAATCCGGCCGATTCGTCAGAAAGATCAGCATACTATCATCAATACTGATATATATTGGGTCTTGTACTCATAGTTACAGCATGTGTGTGTGTGAGCATGAGAACGGGAGCATAAAAGCAGCTAAATACTAAATTAGATATTGGGAAAAAATAAAGTTTAACAAGTCTAACAGTATCTGAAAGACTTATCACGCAACCTCTAATACATGTTATACTATATGTACTCATCCATACACTTACTGTACAGACCACACACACCAATCTACATTGATACATTCTCAGAAAAAAATAATCACAGCCAGGAGCTCACACACACACACACGCGCAGATCATGCTTACAAACAAAGAGAGAGATGGCATTTTGACATTAAGTGGAAGAGAAAAACACAAATCCCTCCCACTATACCTGGGATTTGGGCCAACACACACACACACACACACCCTCTGTCTCTCTAACTCTTGGGAGAACAGGAGCTTAGTACAGGAGGGCTCAGATGGTGTGTGTGTTTGTGTGTGTGTCCTCCCACCTCCTCATGTCTTGAATAGCTGTCTGTATTCCAGTTCCTTCCTTTCCTTGTCTCTTCCTTCCCATTGTTGTCTCCCCTTCTTCCTTTAAATCTCTTCTTTACTTTCTTTACCCCGACTCTTCTCCCTCTCTCCTTCTGCTCTTAGTCTGCCAACAGAAGTCATCTTCCTCTCCTGGAAGAAGAAAATCAAAAAGTAATAAATGCTTCAGTAATAACTGTTATTACTGTCACTGACAGAGCAATACAAGTTACCTTTAATCTTTGTTGAAAATGTGATGTAATGTGAGCATTTTATGGGATGAAATGTAACATCTCCATAAGTGATTTTCAACTTTAGTTAAACCTTAAATAGAATCAAATGACTGTGTGATCTGAAAAGTTGCTGAAAATGCCCATATTACAGAACATTAACATTAAACTTTGCAGCGCTACGGAGCTTTTTAGCCTCTTTTAGCTCATTGTTGTGGCTCACTTGTTTGGTTCATTCTGATGCAGGAATTCCAAAGTGGTTCTGCAAACATGTCTATGTGGAGCTTCATGAAAAAGGTGTTATAAGTAATCATAGGTAGCAGAGGCTCACAGAGTAGTCCATGCACACACCTCCCAAATCTTTAAGGAGCTGTATGCAACATTCACTGCCACTTAATGTCGCACTAGAGCACCAGTATCTCAGACCAAAACAAATGGCTGCTACGGCCCACCAGACTCCATTGATAAAAACAATAATTTTACCTCACTGATCCCCATCAATGTCTTTAAATGACACCCATTCACATTCTCTTGCATGAGGATGGAGAAGTATATTGCATCCTTCAGTTACTCTCATCAACCTCAGGTAGCTATCTGCCCACCACCAAAAGCCAGACAGACAAAGTTAGCAACTAGCTTAACATAGTCGAGCATGTGGCCACTAAAGACCAAGCAGCAACCTCCGGGGCTGAAAAATGAAGCCAACGCAGAAGTGCAGCTCCTCAAATGGCCACTTGAGGCTGGCTTCAATAGCAAGTTACTGCAATCCCCATAGACCTCCGTGTTAAAATGGCCAACTTTACAGCAAAAATAAACCTCTTTTACGGCCTGGTACAAAAAATGGTTTTGGGCTCTATAGCTAATTTCCCCGTTAATGACAACTGTATGGGGGGGGGATTTCTTTATAACTTACCTGTTGAAATTATATTAAGGCCTAAAGTTATGCATATTTAATGATGTCGCTGCTTTGAGTCACAGGTGGGTGCCCTATCAGGCAGGCCGCTAGGTGGTTTCATCAACCAGGCTTCATTCGGCCCGCCTCAGCTCCACCACTTTGCCCATTTTTGGATTAGCCGGCATCAGGGACTGCCAAGATGGCGACGGCCCAGAGCCACCCACTTTGAGCTTCACAACGACTCTTCAGAAACGGACACTACGTCTACTACATTCATATTTATGAATGTATGAATTCTGCAGGAATTACTATTCTTTTTACTGGTTTAGAAGTATGTTTTGCATTTGAAGGTGCATTTTGATATTACGATAGTATCAAAGAGTTATTACTTCTCTATGCTCATTCATCTTTTTATTATTTCTTTAGCCTCTCTTTTTAAGTCATCATCTCTGTCTCTTACTTTCCTGTCTTCTCCTCTTCTACCATCTTCTTGTCATCCTCTTCCCCATTTTTTTTCTCTGTTTCACCTGCTCCTCTTCTCTCCTCTCTCATTCCATTTCCTTGCTCCTTTCTATCTTGGTCTCCCTCTCTCCTCTTCTGGAAAGGTATCACCTCTCCTAAAGAATGTCCTGGATCCGCAGCTACACTCTCAGCATGGGGGACTGTTACCGAGGAGATAATGAGCGAGGGCGTTAGCGAGACAGACAGATGAAGTGGTGGAGGGGGAACTCCAGCTTCAGGTGGCCTTCTTTGGTTCGGTAGGACAACAATGTGGAAAAATTACGGAGGAGCAGACAAACAAGGTTGATGGATTGATAGGTAGATAAAGAGCAAGAGACGGATGAAAGTGAATGATGGAGGGAGAATGAGAGGAAAAAGGTAGGGGTCGTTATTTTTTTTAAGAAAAAGAGGTAATTGAGAGAGAGATGCATTTAGGTAATGAAGCCTGCTCTATATTTCAAAGGCTTGACGGTACAAGAGGACTGGTAAGTGGCTCAAAGACATGGAGGGAGTGATGAGAGAAAGATGAGAAAGATGGGAAGAGGGAGGGAAGATGGAGGCGAGATGAATTAGAGGAAGAGGACAGAGTAAGGATGCTATGATAAGAGGAGACATGGAAAATGATGAAAAGGAAATTAGAGGCAAGGGAAATGACAGTCGTATGAGAGGAGAGGGAGTGTCTGACTGTTGAAGAAGAGATGGAAAAAGAAGAGGACAGCAGGCAGGTGGTACACTTGACTGATATATGAGGAAGATATAGGTCTTAGATATACGTGATAGAGATTAATACATTACAATTTTCCCTTCTAAAATTCATCAATACTGTAAGGCCCTAAACCTGAATTATTGTTTTCTTGTTATTTATTTTAATGTTAACTTTACAGTGTCCAAACACTGCCTCAGAAGCCAATCTACCCTGTTGATGAAGAAAAGAAAAAAAAGGGGAAAAAAACACACATGCTCATGTCATATCGTTCAGAGCATGATAATTTGCAGGGTTGGAAAAACTGCTTACATTACCGTCAGAGTCAAGAACTACGAAAGTGTCAACTGGCCACTGGCAACACGGCTGCAACATGGCTGGCAGTTTCATCTAAATAAAATCCCATATTAACACTAACACAGTTGATACAGTTCATTTAGCAATACAATGTTGGTTTGTATCTGTTTTGACGCTATTCATACATAACACTACTAATGCAGCTAATTTAGGCTATTTTTCTGGTGTCACTACAAGGCTAGCAGTAACCATCTTGGAATAATGCGTGAAAACTCCAGAGACAAAATAACGGTAGGTTTGAATGTTCTTCCCTTTCGGCGGACATTGTGCGAATGCAGCAATAGCCTGTGTGATGGTTTTGTTTAATACTGAGCTCTTTAAGCTACAGTTGGCAGATGAGTATATATTTCTGCATCTTCTACTATACAGTTCTGCCTGAAAGAATGAGTGTCTGCTGTTTACCCTGCCTAGTTTCACCTGAAACTGACCTTCACTGACCTTCGGGTCACTGAAACTAGACAGGGTAAACAGCAGACACTCAGGAAGACTCCTCCCTGAGGGCAGGGCCTAAGCAACACAGAGTAGCTTAAATTTCTGAGTTCTCAGACCATTTTCCCAATTGAGAATGACTTCCGGATGGGAGCCGAAACGTATTGATTCTGAAAACAGTGTCCAGATGACTACGACTGAAACCTTTTCTACAATACAATTCATATTTTAAATGTCAATATAGCCAATCACACAATGAAGGTGTTTCATTAAGCTCTATTTTTGGTGATTTTTTTCAAATGACTTCGCAATCATGAAACAGTCACAGCCAACGTCTCAGCACAGCATTTAGCTTTCTAAACTGCTTTTTTATTCTCGTTTGGTTGTCTGAAAACAGAAAAATATGTAAATAAGAACTAGAAAATCGTGACTTCAGCTCTATGAAAATACAGTTACAGTGATTATGAAGAGTGGGAGAGGACAGAACAAAGTTTAACTAAGAATCAGCAGAGTAACCGGGCTGTTCCAGTCCTTACCAGATGCTGGTTGTGATGCAAAGTTTGTAGACCGAAATATGACTAAGAGAAGAAATTTTTCCATTGTTTAGCTATTTTAGCCTGGACCTAAAAACATGGACGCATGTTGCTTTCACACATTAAGGGCATTTTAAAAATTAGCTGTCTTACTGTGGACATAGATTTAGTGTATCTGTCAGACTAACACCTGTCTCAGAAAGCTTATATCCTACTAAACCTTTTTGTAGCTACACTGGAAATACCAGCGTGAAGACAGGTCCACTACTGTTTGCCACTTATCCAAAGAAAAAAAGACAAAAGGGCTCAAAAAAATCCATCAATCAAAGCTAAAAATAAGAGCATCATGAAAAGCACAAAACAATATCCAATCAGGAAGCATGCACATCAAAATAAATCTAGAACACTGTAATTTATACTAGTTATATGGTGGAGAAGTGGGATAGCAGGCTACAACAAGAACAGGATTTAAAGAGGAAAGATGTGAATCTGTGTGTGAGAGTAGATAGAGTGAGTAGAGTGTGACGGTGAGCATATTATTTTTGATTCGTTTAACAGCATATATTCTCAGCATGGCTCCCATTTGACTTGACAGACAGTAATGTCAGCGCCGCAAATAAGGAGGGAGATGATAGCATAGTGATGAGATAGAGAGGGAACTGGGGGGGGGGGGGCATAACAAAAGTAAGAAAAGGAGAAGAAAAAGGGATAAAATGGAGATTGTTTAGCTGTGGACATCTTTTGTGACAACCCAAACTGCTAAACAAGCAAACAGAAAATAGCAAAATGCAATGCTAAATTATCAAAATATGGCTACTCACTAAATTACTGTTAATACATTAACAATTGTTCCTGGTTTTAATTGACAGTCCGTTTAACCCCTCCCCTAATCAGCAATTGTCCAATCCTAGTTTAGCAACCATGACTAGGCATGGCAGGCCTGTCAAGCTTTGGATTTCTCTGCATGCTAAAGTGGTCGTTCACTAAGAGATACTTGGTATCTAAAGACATTGGAGTCTTGTCTTTTCTTCCAGACTTTCCAAAATCAAGAAACAGAAGAACAAAGATGAAAAAGGTTGTCTACAAAGGAGGCGTTTCAACTGTGCTTTTCAGTTGTCCGCCTCAGATACGCTTCTATTTTAAATAATACAACTGTCTACGCAGGCTGTGTAATGGCATGCATTTTACTTGTGTTATAGGCTATGCTTGTAAACTGAGCATATTCAGGCGTACGTTCTTATCTTTTCCATGTGTAGGCGTAGTGATTGTGCGTTGGGTTCTGAGTGCTGTCAAATGGCGAGTGACCTACACTCAATACTGTGCCTGAAAGCATCCTGTGTAGACAGAGGACGGAAGCTGATGCTACTCTGCTAACGTGCTGCTTTTGCTAGTGGTGTAGACATTGGGTTAACTTAAGTTAATGCTTGGTAGAGTTACTTCCAAGGCCAATTAGCACATTAGTGTGTGGGGTTACAGACAGGTGATAAGTGGCAAGTGAAGCCCAAGTTAAAAAGCACTGGGACCCCACTGTATACAATTGCTATTCATGGTAACAGATTCTTGAATAAAAATGTACTGTGAATGATCAGAAGAAGAGTCAACATGTCAGGACATTGTAAAAAAAACAATGCGACAAATCTCAAAAGACTAACTTTTGGCGAATGATTACGTTATCAACAAGAGGAACAAAATTTTGAGGGTGGATATGTATGTCAATACCTGCCAATTGGTTCATTATTTTTCATGTTGAACATACTAGAAGGCAACAGCAATTAAGAATTGGTTGGAGACAAGATTTCACAAAGTTTAACAAGGTTTCCCCCAACAAGGCTAAACTAAACCACCAGGTTTTAAAGGAGTCTGGTACTTTGTCCCTGGGCAACGCAGGAGCATATTGGAATTACTTCAATGCCCATTTATCTTTTTTCATTAATTTGGTCTAAATAGTTGTATCAACTCATAATAAGTGTTGACTTGAATGAGACATTCGACCATATTAATAAACATGCATCATCTGGGATGGTAAATGCCTTTCAGTGTGTCTGATAAGACAATATTTGTATGTGTTGGCATCTATATGCATTTCAATTTGGGGCGTGAGACAGTTGACAGTTGCTGGGCTTCTATTTGATACTTTTTTTTTGTGTAGTTACATGTATCAGTCTGAGAGGAAATGTCAAATTTCCTTAATATTATAAATCAGCTCGCGTAAACTGTAAATGTTTCATAAGCCTTAATCAAATGACATGCGTTTCTCTAGGGGAGGTCAGGCGATTGTCACAATGCATGAGCTGATCAGTGGTTTTAATCCAAAGCGCATCTATGAGTGATTTTTCTCTTTTCCTACCCCCAACAATAATTACAGACCCGATTACCTACAATTTGTATGCACAGTAGGAGGACCTCCCATAATTTAAGTCCCATATAAAGAAATGCCTTTTTTATGTTGTTTGAGTTTTTACATGAAGAGAGCCATGTTTTCTTTTTTTAGGCTTAAAAAGCTCACCGTGCAGTTTGAGTTATTTGTTTTTGTATTTGTGAGTTACATGACTTTCCGGCAGAATAACTCTTGTTATTTTCAGAACCACCACATGTAATCACGTAATTTGGCAATTGCTAAAATGCTGATGAGTCTACTCACTACAGTGCAGGACTAATATTTTCATGATATTGCCCACAAACCTCCGGAAAATTAATCCCATTTGAATCAGCCTGGATTAATGTTACCATTTCAATTAATATTCTTTACTTCATCAAGAAACGAGGTGACTGTTGTGAATTTGATGTGATACGTGTTAGTTAGTGAAAGAAAATATTGGCAATATATAAAAATGGTTCATGGGAAACTGCTTAGTTAAAAAATAAAATACCATATACAATATTTCATTATCATTTACACATTTAAGTGATGGTAGCACAACTCACACATGAGTCAAAACGTGTTGTCTAAAAGACTACATTACCCATAATTCTACAGACCAGGAAGGCATGACACTAAGTTTGTTGTTGTGAGACATGTCATCAGCCAAGCTAGCCACTGGCCAGTGGGTATTAGAGACATTTGTTAATAAAGTCAGAAATGGAAGTCTAGGAAAATCCTGTTATGACCCACTCACATCATTCCTCCAAAATGATTCATTATAAAGAGTTGACAATTATGTCAAAATTAAGATGTTGTAGAAGAAATGTGTACATTGGTGATTAGCTTGAAAAATTAGCCAGAAAAATAGAACAAATATTCCTTAATAATAAGGCTTTTTTTGTGACAATTCATACCAAATGTAACTGGTGTGTGAAGAATTTGACAAGTTCATCCAGCACACACAGCACACACTGCGGAGGCTGAAGCCAACGTGAAGCCGTGTTTCCTCCACAAACATGTCCTTTTGTTCATCTAAAGATCTGCCTGCCCAATTCACAGTGTAGTGCAGCTTTACACCCACACAAACACCTTCCACCTTAACAAACACCCACATCCACCTTAACATGCACATGTAGGCAAAAACACACTCTTTAGAAAAACCATATATTCTTTCAGGAAGTTTTTATTTACTTCTTCTTCAAGTGAGACTGCACATTCCCGAAGAGCTGCTTATAAATCATCAACATTTTTTGTCAGACTGTTACCTTCTTATGTTTACATTCAAGTCACTAAATCAGTATTTAGATGCACCTGATTTGCACAGTAATTACTTAAATTTCCAATATCTGGTATTTTGTTTTTGTTTATTTTTTCATGCAAGTAGTTTCAGTTTGTAACATGATTGTGTTTTGTGTCTTTGTTGAGGTGAAAAGAAAAAAATCATGGACACAATGAAATAGCATGCTGTGAAGTGTGAGGCTGGGAAAATAGATTCATAATTTCAGTTTGACCAAAATCTCTTTGAACAGTCTTCTCTTACTGTCCAGCTGGTCTAATCCTGATGTGAGACTTGATCAAAATGTTGATAGGCTCATCACTTTCAGTTGTTACCGTGTGCTAAAAGCAATGAGCGGTTTCATGAACAGCAGTGAGTGATTTGCACAGTGATTTTTTGCTGTTGCTTTCCACCTTACTTGCTTGGTGGAAGTCATAAGGGACATGACACTAGCCATGGTTGAAATAGTACTAAATGTTTTTTTGGGGGTTAAAAAAAAAATGATATTTTGATTTTCAGTTAACATTATCTTACAAAGATCCTGGAACTGACCATCAATCAAAGATACGGCAGCAAAGTATGGAAAACAAATATATCTATCTGTGACTCTTAAGTTAAAGTTCCTTGCGGCTTAAAATCAGGCATGACAGCACATTTACGGAAAGAGGTACATGCTTGTGTGAGAGAGCAGTGCTGAGATAAATATTACGATATTGAGAAGGAGCTGTTTCCTTGTTTTATAACATCCAAAAATGCACAAGCATTGACTGACAAGACATTAAGTTAATATGTTTTTTGCTCACATGCTGTATGCAAAGTGTTTTGCTGTATATTCATTTATTTCCTCCATGCAGTTGGAATGAACATTGAAGATATGAGCGGAGAGAGTGCTGGTCTGAGTATGTGGTTATAAGAGGGTTTATAACCTCTTTTGGCTGATATTTGATACGAGAAGAATCTTGTTTCATAGTATTAAACTGATTATGCACTTAAGAGATGACTGAGATAATGAATTTACTACAGTGATGTTAGATGGCAGAACAAGGCACACATTGCTCTCTCTGTCTCTCTCTCTCTCTGCATCTTTAACCTTGTGCTGCTGCAGTCTGAGTGTTTTAAGTGTTACAGAAATGTTACTAGGTTTGAGCTAGTAAGCTTGCCGTCATGGCTTTTACATAAAAGTGACCAGCGTGCTCTCAGACATGAGACCAACATTAAATGGCAATCAGATTAACTTAACGGGGTGCATGATTGAAAGGTGCTATAAAGGCCTCTATCAAGAAAACTAAACATGATTGAAGTAGTGTTAGTGCATTAACAATATACAGATTTACACAGCATTTCTGTTTTTTTAATACCATCATCATGATGGAAAGCATGATAACCAATTAAATCATACTTTCTTATTTGCTAGATTGATTTAAATGTATATAAATGCAGGGTATAGCATTCAATTGAGCTGCTGGGTCCCTATTAAAGCCCAATTTATTTCTTATGCAGGGGGTTAACCTGAGTCCTGCTGTTAATATATATAGGGTAGATTTTGATTTATAGTTCAGCATGGGATTTCAACCATTGATACCACCACAGCAACACTGGAAAAACTCTTTCGTTACAGCTGCTCACTATCACGTCAGTGCACACTTGAGAATAGAAGGAAAAGAAGTACTAAGCAAATCTAAATATAATACACTATAATACATGTAAAATAAATTAAGTACGAAGCGGATATAAGTATAAAAGCTAAAATAAGTGTAAGTACCAAAGTGGATTTAGAGGTTGATAAGTACGGTACGGTATAATACAATGTAATAATATAAGTAATAAGTAATAGTGCAATAATGACTACCGTCAAGTTAAGTGTAGCAGATTAACCAGATTATTACACAGTGGATACTGCACAGCAGTAATAGAAGTATGAATAAATAATAATAAATAGGGAATATTAAACTGAAAACAGAGTATATTGCACAAGAGTATCAAACAGAGAATATTGCGCAATATTTCAAGTATTGCAGTGATGTTAATGATCCAATGTCCAGTTTAGTGACTTAGGGTCATATAGACTGACACTTAGAGTGAGGAGTTAAAGAGTTTGATGGCCACAGGCAGGAATTACTTCCTGTGGCGCTCTGTGGTGCATTTTGGGGGGATGAGTCTTTCGCTGAAGGTACTTCTTTGTTTGACCAGCATGTCATGGAGTAGGTGGGAGACACTGTCCAAGATGGCATGTAGTTTGGCCAGCATCCTCCTCTCTGACACCACCAACAGAGAGTCCAGCTCCACCCCCACAATGTCACTGGCCTTACGGATCAGTTTGTTGAGCCTGTTAGCGTCCGCTACCCTCAACCTGCTGCCCCAGCATCCAACAGCATACAGGATAGCACTGGCCACCACAGACTCATAAAACATCCTCAGCATTGTCCGGCAGATGTTGAAGGACCTCAGCCTCCTCAGAAAATAGAGGCGGCTCTGGCCCCAACTGTAAAAAGCTTGAGTGTTCTTAGCCCAGTCCAGTTTATTGTCCATATGTACTCAGGTACTTGTAATCCTCTAAAATGTCCACATTGACCCCCTGGATGGAAACCGGGATCACTGGCGCCTTGGCCCTTTGTAGATCTACAACCAGCTCCTTAGACTTTGCGGCATTGAGCTGCAGATGGTTCTGCTCACACCATGAGACAAAGTTCCCCACCACAGCCCTGTACTCAGTCTCATCCCCACCAGTGATACATTCCACCACAGCAGAGTCATCAGAAAACTTCTGAAGGTGGCAGGACTCTGTGTGGTAGCTGAAGTCTGTGGTGTACATGGTGAAGAGGAAAGAAGAGAGGACAGTCCCCTGAGGGGCCCCAGTGTTGCTGAACACGCTGTCCGGCACACAGTGCTGCAGACGCACATGCTGTGGTCTGACAGTCAGGTAGTGAACAATCCAGGACACAAGGGGGGCATCCACCTGCATCGCTACCAGCTTCTCATCTAGCAGGGCTGGCCTGATGGTGTTGAAAGCACTGGAGAAGTCAAAAAACATGATCCTCACTGTGCTTGTCCAGGTGGGTGTAGATGCGTTTCAGCAGGAAGATGATGGCGTCCTCAACTCCCAGCCAGGGCTGGTAGGTGAACTGAAGGGGGTCCAGGATGGGTCTGACCATGGGCTACAGCTGTTCCAGCACCAGTCTCTCCAGGGTCTTCATTATGTGGGAGGTCAGTGCCACTGCTCTGTAGTCCATGGAGCCACTGGGACGCTGTGTCTTTGGCACAGGAATAAGGCAAGATGTCTTCCACAGAATGGGGACCCTTTGAAGACTCAGGCTCAGGTTGAAGACATGCTGAAGGACTCCACATAGCTGGGGGGCACAGGCTTTTAGCACCCCGGGGCTAACGCCATCGGGGCCTGCAGCCTTGTTTGAGTGGAGCTTCATCAGCTGTCCTCTCACCTGGTCAGCAGTCAGGCACACAGCAGAAGTTACAGGTGGGGGAGAGGGGGAGTTGTCAGTCTGGAGAGGGCCATTAGGCTGAGAGCCACTTGAGGGGGGAGTAGGACTCTCCCAGGAAGATGGAGGAGGGGGGAGCAGTGGACTCAGAGGAGTCTGAGGGCCGACAGCAGCTGAGTTAGAGGGGGGATGAGCAGGATCAGGTGTGTCGAATCTATTAAAGAACAGATTAAGTTCGTTGGCCCTGTCCAAACTGCCTTCAACTCCTCTGCTGCCAGCTGTTCTGAAGCCAGTGATGCTCTTCATGCCGCTCCAGACCTCTCTCATGTTGTTCTGCTTTCCACTCCACTCCAGCTTCTTCCTGTACTTCTCCTTGGACTCCCTGATCTTCACCTTCAGGTCAGCCTGGATTGCCCTCACCTCCTCCCTGTTACCATCAGTAAAGGCCCTCCTCTTGGCATTCAGGATGTCTTTGATGTCCTTTGTTACTCATGGTTTGTTATTTGGATAACAATGGACCATCATAGTTGGGACATTGCAGTCCACACAGAAGTTAATGTAGCCAGTGATGCACTCAGTAAACCCATCAATGTCCTCTCCATGAGGCTCACAGAGTACATGCCAGTTTGACACCTCAAAAAATCCCTGAAGTGTCTCATAGGTCTCCTCTGACCATCTCCTCACTGTCTTTTTGGTCGCATGCTGCCTTTTATCCAGAGGGACATAGCAGGGTTTGAGGTGAACCAGGTTGTGGTCTGACCTACCTAGGGGGGAGGGGGGAAGAGCTGTTTGCATCCTCAACGTTAGCATACAGCAGGTCCAGTGTCCTCTCCTCTCTAGTAGGACAACTCACATACTGGGTGAAATTAGTCAGTAACTGACATGGTTGAAGTCATCCGAGATTAATATGAGTGCTCTCGGGTGTTGAGTCTGGAGTTGTGCTATGGCAGTGTGAATGGTGTTGCACGCTGATGCCAGGTTAGCAGAGGGGGGGCAATCCCCCCAAATAACCATTATCTTAGAATAAGCAGTTTATATCTACAGAGGGAGTGGGTCCACCTCCACGGAGGTCGCCATGTTGCACCGCCATGTTTATACAGTATCCCAGAACGGACAAACCAAACACTGGCTCGAGATTGGGCCTTTCGCGTTTTTCGCAAGTTTCGCGGCCACCGTAGTTTCTCCTACATGCTTGGAAGGGGAGGGTGAGGCGAGCGGTATTCAAATGGTTGCAAACTGCAGTTTCACCACTAAATGCCACTAAATCCTACACACTGCTCCTTTAAGTCGCTACATGTTGTCTTCACCCTCTGCTGCCCTCTGATGTCGCTACTGACATCAAAAACTTGTAGGAGAAAACACAAACAGCCCAAGCTTACCAATCGCAGTTCTTGTTGTCCCCACATGGTTTCTGTGTAGCTGCTGTAGCCCCAAAGTGTAGTTATGTTTTTGAGGAGCTAAGCTACACCATAGCTGCAGAGCATACGTGAGTAACCGTAACCCCTTAACGTTTAGTATAAATGAGGCTTAACCTCCCTTTCCTCCCACTCTGTGTGCAGTTTGTGTAGGTTCAATATCCTGGAATATTACCTGACCTCAGATTTGATGTGTGGTAATTTGAATGAAAGTTTGATTGATAGTTCTTTAGTGCTGCACATTCCCAAATACTTTTAAATTAAATTAGCACAAACCAGTTGACATACATTAAGCCTGGAGCTTTTTGGGTCGCTGGACTTCTTAGGCCCCAGGGCAGTTGCCCACTTTGCCCAGTCAGTAATTCAGGCTAGCTCATAAATTCTCATGTTGTACTAAAATAAAACATTGCTTCAGACGTCACTTTCCCTGCATTGACTCCCAGGTAGTTCTAGGACTCCACTGATCTGTGTCATCATATCACAGAGTTATAATGCGTTCAGTAATAAAATAGAACAGCAGGGAAGGTTAAAGTTAAGACCTTAAACTGAACAAGGAAATTAAGGCGGTTCCCCAATGGCCTGGCTTTATTTCAGAATTTCATTACCTCAACAAAGCACGCCCAGAGGTCAAATACGTTTCACCAGCTGAAATTTTCCACAATGGCTGTCAATTCATATCCAGCTGTGATGTGCTCAGTATGCTGCAAAATGTTACATCAGACCTGTGCTTGGAGCCATATGTGCCTTTGTTTCTTGGGAAAAGGTTCGATAAGTGCTATATTTTCTTATATATCTGCTATTATTGTTTTTGAGTGAGGATTTGGCTCTGAAATGCTAACAAACACTTAAGGTTTCAGTGTTTGTTAGCTGTCAGCTTTCAAACAGTTCAGTTTAGATGTGCTCATTAGGACTGCAGTATTTCAGTTTTATTCTTTATAGTGTGTCACTTTGCAGGTGAGTGAGCTGAATTTATTCTGTGGAAACCACAGCAAAGTGACATCAAGACACAACCGGCATTTATCGAAATTCGCTCCCTGAGGCATTTATTTGAAAGAGTTCTCATTATGCGTGTGGACATGTCAAATTCAGTAATGCTCAGCAAAATGCCTAGCCATAATCATCTGACTGTGATTGTGTCTTCTCTCCCTCTCTCTTGACGATGTTTTGCAGAACCAAAGGAGCTTTTTTATTTTTTTTTAAAGGGTAGAAAATGCCAGAACCACTAACACTGGGATTGTGCCTCAGCTCCTCTGACACTGAGTGGAGTCATTTAATTTCCATATCAAAGGAACTCCAGGAAAATCAGAAAACCTGTACAAGCCGAGAAGCGCTGCTGTATAGCTCACAACGAAGCATCTGAAGAAAGAGAAAGGTGGAAGGGAGAGGGGCAAAGAGTGATTAGAGAAGCTGGCGAGGCTAAGGGGGAGACAGATAGACAAGAAGAAAAATGAAGCATTTTGTATCTCGGATCCAAAAGGTGTCTCATCCTCACAAAGGGTGTTTTCTCTCATGAAAGGCCTTATTGCAGAGAGGATCCAGGAGTAAATTAACCAAAGAGGAATCAGTGCTGGGATGCTGGAGTGTGTGGAAGGAGGGAGGGAGTGTAGAGTTACCAGGGGGTGTCTTTAGGGGGAATTCTTGCCCATTTTTGTGTTCCCATGTAGAGAACGACAGGGGAATATTGCTTATGTCACTTCCCTGTGGTCCTGACTGCTTAGTGAAGAAAAGTGGGCTAATCCCAAAGCTGTGAGAGGTGTCAAGTGGCACACATCAGCCAGAGCTTTATGATGTTAGAAATATAAAAACATTAATACTCTGGATATTAAAAACTGCAACAGATTAGAGTGTTCTCGCTGATGCACTGAGACATTTGTTTTGCTTCTGACTTCAGCTGCAAACGGTTTGTAACACCTGCAATGAAAGGTTCTTTGCTTATTTAGAACTTGTACAATTTGCAAATGTCCTCACTGTTTAATAGGTGCAGTAGGAAGCAGCTTTCAGTTTGAACAGTTTTTAGAATACTCAAACTGGCAATACAAAACCCTTAATTGTCAAAGTGTCCTTTAGAGGATCAAATGGTAATGAAACTCAAATGAAAAAACAGTTTCCAGTTAAAGAAATCAAATAACTTTGTGTTATAAAGAGCTGCGTTAATGTGGTTGGATAATACAAACCACAGAAAGCAGAAGAGAATCTGACACCCATTCGTTCAGTCAATGCCAGATCACACTCTTATTAAAGTCACTCATTTATTTTTAATTTGACAGTGACTGTCGGCAGTGGTTGGTTAGAACAAATTAAACAAGGATGATCAGCTGTGAGCTATTTTAGAGATCCACTGCATTGTTACAGACACACTCTCTCACCACAATAATAAAAGCGTTAGTTATAGTTCAAATGCTTATAATGACTTATAGTTATGTTCTCCTGACAAGTGACCTCCTGCGGTCACTGTTCTCTGTAGTAAAAGCAGATAAATGTTATAATGATATATGATGGCAAAGTCAGTCAGTTGGGTTCAGACTCATATACGGTGAGAAATATTGAATGGATTGCAATAAAATTTGGTATAGACATTCAAGGTCCCCAGAGGATGAATCCCAATAACTTTGGTGATCCCCAGAGATTTCATCTAGCACCACCAGCAGGTAAATTTTCACTCATCTGGTGAAATATTAAATAGATGAATAGGAACATTTTGTGCAAATAGTTATGGCTCCTAGACAATGAAATCTGTCGGCTTTTGTGACATCCTGACTTTTCATCTGATGCCATCGTCAAGTCAAAATTTCCCTTTTCCCAATGCTTTGGTGTATGAACACATATCTGCAAAACTAATGCCATCCCCATCAGCCTTAGCTGTACTTTGTGTTCAGTGCTAATTACACTAAACTAAGATGGTGTACATGGTTAATTTCCTGCAAAACATCACTATGTTAGCTTTCATTGCATTGTGAGCTTGTTAGCAGAAAACAGATACGAGACATTTTTGGAACAGTCATGCAGATCATCTGGGATGGAACTTATACTTATTTTGTTGTTTAGGTTGTCGTTTAGTCATGAGGACTTGTGGGTAACATTTCACTTCCCATGTAAAGAGACCACCAAGAAAATGAGTCAACTTTTTTCAGCTTTTGCAAATGTTTTGTTATACAAAAAGGCTTCAGAAATATCAAAATGCACACAGCTCATTGTCAGTTCCCTTTGGTTCCTAAAAAGCAGACATTTTAAAGCAAAGAGGTCAGTCCAGTTCACATTCCAGTAGAGTCTGGCGGGTATAACTGTCAAATCCCTGTGACTTCACTGCATGATGGAAAGTGGGTTAATACCAGCACTGTGAAGAGTCAAATGGCACTTTGAAGGTGAAAACTTGATGTTTTTCATACTGTCAGAAAAGGAAGGATTTTGGCGCTACCGGGTTGTCCCGTAGCTATAACTGAAACTGTTTTACTCAAATGTCTGGTTAATATTACTCATGTCACATGGTTGAGTGTCAAGAGTGTCAAGTAGCACTTCGACTTCAGAAGAAGGCTTATATGAAGTGGCTGTTTATCAATTTTGTCCATGTTAAAAAAAAAGGTAATGTTAGGACTGGAGAAACAGACTCATTCACAATGCTTCGGAAATGTCAAAATACACTGGCATTAAAGTAAAACTGTTCACACTCCACTAGAGAGACTCTGTGGGGTATTCCTGCTGTCAAGTTCCAATGAGTTTACTGCAATGTGATGACAAGTGGGCTAATTCCTCAAGAGTTGAATCTCTTGGTGACAATCTGATTTCTGTGTTGTAAAACATAAACGTAGTTGTCAGCGCTGTGGGAAGTAGCCATGATTTCAGCTCTATCACTTTTGACGGTGACACTTTCAGCGAGTTCTGTCAATTTTCTCTCCCAGTGCAGGCCAGTTTACATGACGTAGCTGAAAAGACATCATTAATCATGTCAAGTCATAGAATTCAACACTATAAATCACCACAGGCAATGTTCTCCCAGTGACACTCATTCAAAAGGTCATGTGAAATGTCAATCAGGGCAACTGTAGCCTGAGGCCATGATCACATAGGAGGCCTTTTTGAAAGCTTTTTGTAATATTTGGGTTGCAATGTTTGTCTCCTCAAAACTATCATCTATCAACTAGCATCTCTTCTAAAAGTCCAGTATATTACAACTAAATTTTTGTAGTCTTGGCCATCATTTTGGGTCTGCTTGCCTTTCGGTTTTGTCTCCGATAAAGCTGGCTTGTTTATAACCAGGGATGCACCACTCCGATCCATTTGATCAGAGCTGATAACGACCTTATTAAGTGGATCGAGTATCGGCCAGAAGTCACCGATCCACATTAGGTTAAATACAGTTTTCTCTTCTGCTCTGGTCATTTGTTCATCCTCCTGAGGATGTAATAGAGGACTGTTTGAGCCTATTCATTTTGAAAGAGCAATGGCCAATGAGGAAACTCCAACACTCGACTGACCAATGGTGTAACTTCATCATTCAGTAAATCCTGAGACAGACTTTTGCGTTTATAGAGCCGGCCCCGCTTTGCTGCAGTCCAGCCAAATAAAGGAGAATCCTCAGGAGAAGAAATTCGAAGTGAGACCAATATAATAAGTTCAATAAAATAAGCCCAAGAGATAGGTCACAGGAAGTCGTTTCATGAAAAGATACAGGAGCATTTCCTCACAACACAGGACTAGCGGACTTCACTCTGTTGTGTAAAGCTTTGGGTTGGATTATTTTCAAATGTAACTTAATAAGAAAATTCTCTTTCTCCCTCTGACTCCACAAATCGTCTGTGTTGATGCGTGTCATGCGTTGCAAGTAGACACACAATGCTCACTGGGAAGCAGTAAGAGAGACAGAGCGTAGCCAATACGTTGCATTAGTCTGGTGAGCGGAAGGGGAGCGTCTTAAAATCTCCAATGATTCAGGGAAGGCCATTGCATTGTGGAAACATTATGACCTAGATAAAAACCTCATTTGCTACGTACAGTGTAGAGACTGCAATGCGATTCTGATATGCGATAAACTAAAAACCTTGCCACTAAACTTATGACTAAGTCACATATGTTTAGCTATGCCGTACCATAATCTGTGTTGGTCTATTGCAGATGTCAGGTTAGTTATTTTTTCTGTGTGAGAAAGCCTTTCCAAAGCAAGCAAAGCTTCGTGTTTGTAGAGGAAATAACAAAAATATAGCCTTGGTCTCAGGTCGGGTTAGGGTCTCAAATTTGCCAGTGTCAGGTGGATTCAGGCAGGTTGGGACGGAAAGACCAGGTTCGGGTCTCAGTTTTAGGCCCGTGCAGAAGTCTAGTTGGGAGGTGGGGTTAGTTGGGATTAAGTGGATAGGACAATGTATGATACTAATGTTTGAATAAAAAAGATCATCTGCCCACCACGGGAAATGTCCCTGTGGTGCTGCTCAGTTGTCGACTGTAGAGGACAGTGGTTGTCTTCTGCAGCTGACTGTTTACAGCTATATGACTGTGTGAGGCACCGCTGGGAAAGAGCATGCATGCTCAGCAGATCTTCTCAGAATAAAATAAAGGTTTAAATAATGCATTTACCTTAATGGAAAAAAAAAGAAAGAACTGAAATTGCCAATAATGAAAACTGGGCTAATCCCATCAGCGGAGACTTGCAGTTTGACTTCAGAGATGTAAGACTATCACACTTCAGTAGTTTCAGTATTAAACTGCAGAGAAATATTGCTTCAATGGAAAGCAAATGTAGCAGCATTGGGCAGATGCTTTGGATAGAGCCGGTTAATACTTTTTCTGGCTTGTTTGGGGAGTGTCATAACAGCTGTGTGATCTCATCAACGAGACGGTCTACCGTATGTTTCATTAAACTTTGGAGGGCAGAATCAGAGAAAATTGACTTTTTGTTGATTAACCTCTATGATAAACTTTAAATCAGCTAGTATCAAATCAAAGCAATTTTGTGTCTCACAAAATATCATGTTTTATAGACTCCTTGCTCCTTTTAAACTGCATACGTGGGCAAGAGTCACTAAAAACAATCCTTTTCATCATTGTTGTTTTATCCACAACATCTTTTCAAATTTAGCTGGTGAGTCTTGGTCTGCCATTGCGCTAGTAGCCCGAGGTTTTCAACTAAAGAGAGAGCAAATGTATCAGCAAAGCCCAACTGTGGCATTTCCCAGTACAGTAATGAGAAACAGGTTATTTCTACATAATACGGTGTGTGTACAACGAGACAGCGTGGCAGACTTGCTGGTGGAAAAATGATTACATTGCACAACACGTTTCTTATTATGCATAGCCTCTGGTAAAACAACCTATGCAATGGAAAGGGTTTCATAGAATGTGTCAGAATTTCTATGAAACTGCCTTCTGTTGGTTGCAAACATGGTTGACCTTTTGAGTCCCTTTCTTTGTGAGAAGCATGAAATCAAATCATGTCCGATTTGACAAGGGGAATGGGTTTGCGATGTTCCTGGTCGTCCATTTCACTGCTTGGAACGTTTCCGCCATCTGTGATTGTACATCTTACGGTCTGTGTTTCTACTTGGATCTGGTTCTCAGTTAAAATGGCAACTGTGCAGATGAGAGCTGGATTTTCCGTCCAACTTTGTTGAAAGTAGTCAGATTTAAAAGTTCATCCTCAGACATACAGACATTCACAACCCACGCACTGTCTCCCATCAGGATGGACAGCATCGATCACTTTGGGCATGTGAAGATGTTGAAACAGTGGAGCATATTACTGTCTGAAAATGAACAGAAGGACTGTTCACTGTCCAAACAACAGACAACACATTTATCAATCAGAGTCAATGTGTAATTACACTTTGACGCATGTCAGGGTAAATGTAGCCGAAAATAAGGTACCTCAGCCCTCCTAATAGTTAATGAGAAAGATAAGTTGTTTTGAAGGAACTGAAACCCATCCTCCATGTTGGGAAGACTCTGACAGCCAGAACACATAATCATCTTATGAAATGATGCCAGGGGGGGAAAAAAAAAAAAGCCAACATACAGTATTTATGAATGATGCACAGACCAAGCTCTCCATGTTGGAAAGCAGATAATATTGGCAGTGCTTGCATACATGAATCTGGCTCATCTACAAATCCTCAGTGAAAATCAACTGAACTGCTTAATTAGATGTATACTTCAGATGTACTATGAGTTCAAGTTCCAATGCAAGTTAACGTTAAGATATGCTATTTAATGAGCAACATGAACAAATAATCACTTCATTATATCACAGTAACTGTAAACAAAAGAGGCCCTCTTCAACTGGGTTGGCAGTTTGGTGGTGCACACCACCAGATCAGATTTTGTCTCTCCCAAATCCCGGCTGTGCTGGTAATGTACTTGTTGTGCTCTGTGGCACAGACAGATTGCTTCATGGCTTGAAATAAAAAGAGGGATCTGTTTTTCAGTGCAAATAGACCTAAAAGGACACACTGACTGGTTGGTGGAAAGTATAGTGAAAGACATAACGATGGGACATAGAGCAGGTCGTCCATTGATCGCAGTGTTGGTGGTCCGATCCCCAGCTCCCAGTTGTACACATGTCAAAGTGTCCTTGAGCTAAAAACGCTATATAAATGCAGTCCATTTATGTGAAATGTGCTTTATAATTTACATTTCAGAACTCTGAGGATACATGTCACAGTGGCTTTGACTTTTACCAAGGGATCGTGACTAATTTGGCGTTGTTATAATTAGATTTTTAAAATGGTAGTGACTTACTGGCTTTTTTAATGCCGCATGTAAATAAGCTGTAGGCTAATGTGGTGTGACCCACTACTAACGTGACTAAATGTATAGCACAGTTTCAGCATCCTTGTAAACATTTAGTCCACAAAGCCCAGAGTTGTTGTATTTCATATCAAGTCGTTTCTTCATCTCATTTGATAGTTTGTCAAATTTGTAGCCCAGACTTTCATCCAAATACCAAACACAAGGTAGGATCTCCAGTCTGGCAGATCCACTTTGCATTTTTTTTAGTAGCCAATGATTTGCCTCTGACAAGGGTACAGTTTACTGTATCTTGTAATGAGGCAAAGGCCTGCAAGCTACTTCAGGCATGCAACACTGTCTGCTGCTACTCGCACATCAATATTCACTGCAACATATATCTATAACATGTATATGAAAATGGGCAGTTTATATAAGTTGTCAGTGCTATACTGCACTTGTTCTGGCAGCTGAAAGTTCTGCTGCAATCACTTGAAGGCTGCCACATAAAGAATGTCATAAGCTGCACTTCCAACCCAGCATCCACTTGTAGGTACTGAGTCCCACATGGTTCCCAAGCTGTACAGTCACTCCCCAATCTCTGCTGTGCTGAGGTCAGAGCCTAGACACCATATATATATATATATATATATATACTCTGCATTCACATAACAGTCTATTCCATGTGAATTGGCTGGATATGTGGAAGTACTGTGGTTCCCAACTGGTGGGTCACGGTCCTATCCTCACCCCCTTACCATCCCGAGTGGGTTGCGGGGTTATGCAAAAGGAAAAAAAGAAAAAAAGAACCTATAATTAGAACGTCTAGTCTAATTGACTGTGGACTGCAATACTGACTTAACAGCAAGGTAAAATTTGGATGCTGAGGCTTGTCCAGTCGAGAAGCATTGCCCTAGCAGCATTGTTGTTTGAGAGAAAAAGCTCAGAAAAATTCAATGGATTTCAAAATGTTTTAAAGCCAAAACAAATGTTTGCTTTTTTTTCATGGTGAACATCACAATTCTGCTGTTCACATTTCAGAACCATGATTCTTCCTGTAACATTGTTCTTCTTTCCTGTAAGCCTCTGTACTCTCTCCATCTGCCTGGCTCAACCCCTCTCCCTTTTTGTCTGGACGTATGAAATTGTCTTGACTCGACTCGGTTACACTTATGTGCACATATAAAAAAAAAGACCTGCAAACTCTGTCATTCGCTCTCATCTCTGCCTCTGCTTCCAGCCGTCACCTCCTCCTCCCCTGTGATTACCTTAAAATAGTATTGGGGTGTAGAGCGTTGTCAGATCCAAGATGAAGTGGATTTTCTTACCTCCACTCTTTGTTTCCCTCACTCTTTGACTTTGTCTCTTCATTCTGTAATTCCCTTTTCTTTCATTATTTTTTTCACATTCACTACTCAATTTGTCTCCCTCTTTTTCTTCATGTTCTTTTTCTTTAAGTCCTCTTCAATCTCTCTCTTTTTCTTCACATGCTCCATCTACACCTCCCCTCTTTTCTCTTTCCCTGTGGATCTAGTTTAAACCAAGCAGTACAAAAGGAAGAGAGCTTGTCTTTAAGCAGACTATAACAGTTCTCACAGTGTTTTTTTCTTTGTTACAGATGAGCATTACTCTTCCACTGATTTTATTCTACTTCATCCTATTCTCCCCCAATTCTCCCTCTAGAAGATGAAAAGATGGCAAAGAGTAACAGGGGCAGCAGCGATCAAACCATGCCGTAGTACGAAATCAGAATCAGAAATACTTTATTGATCCCCGAGGGGAAAATGCTTGTTTTGTTTGTTGAATACTCAGTGAACAAATTATCTTTGGACAGCATGGCTTTGGCCTGTGTGTTCAGCGTTTCATGGATCAGTTTTCACTGTAACTGTAACAGAAGGAATTGATTCCATCATTGTAACAGATGAAAATTTAGTAGACCCTGACCACCAAGAATTATTACCAAAACTGAATACTGTCAGACAGGCTGCACTGTAAACAGATACAGCAGCTGCTCTGCTGTTATATTTCTTTCAAAGTAGCTGCTGAAGACGTTTTTGCTGCAGCGTTAAACCGCTCTTGCTGTTAGCGTGGTAGCCATGGGTGTTGCCAAATCAAGCAGGACTGGAAGTTTAAGGATTACAACTTCTGCAAGAGCTGCACAAAATGGATTTCTTAGATTGCTGCATTTGAAAATGGGTTTTCTGAATTTTTTGAAACTCAAGGCAGCGCAAGGGTTCAAAGTGTCGCAACGAGGGTCTCAATGGGATGAAGCTCTTTCTTTACTTGAGTTTCTCTTCAGTCTTTCCCTGTCATGGCTGCTCACTTTGACAAGTCTCCTGCTGTCTCACACTGCTGACTTCCGTCCCGGTGACTCAGGTAATTAACCTCAAATGTATCTTTAATGTGTCCTTCTGCATGCATGAGTTGGCAATGCACTAGCTGGGTATTGTCATTTGCTTGTGTGTACTTTGTGTACATATATTTCAGGCTAAGGCCTTGTATATGGTTTGTGTGCCAGTCTGCGCAATCTTGCACATGCAGACCCAACACGTGCCTTTCAAAATTTGCAACACTACGGTCAGTGGTCACGCCAACTGCCCGCGGCTCCTTGTTGGTAATTGGCTCTTGGTCTTCATTCTTTTGTCCAAGGAACACAATCTTGGCATTACTTACTAAAAAGGACACAGAAAAAAACAAAAGTCAAGGCATAAAAATTGTAGCACAAGGTCCACTAACTGGAAATGTCGGTCATGTCGATGAAGCTTCAAGCTCAAGATGTAAGCTGGTTAAAATACACGTTTAGAGTTTCAGCACTCCATCTATGGGAATGCCATGCTGTCAAGATAGGCAGGGTAGCCTGCGTTTCAAAATGAAGATATTGCAGTGAACTCAGGTTTGTTCATTTAAACAGCAGCAAACTCTCTGCACTGTAAAAATGAATCTGCAGGCTTTCCTGAATTGGCTTAGATTGGTGTTCTGATCTGGAGTTCTGATCTTAGATGGCTGTAACACTTTTTGCTATGTTGTTTTTCTTTTAATACCCTTTGGTTTACCCTGAAGATTTCTGTCTGCCTAAAGAAGGCAGTGGACTGTACTGTGCTAATAAAAAGGCAGATAAACTGCCTAAACCATCTCCCATACCCTTGCTGTAATCTCCTACTCTTAACCCTGCTACCAACTGGTTTTATACTTTGAGTCCTTCAAATCTGGATTCTTTTTAAGTGCTTCTAACAGTACTTTCAGTTTAAAGTTTTCATCACTAGAATTGCTAGGATTTGTTTGCCTAATCAGTCATTTATCTTTTCATTAGATTAACAAGTCATCTCTCCCCTATGTTTCTGCATGTTCATGTTTTCTCCCTGTAAATATCTGCCAGTCTCACATTAAAATGACAGATCTACAGACTATCTGAATACACTGTGGGCCTCATAGGAAGCTACAATGCTGTCTCTGTGAGCTACTGATATGCAATTCTCATGCAGATAGGAAGCACGTGGGTAATGAGAGAAAGCGAGAGTGGCATAGGCAGAGAGGAGTGGAAAAAGAGAATTTGCCCTCTAAACAAAATGAATCACCACTTTAAATTTCTGCATAATGTATAGGCTTTTCTAGCTAGGTTTTTATGTGCTTTGCTTAGAAGCTCATGAATAGTGTGATGGAGTCAATATTCTGCCTACATTATGAAATGCAAAGAAAAGCTGCAGAATAGGAGTGAAAGTTTTAAAGTCACAGATACATGACTTTCCAAGCCTTATATACTGTTATATACTGCTTTTGTATCAGCAGTCGGTAACACATTTCTTTTGATGATGTTAAAGCCACAAAGAAGTGTCTCCTAAAATGTTAACATGATGCCGAGCTGACAAAAGATTAAAATACAATATTTGATGTAAACAGTGTAGATGTGAAAATAATCGATTCCATCCTTAAATCTCTAAGGCTGCGTTCACACCAACAGTACCCCTGCGTGAAAAAAATGCAGCGTGGGTGCCAACGCAGAGGGCTCTGGCAAAAAGTTGAATCTGACTCAACTTTTGCCATAACGTAACATGACGTCATCCGGCTACACACTGCATTGGTCAATCACATATGTGCAAGTGCACATTCCTGGCAGATTACTTTGTAAAACGCCGTATTTGTACTGTTTTCCCCGCGATCATTGCAACAAAAGACAAAATAATGGCTGCCGTGATTACTTTCCAGAGTTGTGCAATCCTGTCTCAGAGTATTATAAACCGCTGTATAGTGTTTTGCCCTCTGATAAACCTTCAAACTCAAGGATCTATTACTCAGACTGGACTTCCTTGATCGTGTTTCATTGTCTCCCCCGGTACTGAAGCAACACACCCACCAACGCTTGTGTTGTTTTAGTGCACGGCTGTTTTTGGTCTGAAAGCCATTTAAAGATGTCTTCATTGACACGCTGTAAATGACAGTATGTACAAATACATTTTACTTGTCCTTCTCTGTGCCAACACTGTTGGATTCATTGCTGCTGTAGTTAGCACGAAATCACATAAAACGTGGCAGCATTATGATAAAGTCTTCACTCATTACCCAGCATGTTCTGTGTCCAAAAACAGTGCTTCATCTTTATGTGACCCTCAATGTGATACTCAATACACAAGACCCAGAATAAACTGGAGCCAGAGACTGGCTATACCATAAATATAGATTTTATTGAGAATGCATGAAATAAAAGACTTGTCTCCATTCAACTAGGTGGCAGCAAAAGAGTTTAAATAGAAGGCCTAAATGCAGGCCATAATAAATAAATCAAATCAACAATTAATGAACCAGCAAAGAAAATTAACAATGAGGGGCTAGACTGCACTATCAGGGAGGTTAGTGTAGAGTTATGCGTAAAAAGAGGAAATTGTCACAAAATATGTAAATTATGAATAAACCACAACTACACATGAACCAATTTCGAACCAAATCAAAACTGTTCAACAACAATCAAATGTATTAAAGGGATTAAAAACCTATTTAAAAATATCTCTGTTCTGTTTGAGCGTACCTCGTTTCTTGGCTGATGTGCCTAATCAATCCCTCCAGGTTTTAGTCGCACATTTTTAACAACTATTTAACATCAATCTTTGCTTTAATACTATGAGCTAAAAGAAATATTTCATGGTTCTACAATTAAAGCACTATTAAATTCATGCTTTTAAACATATTTTAAAAAGGGAGCGTACCAAATCAAACACCAAACACAGACTGGTGTGTCTCAGTGCAGGAAGAAAGGCCCAGGTCAGCTTCCTGCCCCTTTTTATCGACTCTGCCCCTTGCCTGGGTCCAAGTGCTAGACTGCTGTTATTTTCCCTTCCACATCTATGAGCTAGAAGAGCCTGTTTTCATTACTCCCAAAGTAAGCCCTGCTCTACTGGAATAAAGTTTTCCAAGTAACTAGCTATGTACTTATTACACAGTACCACCACTATCTAATGAATTCATAGGTACGCATGGTGTATTTAATGCAAGTGTCAGGCAAAATAGGTTAATTTCCAGTTCAAATATGCTGCAAGACGAGGCAAAATTGTGCAGCTCTGTACAATATGTGGTCTGGTTCAGTCGCAAAGCTGCTAGATTTCTGCTTATGTCACCAAAATTCTCTTCTTTTTTTTTTTGGATAATGTGTGCACATTAACTATTATTAGTATTTGTATTAGGAATGAATTTGTTCTCTCAAAGTAATGATCCTTTTGCACAATTTGTGCATGCTTGTTCTTTGCTTATAGTGTTTGAATTTGGCAATTTGGCAACCAGAAAATATGAGGTAGTCTCACAATGCACACGCTCGCATGTCTAGGAGAGTTTCTTTAGTTGCGTTTGCTCGCGCAGCAGTGAGAGATGTGACTTTTTTTCCCCATGAAATTCTTTGTGGAGCAGTTCAACAAGTGAAATCCTCGCAGTGAGAGCACACAGTTTCTGGTCTATTGATATGAGTGTGTCACTAACCTTTGGGCAGCAGTTGGAAGTCTCTGTCTGGGTAGGTGAGTCGGTGAGTTGATAGATGGAGTAGAGTCAACAGTGTTCAGTTTTTTTTTTTCCTTTCTTCGTGCACAGCCTGTCAAAGCACTCATCCGTCATCCAGGTCAACTAGAATGTCAGTTGTTGGTTGGAAAGCACAGCAAGATTCATGTCCTTAGCTATTTTGTTTCTCGATTCTACGCGTGTGCATCATTTGCTAGGCATCTGCTGCTTTGACTGCTGGATTAGAGTACTGGCACCTTTATTATTCCAGCTGATGCACTGACCCTGTGCTGAACTTGGTGAGTGACTGACATCACCTAACATTCCACACTAGCAGACGCTGTGTGAATGATGCGCTCTGTGTAGTCTGTCCTCTTCCAGGTTTCCATGGTGGAGAGGAGGTGGCTCAGGTCCTACCTGTTTGGCGACACCTGAAGTTGCTCAATCCATATTAAGACGGTGTAGTCCCTCATTCGTCCAGGAGTGTTCTATCCGGATGGGAGCCGAAACGTCTTGATTCTGAAAACAGTGTCCAGATGACTACGACTGAAACCTTTTCTCAATCCATATTCTTCATATATGTAACAATCTATCTGTAATTTTATCTGGTTGTCCGTACTGGAATTTTACTATGTTGGTCTATTCTGTACACATGACATCTATTGCATGTCTGTCTGCCCTGGGAGAGGGATCCCTCGTCTGTTGCTCTTCCTGAGGTTTCTTCCATTTTTTCCCTGTTAAAAGGCGTTTCAAGGGTGATAGACGGTGTCATATGCTGTACAGATTGTAAAGCCCCTTGAGGCAAATTTGTGATTTGGGATATTATAAAAAAATGACCTGACTATCAGCAATGACTTACCATACACATTCCATGTTTCCTTTGAGCTGGTAAATATTCCCACTGGTGGGTCTAACGGAGGAAGCAATCAGTCTCACACAGTCCTGGTTTCATCATCCCATCCTGAACTCCAACTTGCCTTAAATGAGTGTCACGTATGACCAGGTTTTCTGTAACAAATGACTCTCCAGCAAGTGCCACTGTGCTTTCTGATGGGAAAAATGTGGAATGGATGTCCTGACAGGCTGAAGCTCGTGCAATATGCACAAACACAACACTTTACCCAAAAATACTGAAACTGAAACAGAAAATGTTGACGAATGACCGACAGACCAGACTCACTAACACCCGTATGTCAACATGTAATGATACTGGCTGTGAAAAACACAGTTCTCATTACAATTGCTGTGCATTTACTTTGCTACAAACACATTTTATCATTTACATTTTACAGGCAGTTATTGAATAAGTTGAATTATTATACTTGTACAAGTGCTTCTCCCATTTTGTTGTCATATTGTGTAGAAAATGCTCCCAGGCATGGTCGTTTCTATGTTAACATTGTCTGAGCTCTACAGCTACTGTCTTGCTCAAGTTAGCATTTCTGCAGGATGGAAATTCATGAGGTAATCAAACCTGAGACAGTCTCTCAACAGTATTCACTTTGTAATCTTTTACCTCCTGGCAAAAAAAGAGTAGAGGCGATTTTAAGTCAAACAACTTTGTATTGATTACATCCTGAGTCGTACAAATTAGCAGTATCATTGAGAACCAGGGAGACGGGCTTTCTTTTTTCCCTCTTTCTGTGCCACACAGTATTGATGGACACAATACTCTAATCGCTAAGTGAAAAAAGGATTGGACTGAGGGGAAAAGAGCATTGTTGAGAGAGACGAGGAAAGCCCTTCTTTGTCTCCAATTGCATCGCAACCCCTGAGGAAATCTTTTTAATTTCTTATCTCATTTTGTTCCTTTTGTCACACTGATATTATCTTCTGCTTTTTGCTTTACTCTAATTGAATTCAATTCAAAACACTTTTTTTTTCACATGAAAAGCAAAGCAAAGCAAATTTAGTACGAACAATATAGATAACAACACATTAAAACCACTCTTGTACTGAATTGATTGACTGGAATAGGAGGGAATGGAAGGAAAAGGGCATTATGCAGCTAGAGAAATACAATTGACAGAAAGAATAACACTATATTGATAGAGATGGGAACAATTAGGATAATTTATCAGTGATTGGAACTTTAAGAAACAGACAATAATCTGACAATGACACCCACTTTACTCAGCGATTGGCCAGGCCTGTGGAGTCTCGCTGTCTTGCTAATGGTCATACGATCGTATGACCATTAGCAAGACAGCTCACTTTTGAATCTCCCAAATTTTCAAAACTTCAAGAGTTTAGCTCAAGGCTGCCATCAACTTTACCCAGCATTGTATGTGCTCTCCAGAGGATGAACCCTTTCCGTTGTGGACACCCCATGCATGCAAGATAACTAATATACTGTATTTCCATTAAATTTGCTGATCAGGTTAATGCTCCCTTGGTGATAAACTATTTTGGATTCATTGTCCCAGTGGCTGTACCACTAGTTACCACTACTTGTAAGGGTTTAATAATACAAAGTGTTAGTATGTTGTTTGTTCTGCCCAACATTTTTGTATAGTTGGCTGTAATGAACATTGCAGCCTGTAAGAGCTGCTAGCAGTCCTTTTGACTTTCAGTCTCATTGTTACATTTGTGAGAGCCATTCAATCATATTGCCAATCAATTGCATCACCACCCTCTCTCCCTTCCTCTTTGCGTCTCTCTTCTTGTTCTGTGTTTTCATTCTCCCTTTCTCATACACACATAAACACACACGTTGTCCTTTGCCTCAGTCCATATTGATGGCCAGGGTGTAATAACAGAGGTGACATGGATGACTTGTTTCAAGCAATTATCCTCTGGCTGATTATTGGCAGGTAGGGATTGCATGTACATTATGTGTGTGTTGGGGGTGTGTGGGTGGTAAATGTACCTACAAACATATGGACATGTGTGCTAAATTCAACTTGTGTGCAGGCTAGCATGCAAATATGTCTACGTATGCTGATGTGTGTGTGTGTGTCCGTGTATATATCTGAAAAGGCTAATGGTAATTAGCAGCATTAATGGTGTTAGCCAATTAGCCACCGTGCCCAGAAGAGCACTGAGTACTGAAGCAAAGGGCAAGGGAGCTATTTGTCTTCCCAAGGCCCAGCTAGCTAGGAAGGTGTATAATCTAAAGAGCACGCACGCGCACAGCACAGCACAGGAGTACGTACAGAATCAGACAAGATGTAGCTGATACACATACTAATGATACCAGCAAGTACATGACCATATACACACAGAAAAAAGGCATAACAACATACATACACAGGTACATAAACCCAGCAGCCATATAAAGCTCACTCCCATTGATTAGGAGCACTTTACCTCCCCTTCATAATTTAGTTGTCATGGTGATGCTGCAATATGGTGGGGCTTTGGTGCAATCTGGGAAAGAAAGAAAATGTTGAAAAATAAAGAAACAGAAGAGAAAGAAGAGGAGGAAGAGCAGGTTACATACTGAAATGAGCAAAATGAGGAAGAAAAAAGTCAAAGACAATTGGAAAGGAGGGTGAGAAAGAGAAAGAAAGAGAAGTCGACTGAGGGGAATGGAAAAAGAGATAATGCATAAGTGAATAGTCAAAAACAAATTTAGTGTGATGATTTTAGTTTGCAAAGCCATATTTTACACATCCATCTCTCACAATTCAAATGACAGTATTTTCAAATGTCAGTCACAGTGTTTTTCCTAACTTTTATCTGTCAGACAAAGCTGCCTGGACACACCTGCGTTTCTGTATTTGTGTGGACTGGTGTGTATTCTGTGTGGGTGTGTGTGAGTGTACACATGCCTGCCTCTGAGTGTGTGTGTGTGTGTGTGTGTGTGTAAAGGCCAGTTCGGCAGTGGGTTGTCCCTGGGAGAGGTAACCTTTGCTTGTATAGAAGACAGAAACTCACACCGACAGCCCGAGGTAGAGCTCCCTGGAAACATACACACACACAAACACACAAATGGAAGCTTTCACTGTACACAAAGAGAGGCACATGCAGTCACACACACACACACACACACACACACACACACAGACATAAAAAATTTTTTTTGACTCAGCCTCAGCTCAGACTAACAAAAAACAGAAGCTTGGCATCAGAGCCATGCACACAGTCACACACACACACACACACATGCTCGCATCACCTGTACAAACACCAACACACAAGGCTGTTCTCAAGCTTCAGTCACATTTAACTACATCTTCAGATCTGCTGCATTATTTCACGACAGATGCATTATGTCACATGCAGTTGAATTACTAATTAAAAGGATTTAGTCTATTGACAAATAATCATAGATTACCTTGCTGCCAGCCAATTTTCAAAACATACCACAGTTTTTAGATTACTTTCCTGCATTCTAGGCAGCCACTTCATGGCAGGAGTGTTTGATAATTAACTTAAGATAAGTAATCGCTCACATTTAGACCCTTTCTTTTCAAAGCAGGTAATACAGCTAATACACAATTCTTTTTTTCTCTTTTTTAAATTTGGCCACAAAAGTTCATTCTTGACGTTGGCAATAGTAGTTTGACAAAATAATGTTAACTCAAGGTCCACTTTCTAGCTTTTTTTTCTGGAGTTTTTAATCGTATCTCATGGTCTTCATCTGTGAATGGATTTGTCTCAGTTTTCATCTACTCATCAAACTGCTGATGTCTATTTATGATCTTCATTTTCATTGTTATTTTGTCAGATACCCATTTGTTTGTGGGGAGCTCTTTCAGCTGTCAGTTCCCAATCTCTTTTACACTTGGTATCAACATACGATCTGGATCTAGATTTTATCTGGATTGGGCCATGCGATGACAGGTCTTTGCATTTACGCCTGGCAATAAGTGCTGACGCTATCTTGACTCAGCACGCATTGTGATTGTCTTTAGACATGCAAATGAGGTAGCTTGAGCTGGTGACATGGACATTGTGTGTGCTCGGTCAGCAGAAGTGATGCTTCCTTTCAGAGCAGGGGAGTCATATGTAGCTTTTTTTCATTTACAGATCACCTGGCTGAGATCTGATCACAATCCAGGTCAGACCACCTGAACATGTGGTCTGTCTGAGAAGATCGCTTTCTGACTGCAGTGCGTTCTCTGTGCACTCACGCCTGCGTTAACATGCATTTTTCCTTATCCAGATATAGATTGAATGTTAGAACCAAGTGTGTGTAGCAGTTCTCTTCTCCTGTTCATGTAGTTTGTATTGTATTTACTGTTAAAAAGAGATTTCTACCTGGTTAAACAAAGGAAAAGAAGCACAAAGAAACTAACAATAAGTTGATGATTGATGACTTGATGAATTACCTCTCAAACAAGTATCAAGTTGCAAGTTGACTTTTATTGTGCACTTTTATGAACTGAAACCAGTGTAATAGGAAATGCAGCTAAAAATGGATGGAAAATTGGAAAATTGTTGTGAGTAATGTAAAGAATACACAATTTGTGCTGTTTACATCCAAAACTGCCAGTGGGTAATTATTCTTCCATCTTGGTTTATTGATCTATGATGGTCATACAGACAGAATAACAAGACAGTGATCTGACATGCATAGACATCACGTCATCGAGGTTGTGGCTTGCTTAAATTCTGGTGTAATAACCATCAAAGTGCATAAGAAAATGAGGCAGTAGCGTTGGCAGTAACAAAAACGAAACAATCAACAAATCGAACACCACATATAAAAGCACATGCATCCCATACACACAAACACGCGACAGAAATAACGTTCACCCTCATGCATGACTGTACACACACACACACACAAACACACACACACACACACACTGTGCCTCTCTCTAATCCAGACATGCACACACAGGCACTAATACTTGCAGGTAAGCAGCCACTCGGATATAGTACACAGTCATGTAGGGCTATGCATAGAATCACGTGCTTTAAAATGCACGCGCACACGCACACACACGCACACACATACATATGTGAGGTTCCTGCCAGAGTGTGACTGATTGAATTTTAACCAGCAGCAACTGCTGAGCACACATTTTACTGCTCTCTCTGCCTGCATCAATGTGTGTGTCTATATCACTGATAGATAGATTTTATTTTTTTGCATGTACAGGACACTAAGCCATTAGCATGTTTGATTTGTGCAGAGCTTAAACCTGATTTTGCCATTTCACCTGTCCATGTGTAAAAGTCACAGAAATATTGTAATCTTGGAGTGCTTTAAGTCTGAGAAAAGCTCATGATGCTTCCAGTATTCCCAAAACATTTAATGAGCCTCTTTCTGTGTAATGTATGTAATTTGTGCAAGTAGTCATTTGTAATGCTTTTCAGATAGTTTTTTAATGTATGTAAATGAAACTTTTGATTCAAGCAAGAAGGTTGTCAGTATATGAGATAATGAGTGATGATAATGAGTCCCAGCCCAAAAGGCCAAATCAGAATGGAAAACCCTTTAAAGCAGCATTCATATAATCACACACTATACTCTGACAATCAATCAGTCAAATCAAATCAGACAGTGAAATTCATTCCCATGGGTTCGGAGCAAGCAACCACTACCATGGCCAAACTATGAAGCCATTACATAAGTGCTTTAACATTCAGCACATTGAACAGCTGGTATATGGTGTCTCCAAAATGCAGGATTCCCTTTTATAAAGTCTCTATTTATTTCCCAAAGTTACTATTTCCTCACACAAGTGGTTAGGCTCTTAATGGCTAATTTGACTTCTAACATCTTGATGGCGATTGTGACAGTTATTCTACCATTAAGACGATATTAAGACATAAAGAGAAGTCTCTTATGGGGGCACTTTTGGTTGAATAGCTGTTGTCGTTACTTCTTCCCAGTTCTTCCCCAGCTCCACCGAGGCTTCCTGCAAAGTATATATTGTCTGGCTCCAGTATCTCCAAAATAGCAGTGAGCAGTAACCCCAGACACTCCTACACAAACCATTGTTTTGTGGATGATGTCATGCATGCTACCTCAATGTTTTTCTACAGTCTATAGTCAGCAGAGCGATCATCAACATCATTGCATGCTTCCTGGACTGAAGCCTCTGAGTAAAATGTCATCCCCACCAGAATTATGGTGGCAGTTAGCAACTCTGTCCAATAAAGGTCAGTATTAGCCGGATCTGCAAACTAATCAGTGGCATGTGCAGCCATTTTGAGGGGCAGTGGCTCGGATAAAGAAAGAAGGCCACTCCTGTCCCCTCCACAGCTTCTTACAGAGATTCATAGTGGGTAATAGCGTGACACAAAAGCAGTGTATTTGTTTATCAAATCAATGACTGTTTTCAATCCACTGTATTGGTTCGAATATAAGATGACCCTTATTTTAAGAAGACATCTCCTTTTCCAAGACCTATTTTTGGAAAAAGACTTCTGTCTGTTTTTACAGTAAAGACATTGGGAGACACTTTTGACCAATTTCCACTCGACAGGAATTTATTTCTACCATGACAGCAACACATCTTACATGAGATGAAAACTCCCATAGGTTAAACTGCGCCAACTAAACAGTTTTAGGGCTGATTAATTCTTAAAAGCACTATATAAATGGACCAGAAAAAACCTGCTAGCCTAACAGTTAAGGCTACAAACAACCCATAATGCAACACTCTCTGTAAGAGCTGGTGTTACACTGGTACGCTCTCCATTCAAAAAGAATATCTGCTGATGTTTAGGCAAATGTCAAATCTTCAAAAATAATACGATCACCCCTTGTTACAAGTGTAATTCCAGAAAAAAACCTAACATCGTCTTGCATTCAAACCAATACAACACTGAACATACGGATGGACACTGGAGAAGTAGATTATGCTGCAGAAGTGGTTTTGAGAAGTTTCAGCTTTTTTCTGCCATGAAAAGTTGTCACTATTGCAATTCAAGCTGACCACAGACATTAATCTTCATAACTACAATCTTCTTAAAGCCACCTTTCACCTTGCCCAAAGCACACAAGTGAAAGAGAAAAAACAATTTTTGGGGGCAAAAAAATATCCCTAAAAAAGAAATTGCATCACTTAACTAATACACATTTCAATGGTTCAAGGTTAACAGTTTAACTCACCGGCCGCAAAACCAAACACAAATATAACCTCTGTGTGTGAGCTCTAATTAGCTGATTAATGAGAACCAAGTAAGTACTAAATGATCATACAGTGTAACCTCAGTTTCAGGCAAACATGCAAACAACCCAGAGTTGCTGATTAAATCGTCTACAAAATGGTAAAGAACAAATAGTTTATAGTGTGTTCAATGAAAGAACAAGATCTGTATTAAGAAGACGTCCCTCCACAACTCACTCAGTATTGCAGCACTGAATGGCAGCTTGGAAGACTTTCCCACTATGAGTAATAATTAATAAAACTGGTAACTACTAAGCACTTAAGCCAAATAGGGCAAAAGGACAGCTGCTTGAGCCACTGCAGCCACCAGACTGCATGCTCCTGAAACTAATTCATTGATCTGTACCTCTTTTGTGCATCCTCATTCAAAGGCAGATGGATCATCAGCTTTTTTGCCTTCTCTGCATCAGTCAGCTAGAGGCCTGATGGGGCACAGGGACTGTCATTCACAAGACAGCCACTGAATGAATGAATACCCCATCTTCCTCATCATGACCTCTAGTTTGCTTTCAGATTCAATCCATTACAGATTATGTTGGGTCCCATTTACCAATCCCCATTCCCGGTGAAAGCAATACTGACCACTGACTACTTCAGCTGTAGATTGATTTGCACGACACCTGGGGGACAGAAAAGACACAAGAAGACTGATGACCCAATCTCCATAATAACTGAGGCCCAGTTTAATTTGCTTTCAATTCAATCAGCTTCTTCACTTCCAAGTCAATCAGTTTTCTTCAAAAATTCTAAACACCTTTATGCTTGAGCAGGTTGTCACATCTAAACCAATTTAGATGTAACTCTGAATGAATGCTATGTCAAAAGCAAATGGATTTAAGGGTCAAACCAAATAATTTGAATGAATAGAGTGGGCATTTATGTTGTTGTTGTTGTTGACATAAATCTTGTCAGTCCAGCTTGGTTTTGTTTCGTAGGACATTTCGGTGAAGCTAATTGGGGTTGAATGGACTAGTCCATCATCAGCTTAGTCTCAAACAAGCTGATTTGTAGGATGCCTGAGGGACAAAAAAGGCAATAATTCACCACAGACCCAGTGCATGGACCTTTTCCTTTGTGGCATCTAGAGGGATTTTGGAAATATTCTTCTAAAACCTATTAAGTTACAGATTGACAAGTACCTGCCTAAACCTGTAACCTTCTCTGACCTAACCTAGAGGTTAATGGAGCAAAGCAGTCTTAATAGTATGGTGTATTCTGCTGCTCATGCTAACCACTAACTTGTGCTTATTATGCTGTTTTCACACAATGTTAGAAGGATGGGAAAAAAATTTAATCCTACACTTATTCTGAATTGGGAGAGTTTAGGCATTGTTCCAAGATGGCTACCCTGATTATTAGCCTAGTAGCACACCAGAGAAACATCCTAAATTCCCGGGGCTTCATGCTTCATAAATGTAGAGAAGAGAGGAAAATAGAGAGAATGGAGGGAAATAACAGAAACAACTGGAGTTTGTGCTGAGTTTAGAGATGAGGCAGAGTCTGAACTGACCACAACTACACACAGAGACACTCTCACACACACAGTCGTTGTGTCCATTGCTTCGCATTCTGCGTGGTTCACACAGAATTTGACTGATGGAATGTTTACATCCTATTACAGAGACAGGAACATTGAATTGGCATTAAATGAACCACACTAAGCTGGTTTAAATCCTATCTATCAGATCAATCTCAGTTTGTACATGTTAACAGTGAGTCCTCCGTGCACGCCAAAGTTAGTCACGGAGTTCCACAAGGTTCTGTGCTTGGACCGATTCTATTCACCTTATATATGATTCCTTTAGGCAATATTATTAGGAAACACTACATAAACTTCCATTGTTATGCAGATGATACCCAATTATATCTATCGATCAAGCCAGATGAAACTAACTAGTTAGCTAAACTTCAAGCATGCCTTAAGGACATAAAAACCTGGATGACCTGGAATTTTCTGATGTTAAACTCTGACAAAACTGAAGTTATTGCACTTGGCCCCAAACACCTCAGGGACACATTATCTAAAGATATAGCTGCTCTTAATGGCATTGTCCTGGCCTCCAGCAACACCATAAGGAACCTCAGAGTTATCTTTGATCAGGATTTATTCTTTAACTCCCATATGAAACAAACTTCAAGGACTGCCTTCTTTCACCTACATAACATTGCAAAAATCAGGCACACCCTGTCTCAAAATGATCCCGAAAAACTAGTCCATGCATTTGTTACTTCTAGGCTGGATTATTGCAATGAGATAACTTCTGTTGTGAATTGGCGCTATATAAATAAAATTGAATTGAACTGAATTTATCATGTCTTCCATTTAGCATGTTAGCAACATTTGCTAATATAGCACTAAACATAAGATAGAATAAGCCTCTAATGATCGCCAGAGGGGAAATTCAGTTGTTGCAGAAGCACAAGGACAGAAAAAAGTACAAATAAATAGAGAAAGCTAAAAAAAAAAAAATAGGAGGCATATAAAACTAAATAAGTCTCAAAGTAAAAATGGAAACTATACGAGAGCAAAGACAAAATTATGAGGTAAAGTGACAGTGGTGTGATTAATAGCAGCAGAGTCTGCACAGCCAATATATTATGATTAAGTAATGATACTGTTTGTCTGTATTAATATAGAAATATTATATAGTATATAATGTAATAAGGCAGTATAAAATATTAACATAATATAGTACAGTATAATATAGTATGCAATATAAGATACACAGTATAAGGTGAAATATAGTAATATAGTATAACATAAAATATAGTATAGTACAGCAGTATAACATAGAACATCAAATATTATATGGTATAGTATAGTATAGATATATAAATACAGCTGAAGATGATGAGAATTAGTTTAGTTAATTAGTTTTAGAATTAGTTTTGCAGGTATTTGGTCAGAAATCACACTATTGGACAAATTGAAGTTTTGATATGATGATGGCGGTAGAAGAAAAATCAGAAGAAGTTATAACAGTTCATCCTCTATGAACCTTGAATATTTGTACCAAATGTTATGGATATCCATCCAAGAGTTGTCGAAACATTTTACACAAAACCAAAAATGTCAATTTCATTGTGATGCTTGAGAATATCAGGGGATCACGTCAAGTCATAAGGATCCATCCTCTGGGCACCATGAATGTTTGTACAAAATTTCATGACAACCCAAATCCAAAGTGGTGAACCGGTCGACCAACCAACCGCCATTTCCATCCAAAGAGCCTTTCCTTGAGAAATACCAAGTACCTATTTTAGGAACAGCACATCACACAGCCTTCATGACCTAGCTAAAGGTTTAATCAGTACTGTGGTAAATTAATAGGAATAGGAAGTACCAAAAGACCTGACTTACTTACAGTGAAAATTACTCCAGATGTAAATTCTAGAGATTTATCTTACCAATTGTGTCATCAAACTGTAGCAGTTAAGTCACAAGTGCCCTACTCCTCCCATCCTCTATGCACTAGATTGGTCTGTACATTGCCTGAAGGACAGAGTAGAGAGCAAATGAAGGTAGGGACTAGATAAATTGCCCGTCTTCATCACAGTGACCTGAAGGATCAAAGCCCTGACCCTAAAAGAGAAGGCTAGGTTCCCATTGCTCATTTGGATGGATTTAGCCAGAATCTGTCTTGGCTTTGGGTCTCAAGTCAGACTACAGAAGCTAAGTGGGGTACAGCAGACTGGCTGATCACTACACTGGCCTTCAAACCTCCTAACTATTGATTTGTATGAAGTCTAGGGGACAGAGAAGAAAGTAATTGAAGACTTCCTGGACAAAGCGCTTATTTCCATCAACTGAACCTGATGGGTCAAACCACAGAGCTAGAAGAAACACAGTGCAGCTCTAACTGTATCTTATCTCTAAAAGTGCCGAGACACATGTATATCCTTCTTTGTGCCATTTTTCAGTAGTAGACACAATAGTCAAAAAAAGTTTCATGTTTGCCATGGACACAATCACTTTTACAGTATAACAACCCAAGAACCCTTTGACGATGAAAATCTATCTCAGGAATGGATGGCAGGATAAATCAAATATCTGTCGACAGCAGTCTCACTGTTGAGAGCTGATACATGATTGACAAGGAGTAAAAACCTCAATGCTTCAAACAAATATGTTTGACAAATAAGTCCGTTTTGTGGCAGAACAAGAAAAAAATTATCCAGAGGCAGCAAAACTTCAGCATTTGAAAATGAAAAAAATCTGGCAAATTTGAGTTTCCTAAAATTCTAAATCAAATGATTTGCTAAATAAAACAGTTTCATTTTTGGTATATTTATATCAATCAGTGTCTCAGGGAATACATGGACATTATAGAAGATATGTCCTTTGATCAACTTTCCTGTTCTGTGATCACTCATGTGAACATTCACTGTAATTACATTTAACTAACCAAACCTAACGCAACAGCATCAATTGAAGAAAGAAGAAGTCAAATACATTTTTAAATTCATGAATAAACTGTACAACCATTTAAAACGTGACATAGGCCCTAAATTAAATCATGAACATATTAAAATAATTGAATCAATGTAGAGGAAGAACATTAGCTATAATAAAATTTAAATTTAAGAATAAAGGATAATTTTGTTTACGCTACTGTGAGCAAATGAACGGAACCGGAGCTTCAGTAGGAAAAGACGCACACACGCACTCTCCCTCTCTCACTCAGTCACACACACACACACACACACACAAAGTGACAAGGCCCTAAATACCATAAACATATTAAAATAATGGAATCAATGTAGAAGAAGAACATTAGCTCAAATTTAAAATACTTTTTTTAATAATAAAGGGTCATTTTGTTTACACTGTGAGCAAATGAATGGAACCGGAGCTTCAGCAGGAAAAGACGCACGCACACACTCTCCCTCTCTCACTCACTCACACACACACACACACACACACACACACACACACACACAAAATACTCATAATCAGCACACACTGCATAGACATTCACGATGCACTGTCCACACAGTGCGCAGTGCTTCGCACACATTTTAGTGGTTTTGTTCTTTGTGTATTTTCGCTTTACACCACAATTTCTTCTCTTCTCTTCAGGCATGGTTGGCATTGTCAACGGCACATTTGGTGTTTGTGATGCGATGTGCTCGCTTCATAACAGCTTGCAGAGCTCCAGGATGAACTCTCACCTGGTGATATTTGTCTCCATGCAGCTCCAGTACAGGATGCACACATTGATTGCAGGTCCAGTATGTTATAAAACACTGCGACTGGCCATCTTCTCGAGTAGACTATTGCCTTCTTGTCTTATCTTGTCTAGCACGTCCACTCCAACCTTGGTCTTGTTGTAGAAGTGAACTGTCTCTGGCTTTTTTTTTTGGCATCATCTCGTAGCTCCACCGATTGGTGCATCGTGCTGAGGATGCAGGCGTTCTTCTTTTCTTTTCCCTGGTAAATGGTGAGGGTTGCCTTGTCGTTCTGCATCACCGTCATGCAGAGGAGTTTTCTGGTGTGCAGAAGGAGGCAGTGACCTCTTGTTCTTGTTGGCACCACCAACAAGACTGGTATTCTTGGTCAGGAGTTTGTAGGCAAGTGGGAGCAACGTAAAAAAGTTGTCTGTCGTTACATTTCTCCCCTTGCCCAATAACTTCAGCAGAACCACACTCTCCCCTAGAAACGGATGTGCTATAACATCACTCGGTCCATCATGCACTCAAAGGATCTTCAATGCTGCGGCATGCGTGTGCAGTTGGGCGAGTGTTGTCTGATAGGATGTTTTGGGACTGCACGCTCCCGATGCGTCCCGGCTGGATAGCTCTCCTTGCCCATCTCATGCCCAAGCTCGCACGGACCTTGCAGTGGTTGACTAAAGAAACACTAAAGAATATAAATATGTATAATTAGTTTAGCTGAAAATTGCTAAAATTACGTGGAATGTGTCAAATAAAGAATTGTGATGAAACTAAACATCAAGAGAAGTGGCTTCGCTGGCTGTAAGCTTACCTGTCATTTGTGCTCCAATAGCCGAGGTGTCCCGCAGTGGCGATATGGGCAAGGTGGGTAGTCGCTCTATTGATGGTAATTGCAGGCTACATTAGATTGTGATGTTTGGTTTATGCCATAGCTAGTCTTTTTCAATTCGCTATCATTTTAAAGTTGATTTGTAGGAGCCTACCTGTCACCAGAAGCCTAGGCCTTTTTCTTTGAGGGGGTAGAGGCTCGTCCTCCTCCTCAGATGAAGACGATTCATCAGATTCTCCCTCACTCATGTCCTGAAGCATTGACAGTGCCTCTTGGACATTTAGGTTTCTTTTGCTACGGTCCATTTCTTGTTTTTGCTATCTTTTAGTAAGCTAGACAAAACAATGGGTGTTGCTAGGCAACCGGACCTGGCACAAATGTTGAGCGCAGCATCATACAGCGTTTTCACTGGAAGGTAAAAATGACCCCTCTGCAGTTCGAGGTATAAATCATCATATTTTTTTTTTCTTTTTATCCCATAAACCCCATAATTCACTAGATGACTAATAAACCCATTTTAGGAAAAGTCATGAACTAAGAGATGTAGGAGGTTTATTTTAACAGAGTTACATGCATTTGGTGGTAAAAAATGACCCCTTTCTCTAATTCTCATTTCTCTAATTTCTATTGTCTATATGAGAGGAGAAAAGAACTGCAGACCATTGCTAGCCTGTTTTTGTTTGGAGTAAAGATAGTTTACGTAATTACTTTTGTTATACCATAAAATGTCATTTAAATTAAACATTCATCATAACAGAAGTTACAAACTGCTTTGGAGAGAGACAAAAGAAAGACATTTCTAAAATGTAGACATAGGCACATTGAAATGACAAAATGCCAATGAAAACAAATATGATCCACTTGAAAAATAAATGAACCTCTTGGAACAGCTAGCAGTCACTGCTCTGTGAAAGTCACATACAGTGACTTAACTGCAGATGTTTTAGTTGTAATGGGAAAATGAGAGCGTTTCCAGTGAACTGTATTAGTTCTAAAGCTGCTATGTGTAGAATTTAAAAATTTTGTGTAACTTCCTGGAGTCTCTGCTGGTTGCTTGGTAACTGCGCCTAGCCCAGAAATAATCCAGCACATAAGCCCCAGTTAAAGGGTGAATTGTCATTTGTCATCAAGTCTATCAAACCTCAGAGTGTATTGTCACACTTATGCCACAATGTAATGACCACTTTCAAAAACAAAACAAGGTACACTGTGTTAAAATCATAATCCAATTTTTCTAACAGTTTAATTCTTGGTTAGGTCTGTTTCAGTGAAAGCTATTGAAATATAGTATTGCAACATCAAGTAGAATTATTGTTGTTGCAGTTTAATATACCTTGTTCACTTATGTAGAGCAGTGGTTGACAAGATCTTTGTTTTAGGTGTTATTTTACGTAAGGGATAGTGACCGACGAGGTGTCCGTTATCAGATATGAATGGACGACAGGGAGGCCAGAACTGTTAGATGCGCAGGAATTAATGGACACCCTGCAGCCAATCAGAATCGAGTATTCACCCAAACCATGGTATAAACAATTTGAATGGACACCTGCAAGCTAATTAGAAAGGTAAAACTGTTACCAATCATATCATTGCACAATAATAATTTGATCAAAGAGCTTGTTTGCCAAAAAGTCAGGGTATGGACAGGCAGCTGGCACAATTTCTGACAACCTACGTTTTGTTCGGGTAAAGAAATAGCACGGACAGACTGAAAAAGCTTCCAATATGAGGAAGCAGTTCTAAAGTGTTTGGAAATGTAAATCTCTAGTCTAATTTTGTTAAGAAGACAGTATGAGTTGATACCAACCAGGAACATCACTGGCTCCCAGGACAGCTAATTATAGGAGCAATCGTTGTGTCTTTGTATCTTACACCTCTAATTATAAATAAATGCCATAAAGCTCGAGCATAGCTAGACTCTTAGACTCATTAACTCATGTTTTTTAAAAATGTTTATTATTATTTTATTAGAATAAAAATAGATAAAAATACATTTCCACATTTTATTCAATAACCAAAAACTACGAGTATTACATAATGATTAATTGGACATCACTATACTCAGCACTGTAAGACAAACTAGCCTTTGGCCATTTGAATATGTAAATACAAAAGCCTTGAGCCTTCCCTTCCACATATAGTAACTCCTCCTTCCTTTACATCCTTATCTCCATTCTTCTTCTCATTCTTCATGGATAAGATTGTTGGCAAGGTTACATGACCCTCCGACGTCACTCTGACTTAACAATTAAACTGCTCTCAGACTAGCACTTCATGTGTGTCCTTTCTGTATGTTTATGCCCCGACAAGAACCTCTTCAACGACACCTGATACAGACAGCTCCTCTATTCCCACGTGCATTTCCACCTTTTCTACTTTAACCCCAATCCAACCCAAGCCTGCCAGTGAGCGCTCTCTGCATTGAGAAAAAGACAGAGGCCGACCAATAAGCTGGCTGGCTCTCCCTGCATTATAAAAGGACAGAACCCCAGCGCTAATTGGTTTTCATTTTGATCTCGGCAGCCTTTGAATAAGTCTCCCACCCCCCGGGTAATGGAATGGCCCTGACCACTTTAATTACCCACCACTGTGGAGAGAGAGCACGAGTCAGAGAAAGAGAGAGAGAGAGATGGAATAAAAGAAGCGATGATGGCATGATGGGAGAAAAATCCTGTTTCTGGAGGCTGAGTGAGTTACAGAAAGAAAGAGAGAAGAGTGTTGAGGAGGAATTTATGCAGTAGGTGTAGGAATTTGACCAGGGTGCGTGACCATGACCATAACCTTGCTGTCAGTGTGTGGCATGTCCCGTACATTGATGATAAGGTCATTGTGTTTACAGGGTCCAAGGCTGTCAGAAAAAGACAGTGGTTAAATGCTGAAGATACATGCTCATGTGTACTTTTAGTAGGGTTGCGTTCTCTTTTGGATCCTAATTTACCTGTGCCTTCTCATCCAAACAAAGCTGATTACAGTCTGTATTAAATCTTTTTTCAGTTATTTATAAAGGATTCAGATTTGATAAGATGATGTGCCCTTGTTGTGTGTTTGTTTCGTGTGCCTGTTTGCCTGTGTGCACCTGCATGTGTCTATGTATTAGCCTTGGATGCTGGTATTGGTGGCTTGGACCTTGGAGGCAAGGTCAATGGGCCACGGTGACTGCCTGAATGTCTTCCATCTTGGGCTGGGACCAATAGATCACTTCGGGGAGAGACAGCGTGTGTAGGGAGAGAATATTCCATTTTGAGGGTCAAAAGGGCACTGCTCTCTTTTCTTATCCCACGACCTACAGCAAATGCAGAAAAAACACGTTGTCACGTGAGGACCCATCAGTTATGTTCAAGCCTGTGAGTGACTCATTGAGGTCTCAAGTCACGTGTAGAATTTTCACCAACTGTATCAATGTCAAATGAAATGTTTGAATGATGCTACATGCTGCCGTTCCCTATGAGCCACTTTCAACAGCAGATTTCGTTTTCTCTCCTTTTTTGGCTTTTGAAGTGTCATTTACCAGTTGAATGGCCACTGAGATTATGCTGGTGAATGCCACTTCAAAGACAGACTAACCCCAGTCCGCCTCCAAGATTGTCCCAAATCAAAGAACAATGGTTGTACCACAATACTGCAGAATAAAAACCTTCAAAAACGTGGCTGAAATTAAACTTTTCTGAATTTCTGCACTTAATTCGCATTGCTTGTAAATGCTTATCAAGAGTATTAAAATGTTTTCTTGTGCCTGAAGCATCTTGAGTATGCTCTACATTTTAGTTCAACGACAAACAAATCACTAGATTTGGAGTTACAGTGGACTAATTAGCATTTTTGCAGCATCATGTGTCAATCAGCCTCAAGAAAGCACAGAGAAGTCAGTCTAATCAGTTCTGCAACACGCTGCTGTCTCCAATCTACCCCATGGTGGTGTAAAGAAGAAAATAAACCCAAATTTTGTTTGCTAATCTATTGAGACTGCAGTAATACCAAGAGTTTCAAGTTGCTCTAATCTATCTATCAGTCACACCCACTCATCTCCTAAAAAGCACTGAGCCGGGGGAATCGAGGTAAACGGATTCAGGTTTGGTTATTAGCAAAATATCAAAGATAGTTATGAATATTAAATAAAAAGAAATAAATATATTTATTCATGAAGATTATTAATATGATCAAAATTATTACTATGGATTAATAATTACGGGGCACCACCCTGGGATCAGGGACCAATAAGCACACGTGAAAAACAGCCTCAAGGTGGCTGTCCACCTAAAAATGCTGATATTTAAAGTACTAGCTTACATTAATAATATGAACAGTGGAGGGTGAGAACTGAGCGCTGACTGTCACACCCAGCTGGTATTACAGCACATACTCACAGTAACCACAGGCAACTGCTCTTTAAAAGGTACAGTAGAGTTTATTTAACCATAGCACTGATCAATAATCAATAACTTCAGCCAACAACCACCATCGTCTATTCTAAACACAATAAGCATACAACAGTCAGCAAGCATGGAAGGTATGTGTGTGTGTGTACAGGTTTGGGTGTGTGTGTGTGTGTAGGACAATAGAGAAGGGGGGGTGCGAGGAAGACAACGGACGTGACCACGTGGGTGGTCGTCACGCACAGATCCAAAATGGCGGGCAGACCTGCGAGACTCAAACAAAGGGGAGAGCCAAAATGGAGATGTGGAGTGTAGCTAGCTATGGTACCACGCTATCTGGGTCGTTTGAGATGTGTGTGTGTAGTCGTTTATATGTACGTGTAAAGGTGTGTGGGTTACTGGAGACGAAAGAGAAAGAAAAGCACACAGAGTAAGGCGCAAGGAATCTCAGATGGCGTGGCAAAGCAGCGAAATTTCATTTCCCAGCCGTGTTACTGGACTTTGGTCTGATAAAGCGCAGTTATTAGCTTCCACAGTGGCTACAAAACTAACACAATTAAACGGTCCAACGCTTAACTGTGTGTCAGATCAACTAACATTGAAGTGTGATCATCTGGTCTGCACCAATAAACAATGTTTATGGTATTAGTTAGCAAAACTGTCTATATTAATCATGCCATATTGTTAACCATTTTCTCTATTTTAAGCTGCAACACTGCACTGTTTGGTTATGTGATGAGGAGGTGGATAGCAGCAGCCTGTAGCTTGTGGTACAGGTCATTAGTAGGACTGGAGGTAGCCTGGAAATGTGACAGCGAACCTGCCCTCTGCTGCCGCCCATTCAAAATACAAACCGCTGGGCGGTAGATGCAGCGGTAGCCGAGAGTACTTTTAGGCTCTGAGATCTATCCTGATCTCTGCGTCAGCCTGCATGACTGGAGTAGCGAAACAGCAAAGACTTGCTGGAACTACTGAAGTTTGTTCCATGTCAGCCCCTCGCCAAACAAACCAGGTTTGCCCGACAATGAAGCATCTACAGCAGAGACCCAGAGTCTCTCTTTCCTCTCCTCTGTACGCAGAGGGCCCCAATCCTTCCACTCTCCCACTCTCCCACGTGCTGCGATTGCCCTGGCAACTGACATAAACAACCACCGTCTGAGTGGCGTGGGTCGTCATCCCTTCCTCAGCTTCATGTGTTTTTTGCGTCACACTGACATTAAAGGTTCTGTATACAAGATTTTGAGCATTAATATAGCAGCAAACAACTATTTGCTATGTAAAGATATGAAGTAATGGCGTCCTGAGCAGAGAATGATGTCACACTCGCTCCATGTTTGTTGTCATCTGAGCTGTTCTTTGTTTTGGTAGCCGGTCCGGCCGCGCGTGCATGTTAGGAGGAGAGCGATATAACGGCTGTTTCTTTTCTCATATAACGCGGTGAATAATGGGTTTATTTTGACCAAACCAGAGCTGGTGATTGTTGGAACAGGGGAAAGACTAACAAAGTTAGTTTTGGTGAGTTTTATTATGTTTCTGTCCAGTTTGAAGTGTGTTTTACAATGATGTGCAAGGTAAAATTATCATTTTTCTCAATGGAGTCTGGTTTGGTCTGAGATGCTGACATTTAGTGGCAGTGAATGATGCATACAGCACCTTTTAAAGCTGCATCTATCAGCAACATCTTGCCTAAGACTTTGCCTGCCTGAACGCTGAAGATTCTGCTGCGCTCCGTGCCTTCAGCTGACCTGATGGACCCCTTCATTGCACACTTATGTTCATGGGGCATTACCAGGATTTCGTACCAGAAATAATCAAACGTCTACTTGACTGTAGGTAGTAACCTTAATGGTTTTCTCAGTTATCTTTAAATCTAAATGTATCCTGTATGAGAAATTTTTTTAAAATTTTTCTTTAAAGGCAGAATGAGTAGGATTTGTTGGTTGCAGTTTGTAAACACAACATTCAAAGTTGGCCCCTCCTCCCCGGCTCAATGACACCAGAAGTGCCCAATGCTGTATGTGACACTGTTGCTGTATCAGTTCTTTAACATTAGATAAAAATGCACTGCCAACAGTGATGTTAGCTATCATCAGCTATATACCAGCTTATTACAGACACTAGCACCGAGTCTCTGACAATCAACTTATTACGTTGGTTTGGGACTGCCGCGGTAACCAGCATGGCTTGTGTGTTAGACAGACACAATGATTCTGAGCTCAGACTCTGCACTACAGACCTTTTTATTTTCTCAAAACAAAGTTATTTGCATTGGTTGACAGTAGGACTTAGTGTGTACGTACACTGCTTGTACTTACACTGCTAGCCACTATTTTTTGAACGTTACATTTGTTGTAATGGAAAAGCAGATACTTTAGCAAGCTAACTAAGCTAACCACCGGCACCACTCCGCGTCGCTCTTCATCCCCGTCCTCTCCTTCAGCGCTCGCCAGCGGGTGAAAGCCAACTCCAGATTCTCTCTCGTTTTGGAACGAGCTTAGTCCGCTTGCCGTTTCGCCTCGCTATATTTGCGTTTTTTCGCTGCTGTGTCTGCCTTTTTCGTAGCTTCCTCACACCCTGCGCGCTGTTATTGGCTGGGGGCTACATACCCATTGCCCAAAGGTTGACGCCCAGAAACGTCTCGAACACAGCAAAATAAGAAAATACAGGCAGAGCCACGCACTTCTAGTGGGTCATAAGGGATGATTAAGAGGGATCGTTTTTGTATGAATCTCTACATTGTTTTTTAGGAAAAGCCTACTCATTCTGCCTTTAAGGATATTACATTGTGCAGATGGTCATTTTCCCAGAAAATATGTTGCTGTTGGACAGATGATGAGACAATGAGTGGAGACGTGTGTAGTGATCCATAGCAGCCACCTGGCTCATTTTGTGACATTAAACTAAACATCTTTCCAAATGTCACTTAACATCAGTTTCAACTGTTTCCAAAGCAGTTTCCTTAAATTTGTATTTATACCACCCTACAGCATTTTGTAACAATTAATGTGTTTGAGCATTGAAGTTGGTCACCTTATGCACATTGCCATTTGTGAAATGCTTACTGTATCTCATGTGAGGAAGATGCAACTTTAACTATTGGAGTCACCTGCTGTCTTCTTCTCTTTGTCATCCTCTTCGCTCTCTTCCTCTTCTTTCACATCCTTCTTCCCTTTTCACTCTTCTCACTTGCTTCCATGTATTTCCTCTCCATTCCACTCTGCTTTTCTGCTCCTCTGCTACCACTTTCCTCTCAATTCATCTTCCTCTCCTCCTCTCTTCTGTGTCCTATTTGTTGAGGTCTGCTAGCTTAAACTACTTCTGAGGCGTCTACGGTTCTGTGTGTGTGTGTGTGTGTGTGTTCTCAGAGGGGCGTCTTTAGTTTGAAGTGAAATATTTCTACAAGGCTTGTGACCTTAGAATCTCAATTGCACTCACAGCAGGTTCACACGCACACACATACAGACACACACACACATTCTCTGCTCTGTCAAACATAGTCAGTGTCCTGTTTTCATGCCTGTGCATTACTCCTCCCTGTACTTTGTGTGCTGGTTTTGTTTATGCCAGCAGCACTTTTCACCAAGGAGTAGACCTGCGTGTGTTTGTGTGTGTGTGTTTGTGTTGGTGCATGTGTTTCTTAATGTATTCATGTGTGTCTAGCTGTGTGTGAACAAGTTCTTCTGTGATCGTGTGTCATTCTGAATCCTCTGTGCACGCAAGAGTCAGCGTACCTGCATCTGTTGCTTTGTGTGTGTGTGCCTCTGTATTTGGGTTGCCTTCGTATGTCGGTGTACAGTATTTGTCTGTGTCGTTGCCATCAGGTTTCACACACACACGTAGCAAACACACATTCAGCTTTTACCAAAAAACTTCTTAGCATGTATAAAAGTTCTCACAACAATCTAAACCACACAAAACAGACAGAATATGTCCTTCCTTAATCCTTCCAAAGATTTTGTTCAACTAATAATTATATAATTTAATATCAACAATGGATCACAGAGAATTATCCCCTCACTCTGTAGTATCCCTCAGCTCTACAGAGAGGTTTAGCCTCTCTTCAGCTCATTGTCAAAAATCATTCAATGCAGATTTTTTTAAATATAGTTTTCTACAAGTACAAAGGTAGTCAACCAAAAACTAAATCACACACAGCACTTCAGGGACCATCTGTACCAGAAGAATCAAACCAACCTATGAATGTTTCTTGTTTTGAAGAAAGAGTAGTGGAATCATACAGTATTGAAAAAGTAACAGTGTATCAGTAGTTTTGACTTGACTGATACAAAATGATGAAATGATTGGGGCCTCAAGGCAGATCCTGTAATTTTACCTAATGTTGACGTTGTGTCTTGTGCGAGGACCCTGTGTTCGGACAAACAGCGAACCTGAGGCAGGATTGTATTCCAAAATAACTGCAATGTGTGGTCTGCCGTGTGTTCTGTACCTGACAGGTATTTAAAGCCAACGGGATACATGCACAATGGAAGGAAACGGGTGAGGGGGTAAATAAGGGCCCAAAGCTTAATTTTACCCCAGGACCCCTGTTCCAGGTGGTAGATACAAGGGCACTTCCCAAGCTGTTCCACTTCAAACAAAACACTTCCTCTCTGTAAAAAGAAAGAATAAAGCGTTCTTGTCATTCACCATTGGACTATTCAACTTATTGATGTGGACCACCTAATAGGATGGATTAACAAGTGCTTCCATCTGCTCTGCACCATGAACAAGGTTGAACTAGATAACCAGAAAAAGGATCCTTCCCTTCAGCTCACCCAACAGCGCATACTCTGCACAGAGTACTTTTATAGCCTTTCTAGCCTTTCAGACTACTCAAAGCTCTTCACATCACATTCACACACTGATGGCAGGTGCTAACTGCTCATCAGTTCAAAGAAACTAACTCCTTTACACACACACACCAAAGGAACAGCCTTCAGGAACAATTTGAGGTTCAGTGTCTTGCCCAAGTACACTTCAACATGTGGGCTGGGGGAAGCCAGGATCGAACCGCCGACCTTCCGATAGGGGGACGACCCGCTCTACCACCAAGCCCCAGTCGTGAGAGATATCTTAATTTCCACTCTAGTCTTGATGTCAGAGTATTCATTGTTGAGTTTCAGGCACTGCCAAATAGCTGGGAATTTAGCCAAGAGCAAGTAAATATAGAAAATATGAACTGAAATGCGTGGATGATATCTACATATTGATATCTAAAGAACGTTGAACTTTTCAGTGTTACAAAATGCGACTGAATGCGATCACTATGACCGAATAACCTCGTTTTACAGGTGTCATCCTTTCACAATGCTGGCAATCAGTTTAATGATTGTATTATATTTTACATTTGCCCTTGTGAGAAAAAAAGAACTCCCATATACACACTCCCGCCCTTGTATTCAAAAAACTGAGACTCTATTCAGACAGCAGTATTCAGTCACTGTGAATGGCAGGTAAATAGACATTGATTGTCGATAATTGTCACAGCGCTCTATGGATTTGTGCCGGCCTCTAGAAAGGGCAGATGCTATCTTGGTCTCGACCGTGGCTGAAGCTAAATAGAGAGATGCCGATATCTCACTCAGCTAGATTCTGAATGGGACAGTCAGATGAATGTCTCATCTCGGGCGCCTTGTGTGGACTTGTGTGTGCTGGTGAATGTGTCCATCTCGCTCAGCCAAACAAAAATGGGTGAGATAGACAAATGTGTTGCATCGGTCATTGTATGTTTTTGTGTCTCTTTTTTCTTCTCCCCCTCCTTCCTGTATCCATATCTATGGAGCCCCGGAGTGGCCATAGAGAGAAAAATATATATTTGGAAGCCACGTTTCACTACATCGAGCGCTCGAAATGCTATTGCGTGCATACGAGATACCGTTCGTTCCCACGTTTTGATTAATCCATGGGCACAAGATACAATGAATGAATGAATGAGTTGTGTGCATCTTTATGCACAGTTGGCATACGTACCATAGTTGCGTGTTGATAGCCTATGTATGCGTTCAACATAAGGTTTATTATGGTGAAGAAACTGATGCCAAGTTAACACTAGAACCGCCAATGGGTAAAATTTACCCACTGCTGCTTTTCAATTATACGTAACTTTGTTTCAATACAATATTCAAGTCCCCCAGTCTTTTTTGACTTTTCATAAAAGTGTGTTATGTAGCACCCCCTATTGTTAAAAATTGTCACGATAAAGCCAGATTCTAAAAATGGGCATTTAGTCCTATAAGCGCCAGCGGGTAAAATTTTCCCCCGATAGAGAATGCAGTCATTTCCGTCTTATTAACTTTGTGAACTTTAGATAAACATTCTATTTGCGCCTTTTGTCTACTACTATGCGTGATAGAGCTGTGTCACATCATAGGCTAACCTTCAACCTTTGGATAAGAGAAAGAGAGTTTTGAATGCAAGACAGGCATTAGACTTGCCTAATGCTACTAGACCATGCATGCAGGGTACAACTATGCTTTAGCTCTGATATAGACCAGGATTTAGACTATTTTTTAAAAACATCATTACATATTTTAAAAATGCATAAAAATCTGTAATTTTTTTTAATTTTTATTTATTTATTTTTTTTACGTATAATAGAAATCTATTAAACATCTTTTCAACATTAAATTACTCAGTGGGTAACCACTAGAAGAAGCAGGTGCACTGGGGGGAAAGGCTGGTCTGGCTTTTTGTATATACACTTATCTTATGCGCACAAATTAACCAAAAAGGTGGGAACAAATTTTATCTTGTGCACACAAATTAATCAAAACGTGGGAATGAATTGTATCTCGTGTGCATGCATTAGCATATCAAGTGGCCTTGATATATATATATTTTTCTCTCTATGGCCACTCCGGGGCTCCGTACATTTCTCTGGTACTCACATCTTCAGCCAGTCTGTCTTTTGCTCTCTCAATGTTTTAATTTCTCTCTTCTTCTGTTCCCTCTCCATTTGTTTTCTATTATTAAGGCATTAAACAGCATCGCCGAGAAACACAACTTACTATCTCCATTGTTGGAGCTATGTAGCACCACAGATAAACATGCAGAGATGGGACTAAGTAAGGAAAACATGCCTGCAAGGTACAACTCTCATCCCCGCTTCACACATTCCTATCTACTGTACATCATATATTTTTGTCATTAATGAACCTCATCTAAACAAGGTTGTTGTTTATTTTTCTTAACCTTAATATTATGCTATGCCAACTATTACATACTGTATTTGTGTGGTATAAATCACAGAATGTATAGGGGGAAAAAAAACCCTAGAAAGAGTCCACTACAAGATGCACTCACTGTGTCGGATAGCAGAGGAGCAATACAGAGTTCAGTACAAAGAACATATCTAAAATAAAATAATATTCTAAAGTCTAAAGTCCTGCTTGCGCCCCCTAGAGGCTGCAACATTTATTACACCTCACAATACACAAAATTTTGACAGAATGAACAAAATACTTATGATTTTGCCATTCTGAGAGTGTTCAAGGGTGTATCTTACTAACATTAAAGATCACTAACATTAAAGATCTTCTCCAGACACGATTTAAGGCATAAAAATACTCTTCAATTACATAGTTGTAAATTCTTAAAAATACATCTACTCCCTCTCCCCAGTTGAAAAATCCAGAATCTATAAATATGTGAATATTTGTCTTAAATGCTGAACATACGATGTCTCCTACTTCTCATTGTATGAGCGCTGGAATATTGAAGTGTGAAGTTTCCACATCACAGTTCTGTGAGTTGCGAACCATTTGTGATGTTAAAAAATCTGGCTCATATGTACACATCTTAAACACAGATTTAAGGTGAGCACGGAGAAACTTTCCCTCTTCAACAGATGAATATGAAAACAGCCATGTAATGTCAAACTCTTGCACGTACATGATTCTGCACAGTGACGCTCAAACATTCAAGCGAACTAAGTAAAGTAAAGTAAAACGTGAAGGGGGACTTTAATGGTAGGTTGAGATTTGGCCTGATGGTACCGTTAAGGTGCATTCATATTGAACATAAGGTGTATTTTTACCTTGCTTTATTTGTGCAAATTTGACCGCATCTGTGCAATGTGGGTTTATTCATCACAAATGTACTTCAGAACAATGTGGTTGTCGTATAAAGCAATTCTTTTTGAGCATAATGTGGCCCTTAGATCTCACAGCCTACTGGAAACTTTGAGAGTTTTTTTCTCTTTTTTCTCTTTTGTCTCTGTTGAAACATCAACTTGTGTAGATGTATCGTCAATTCAATTCACCATACCTAGAACAATTTTTCATCTGTTCTCAACCATGTGTCTTTGCATTGACTTAAAATGCAATGGCGCTGCCTGTAACATTCAATTTGCTTTCAGTCCTTAGAGTAAAGGTCAATGAGTCTCAAAAGTATCAGGGTCCTAAACTTCTCGGTACCATTAATATCCAGGGCAACTTTGATGGAAATTCAGCCACTGGTTAACAATATCTTGTACATCAAGTTGACAGTTTGACCTGATGGTGGCACTACAGAAAAGCTCGTGGGATATATTTCATGTTAAGTTGACATTTTGGGCTGATGGTGGCATAATAGGAAGGTCTTGGAGTGTCCAAAAAGAGAATCATCCTATGGGACGTATGAATCCATTCAACAAATGTCACAGCAATCTGCTGATTAGATTTTATTTTGGGGGTACAATTGAATTTTCACTTTTGGTGATGGAGAAGAGTTCAGATGGTCGCTCCAAAATGGAAGTATTTATCCTCTGGGAACCATGAATATCCACTGAAACTTAATGGAAGTTCAGCCATTAGTTTGCCAATACCTTGTCGTTTTGCTCAAGTGGAAATTTTGACCTGATGATTAAAGGTCAGTGCGTCACCAACATCAATATGAGGTATCCTCTGGGGACCATTGTCTGCATTTTGGTTTGTGTCCCTTGGACATCCATAGAAAAAGAATAAAATAGAGTATACAAAGCAATTATGGTGTTTTGGGGTTTTTTTTTTTGCATGACAATGATCAAATGGTCCACCAGTCTTCATCCTCAGCGTGTACAAAATACTGTAGTTCAAATGCAATTTTCAGCCATCAGCAGCATACCTGCTAAATGTTCCCAAAGTAGAGTGAAAGCAACGATTTTAAACCAAATATGACTCTGCTCGCTAAGCTGTCTGATGCATGTTGTCAGCATACCAAGTTTTATGTGGCAGAAAAGAAACTAATTTAATTACTGATGCAAATGAAGGGAAAAGGGCAACAATACAAAAGGAAGAATGACACTGTATATAGATAATCTGTACGTAATTGATTGCCATTGTTCTGTAGTGAGTGTAAATCATTCTGTCAGCCTCTGCTATGGCAGTATATGGGACTGCAGTGTCATAATAACAATAATGCACCAACTGAACTGAGCTGAACTTAATTATTTCAGCCTCAACTGAGAGACAAACACAAAGCAGGATGGCAACTGTAAACTATGAATATGTCACTGAAGCAAATAACATATCTGACTGGCCAATATGCTGATAAATGCCACAGCCCGAGGGACAATGTGTGACTAAGACACTCACACACAAACACTCAGTATTCCATTTGCCCATTTATTTCAAGATGGCATGAATATAAACTCGTATTTGTTGGATTTTAAAAATGTATATTTTATATAATGTCTGTTTTGTCTATGGTCCTGTCTCACCTGCAATGAAATTGAAGAGACTGACAAAATCAGACAATGAACCAGATTCCGATATTGTGTGAGAGACAGAGACCTTGAGATAGATTGTTGTTTTCTCTCCGTGTGAAAGTGGAAGAGGTAGAAAGGCCACGAGAAAGATAGTGTGATGTGGACAGACAAGGAAATGGAAGACAGAGCACGGTAGATAGAGATATAAAGTGACAGAGGGGGAGAAAAAAAGACTTTTCTCTCTCAGACAGAAAAGTGAGATGGTGTGATGATAACAGCAATGAGTTAGAAAGTTAGAGTACAGAGAAAGAAGAAAGACAAAAATAGAGATGGACTGCAAGAAGACCGAAGAAAAATGAGAGAAAGTTAGGAAAGATAGGCAATGAGAGAGAAGAAACAGCAGGATACAGAGAAAATGTGTTTCTATTCACACAGCAGCCAGCAAAACAGATGGAAGAAGAAGCGCCCTCAACCAGACGTCAGACAATATATTTAAAGTGGCTATAATCAATATTTTTAAATGAACAATGGATCAGATGACTACTTGTATGTGAAAGGGGTCGCTCGTAATGATGAATTCACAGAGAATTATCACTTTACTCTACAGCCCCTCTTCTCCTGCTCTCATCAACCTCTTTTCCAGCAGCAGCAGGTAGCTGTCGGTAAAAAAGCTCTGACAAAGCCACCGTACACTCCCTGCCCAGCACCAAACAGCAGACAGACACAGTTAGCGGCTAGCTGGTGAGGAGCATTTAGCAGCTAAAGTGCTGTGAGATATTCCTCTCAGCAGTTGGTGCAAAACAGAACTAAAAGAAGAGTGACTATTGGACTTACATTTATCCGGTCGACACAAACACAAGACCAAATCAATTATAATGATACTCGTGTCTGATGGATGTGTAGGCAACTGTATGCTAATAAAGTTCCTTGCACCTTAAGGTGATAATATGCTAGTGTTTTGTTTACTGCTTGTTCCTGTGCCCCCCAACTGGCTGTATAATCAGTTATTGCAGTTTTAAAACATAAACTATACTTTAATATTAATAAGGATAAGCAGTCTCAAATAAGGACCAAATCAGGGGTTACAGCAACTAAACCGAAGTTTATACATCTGATGCTAACCAATAAACGTAGCAAATGCAAGGCATACAGACTGAGGGGCGAATTCACAAAAGGATTGCGTGGCTTTTGCGGCCGCTAAACCTGCATATAGACGACAAAAAGAAACTGTAATTCTCAAAGCACCCGCAAAGGGTGAACTGCACTCAGACTGCGCTGCCAAGCAAATAGCGTCTTGGTGCGCTGGTGCTATTTGCATTTCCAGTGATCATGGCAGCAGTGATTGTAGCCAGGCTATTGTTGCTGTTCACCAGTCAGTACATCATATGCGCACAGATGGCACAGAGACAGTACAATACCTGAATGAAACTGTGAAACAACATAAAACCTGCTGCTATGAGAAACGGAGACTATGGTTATGCACCGTGACAGTCCAGCATAGAGCAGAGTAGGAGAAAAAACAGCTCTCCATGCGCCCAGAGGCATGAGGGAGAGCGCACAGTTAAAGCTCCACAAATAACAATCACTCCATACAGAGTGAGTCATAGAAAAATAAGAGACATCCCGCAGATATTAACAAATGAAAGAGCAGGGAGTTATTAGATAATTAGAATCATTAGAATTAGAATAAGTTCTCTTTCGAATCAAACATCTCTTTCCACATGAGTGGAAAGTATTGTTCTTGCAACAGCATTTGTAACATTTTTTGACTCAAACGTTGCTTAACCATGTCATGTGATCTGCTACTTCAGTACAACCTTAAGAGCAAATATTGCATGTAGAGACCACTACAGAGAATTGCAGATGAACATTTAACAGACGCAAAACAATGGCAAATTGCACTCAGCTGCAAAACTTTATGGGCGTGTTTGCACTGAAATATCATTAGTTCACTGAGACTTGACATGCAGTGCTCCAGTGTATACTGACATATGCATGATGATGCCGACATACTGCTGGCTGTCTGCTCACTGTTTTACATAAGTAAATGATAAATGCAGCTCTCAACAATCCTTCAGGCATTATGCTCTTAATGTAAATGCTGGCCAAAGCTGAGTCCTATGATAGCACTGTAGTTGTTGCTGCTTAATAAATAGTCACAGAGCAAGTACATGGCTGCCTGGGCCTCATTTAGATTATGTTTTCTATCTGTGATATAAAGATGTGCTCTGAGTTGGGCAGTAATTTCAGAAGCAATTTCTTGAAGCTTGTACCTACTCTCTAGGGGGAATACAATTTGTTCCCTGGCCGCGGTGCTGGTGCAGATTCACAGATGAGAAAGGCATCACACAACATGTAGTAGAATTTAACCTAGACTGCATGGTTCATCATGAATGCATACATTGTGGTTTTATATGTTTTGGCTCTAGGTTGGGGTTTGGGAGATTATCTGAGATAGGGTTGACAGATGTTATTTGTCATGTTGTTATGTATTTGCACCCCCATACTCCATGATGGAGCCTATCCTAGCACATACTGTATGTAGTGGGTGTGAGGCAGAGTACACCTTGGACAGGTCGCCAGTCTATCACAGAGCTAACGTGCACGCAGACCAAACCATTCACACTCACATTCACATCTGTTAGGGATTCCAATTTGCCTGATAAATATGTCTTTGGACTGTGGGAGGAAACTCAAACAGGCGAGGGAAGATCATGCAGACTCCACACAAAACAGCTTCAACCAGCAGGTAGGGCTCAAATCTAGGACCTTCTTGCTGTAAGGCGACTACTAACTACTGAGCCACTGTACTGCCTATTCACATAAAACCAAGTAAAATTATATTTCCATCTTTATTGTGACTTGTGTTTTGTGTTCTTGTGTTTCTTATAAATTAACTATATCTAGTTATCATCCTTTATTAGCTGTTCCCAGATGTGGGACAAAGTCATTCTTTTGGAAGTCACAAGTAAGTCCTGGCTATGAAACCCCAAGTCAAGTCCCAAGTCAAGACCAACAAGTCTTAAGTCAAGTCCCAAGTCAAGCCCAACAAGTCTCAAGTCAGGTACCAAGAAAAAAGCTACAAGTTCCAAGTCAAGTCCTACATGAAGACCAACAAGTCCTAAGTCAAGTCCCAAGTTAAGAGCAACAAGTCCCAAGTCAAGTTCCAAGTCAAGCCCAAGACCTAAACTTTGTGTTTCAAATTCTAAACAAGTGTATTATTATTGGTTGACTTCTGGTCTGCACTGCCAAACGCACCTTCCCCTCCTGATTGCGCAACCTGATTGGCTGCTGTCGGACTGATTTAAAGCATATTATTTAAAGGAAAATGAAGAGTTGATTCACTGCACACTTTCTTTTGAGACAATATAGTGAAGTCCCAAGTCATAAAGTTGAAAGTCTTTAAAGTCATGAAACTTTGGCTATAGCCATTTTGACCTTCATCAGAATCAGAATCAACTTTATTGGCCAAGTGTGCCGACACATAAAAGAAATTTGACTCTGGTTATTGTAGCTCCCAATATACATATATACATTGCCAAGGACAAGGGTACAAGTGTGTGCATGTACAACAACAAACATGGAACTGTATACTGTATCTATATACAGGTCAAACTGTTAATGTTAATGGTATATGAAGGGTTGTGGTCTGGTTGGTACAGTGCTATACAATTTGCCCAATTTTGTTCTGTTTATGCAACATTTGCAACAATGTCAAAGTTATTTCTTCATTCATATATCAATATATTTATTCATTCATTTATGTCTGTACTACATGTATTAATGCAGACTGATGTAAATCAAATATGGCTGCCATGAAAGGAAACTTACAGGTAAAAAGGGAAATGAATGAAAGAGAGTTACTGAGAGAATGCATGTTTCAGCTTGTACATATCACTATATTGTACATTTGTTGTATGTTTCCATACAAATACAAACTTCCTCTGGTGCCATACACAGTTAATCCCCTTAGGGGGCGTGTTAACACACAAGGGGGAGATTTACACAGACATCCCTTGTGTTTTTCTGTGCATTATTATTTCAACACACACAAGCACACACACACACAAACACACACAGTTGGATGTAGCTTATCTTTAAAACATGATTTTTTTCTACTCAACCTGAAGCAGGCCTTTAGTGGTCACATGGCATTACAAGGTACAACTGTTTGCACAATTAACATATTGTAAGCACAAGAGCAAGTGCATAAGCTCAAACACACACAACACACTCAAACACACACACACATACAGTACAAGCAGACTCTACCTCTCTGTTTCCAACTCACCCAGGAAATGCTGTATTTAACTTATGCATAAAACATGATGTTTATCACCAGAGACAGACTCTCAGAGGACACTTTTAGGAGTTTTACGACTTTGTACAGTTTAGACTAAAACAGAGAGAGAAGGCGATGAAGAGAGAGACCCAGAGAATAAGTCATAAAAAATCATAAATATCATGTTTGACATTGAATGATTTACAACAATCTTGGTATTTCAAGACATCAATTGACCACTCAGCTGGCCACAAGTTGATAAAAGACTGGCATTTAAAGAGGTGATGTTATTGATGTGAAGACAAGAGCACTTGTATTGGACTTGCAGCCACAACAGGAATCTGCCAAAGCAGGTAATGTATTTTTCAGACCTTTTGAATGTCTCTAAAGTAAATAAATATCCAGAACATATAGCCCTACACAATGCTGCAAAATAAAAACATATATAACTACAGCTTTGAATATAGCAAATTGATTACCTTTTAAATTAAAAAAGTCAGCTTTTCAAGAACTGAGAAATAAAATTGTCTCATATTTGCATAATGTTCTGACTGACCCTGAGCTCTTTAAATGTTCACTACTAATAAAAAAAACAAAGATGGAGATTTACCAATCCATCTACATGTAGGTGAGGCATATTGGTCTGTAGTGTTGTGACGGTAACATCATGCTTTTAGATGGGCATCCAGAATCGAATACAAATCTGCAGTAACCGAAGGCACATCAAGGAGCACAAAAATGCGTGTTTCTGGAAACAGTGTCAGGCAGTTCTTACCGATACTGAAGATGGAATTCATTTGCTAATGAGCATTCATTCCCACTACGCAGAGATGATGAAGAAAATTAATTATCTGGATTGCCAGATTCCAGATTGAATTGATCCAGCCTAATGTCATTTGAGGTAAAAGGTCTTACGATAAATGATGATTTGATCGCACTTCAGAGCTTGAAAAGTTCACATGGAGTACGATTCCTGTTAATTGTACCTTTCACTGACTGACTTTAGATGTGTATTGGTGTACAAGTTTATGTTTCAAGCAATGTTATTTCCAAGAAGGAATAGTTTAAATTTTGAAAACACAGCAGCTGTAATCTCTGGTCTAAATCTAAAAGTGGTTCCTTATATTTAGTATACCCTAAATGATATGAATGGGGTGGACAAAATATTAGAAACACACTCAGTATAATGCTCTCAGCATGGTTTGTGTAGTAAACCGCACACAATCTACCTAATAAACTGGCAACTCAGTGTATATACATATTTTATGATTTGGGTCAACTGACCTTTCAAGGATTACAGTGTGGCCACCTTCATAACCTGATTTCTTTTATGTATTTCAGCTACAGAAACATTAAATTAGTGAGACAAAGTGCTAAGAAGACAGCGTGCCAAACACTTAAGCAGTAAGACACACTATTATTTCAGCAATATGATGTACCCAAAGAAAGTCTGGTGTCAAGGGCATTAGCAGTAGACACAGAAAAGTAATGTAACAAATGAATGAAGGACTCCCAAGTGCATAAGTAATAAGGAGCAAGGTTATTTCAGAAGTCAATTATGGTTTGATGAAGCTTTCCACCATAATGGTGATAAAGACCAAAATAAATCTGCTCAGAGTGAACTGTCTTTTCAGCTGATAGAGCCTTGTGTGATCACACTGAGACTGTCTGAAAAAGACGATATGCATTTCATAACCTTTGTAGGATATTTTTTAAGCTCCGTTTTGGATTTTGTCCCAGTTTATCGTACAATAATAACTCCTAAACCACAGGGACCACGAGGAAAAACAAGGCACTGACACATTGTGAGGAGCTGCTGAGAAAGTATAGCTGGCAGTATTGTTATAATGACAGATTTAGACCTTTACTGAAGCACTCACTACAGTCTCATTTGGGGGAGGCTGTGAATTGTTGCAAAACTGTTATCTTCAGTCCAGCCATCTGATAGATTAAAATGTCCCTCTAGCCACAGCATGCAGTATGTCCTGTCTCCCTCCAGCTTTATACATTACATCTATAGAGAAAATACTAGATTTAGATGGGTTTAAGTTTTCAATTTCTGACTCTGGAAAAGGGATTTGAGCTCACAAACGAATATTACAGTATCATCATTCATTTTTCATGTTCAAGATAGCAGCTGACTTCATGTGACAGAAGTTACAGCTATGAGGACCACATGTTGGCTTGTTGAAGATGAGACTAACTATCTGACATTATTTCCTACGTATATTAAATGTCATCTTCATAAAATAAATCGGTTCTTTAAAGAAAGCCAAACATTGCTGAGTACCACATAAAGTCATCCTTAAATAAAAACGTATGTAGAAGTCATTCCTCTGCATAGTTCACAGCTGAGTGATGATCAACATTAAGCACACAAACTTGGAAGCAATTTGGGGATTTGGGTGTGCTTTTGGGTGCGGTATTAAAATCACAGTGTATCTTTAAAAGCAGAAAAGTAATGGCAATTTGGGCTCACTAAGCGGCGTGAGCTCTCAGTCTGGGAGAGCAGAGCGTATTCCGTAAAGGCTGGAATCAGGAAGGAGAATTTCATAGTGTTTAGGAAGCAAGCCAGTATAGATTGGTTTTAAATGTTTTGAAAAATTGCATTTGCAAATGTTTTATGAAGAAGGAAATGCATTCAACACGTTTGTTACGCCTCAAGAATACACACACAATGAATTCTGGTGAGCAATACTGAATGTAAACATTATTTTATTTTTTATTTTTTACAAGTAAACTCCACAGGGCACTTTTACCAGCTGATAGCGTTAATACCGTTCACCAGGAAGCACATAGGTTAACTGATAAGCACTACACGCAGCGACTGCTCGTCAGTGAAGCTGTCTCTTCCTCCGGTAATCATCCTTCCACAGATTTAATCAGCTACCACTGTCAGTCAGATGGGTGTTTAAGGCAGTGCTGCAGCTAACTGCCCAACTAGCTATTACCAGCCCCCAAGCTAACAGCAGTTTATAATGGACAAGGTTAGCTTGTTGCCCGACGATGCAAATCAAAGAGTCCGTATATTAGTATAGTCTACCACAACCATTTGAAAAAAAATACCATAAACTCACTGGGGAGTGGCCACAACACACTGTGTGGTATTACATATGATAAATTAAAAAGTAATGTAGTGACCTTATAAATCGAATAGCCTAATTGGAAATATATTACTGTAAGGCCACTGTAAAGTCACAAAGTTCTAGTAGTCCTTGTAGAAATATTACATCAATATAAAGGCCTTGAAACCAAGTGCTCTCACATCAGAGGCTTGCCTCTTCTATGCTTCTGTGCAGTTTGGTCTTCACATTTCTTAGGCAGTTAATATTGATTTTTTTTTTGTATTTTTATTTTTTTTTTACATTCCTGACAGCTCACGGCTTTTTTTATCCCTTAGAATCATGCATGTTGTCGTCCTTTTCTCTTTGACTCGCCAGTGCGCGGTGGGGGGGGTGGCAGGAAAAATGTGGGCGAGAGGTAGGCGGCGGTGGACGACACGCAGCAAAGGAAGACCTCCAGACATGATCCCACAACATCGAAGACACACAGCCAGCTCTGTAGGCTCTGTACCCCCCCCCAACAGAAACACCTTCCTGGCTGATTCTGCCTCAGGGTGTTTTAATTATGCTCTCAGCCATTGTAACACTCTCCCTGTGTGTGTGTGTGTGTGTGTTGGGGATTGGTGGTGGTGGGGGTTCAGAAACACAGTTGGATTTAAAATAGTCCCTGTTGTCTCCTATTGTCTCTCATGCTTTGATGTTTCTGGTAGTGAGTAGTTAGTAATTAGCACGCCCACGCAATTTAGCACATGTTCTCCTCTTTCCTCCTTACTTTCTTGCTCTCCTTATATTATTATTTTCCTTCTTTATCTACAGGTAGCATTTGCCTCTTTCACATTGCAGCACTCTGTCTGTTTTTTTTTCTCCCAATACAATAATTAACCCTACACTCAGTCATTTCATCTGTATTCTTACCACCCTTCCACTTCCCAACCTCTCTCTCACTCCTTCATCCTTCTTTTTAAGTAGCATTTGCTTTTTCTCATAATAGTGCAGCAGTGTGTTCTGCTTGCTGAGAGAGCCATGTAATTTATCAACACATGGGAAATTATCGCCTATTGTTGTTGGGGAATGAACAGGGGCGCAAGTAAAATAGGTTTAAGCACGTAAATGAATCATCAAGCCGAGCCTTCTAACTCTCTTTCTTTCTCTGGATTTGTATTTCATTTTGTCTCTCTCTCCTCCAGTCTCTGCTGCTGTTGCTGTCTCTCTCTCCCTTTCTTTATATTTCTCTCCCTCTCAAGCCTGATCTTGCTTTCAGAGTTGGTTTGTTCCATGTCACGTAGGGGGATGCAGCTCTGACCTTTACGGTATTTTCTATTGTTGGTTGTTATGCTGGCAATCCAGGATTTGAAGCTTACTGTAAATTCTCTCTAAATAGTGGTCTGAACTGCAGAAAACCTTTATTTGAAACTGGCTTATATTAGAGACAAGCCTTTATTGTGTCTGTATATTTCATCATATTTAAGTTTTTTTTTTTTTTAATGTTTCTCTGTTTTAATTTGCAGTTGATACTGATGGCTGTTAATGCAAACTCAACACTTCTTGCATGTTTACTTGTTGTCTTGAAAACCAAGATAATGTACAACTTTACAGCACTAACTACATCTGTAAACCACCAGTCGTGATTCGCACCACTTTGCTGCTCCAAGTTTCTCTTTTGGATAAAAAATATTACTCTCGCTCACTCGTTCCAATTGCTTCCACTTTGCTGTTTTTTTGTTCGCTGTCAAGCTGTCAAAGGGCAAAATCCTCCTCTTTCATGGCTAAAATGTCAAGAAAAAGGTGCCCGCACACTGAATTGAAATCCTAAAAAGATTTATTCATTCATCCAACCACTTCTACTTTGTCATTTTCCATTCACCGTTAAGTTGTTGTCAGTGGAACTGACTTCTTTTTTCACATTAAAAGCTTTCCAGCTCAGAGGGCATGATGCTCCCCATTCCTGCTCGGCTGTTAATGTCAAGAAATGTTTCAACATTCAGTTTTCATCAGGTATACTCAGCACATGACCAAGACGGTCTATATACACTCAGTGGCCACTTTATTAGGTACACCTGTACAATCTATTGCAATTCAATACAACAGTTCTACCAAATATTCTACCTTTATAAAGTTTCTAATGATACCTTTTGTTGAGATTGTCAGAATTGTGTAAATTCAATTATGCTATATTATATATTATATAAACCTAAACATCTGAGATATCAGTTATACCAAACAGTGGGATAGTGCTGACGAAAACTCTTTCTGAAGTTAGTCCCCATTGTCTTATAAATACATCAGAATGTATTTATCAACCTGACACACAACATTCAATATGTGAGGTTCCCAACTTGTTTTTTTTTTTTTGGCTTTATGACAATGCTAAAGGTTAAATGGTAACTTTCAAGTTGTACAGCAGATGGTTCAGTAATTATTCTACAACAGATACAATCCAATACATCCATAACTAGAATGGAATATATGCTACTGATACAATAGGATGGATAGGATGTACTGTGCATTCACTACTTTGAGGCTTTTAACATGAAAGATTTGCAGGAAGTGTTCCATTTCATTGACAGTAGCTTAACAGCGAACAAAAGAACAGCAAAGTGGAAGCAGTTGGAATTAATTAGGAAGTGAAAATAGTATTTCTGTTAACAAGAGCAACAGAGTGATAAATGTTTCATTAGTATAGCCTAATCCCAGCCGACCTGAATGTGTTTCTACTCAGCCATTATCAAAGACCAGCCTTTATCTTTTGTGCAGACTATTATTTGAGACATGGTCACTATTTGAAAAGGATTTCGTATTAGAGAATTTACTGTTTTCGGCTGTTTGCCTTCACTGTAAGTTGCTCTGGTTCACATCATCAGCCTGAGGCCTAAGATATAATGTAGCATTGTCTCTATCTCTGTCTTCATTCTGCAATTGTATCACTGCCTGTGTATGTAAGATTCAAATGTGCCTCAGAAAAATAAAATACTATGCCATATGCTGCAAGAGCAGTAGATAATCTTGAAATTGAAGAACAGTTACAGTAAGGGACCACTAAAAATAGTAATTTCACAAGCAACATCAATATTTAATCGCCTCTCTCTTTCATAGTCTGTATGTTTTTTGTCTTTATAAATCTTAGATAATTATATTTTTCTCTTTCACCTTTTCTCTACAGCTGTTTGTCTATATATTCCTCTCTAGTCTGAGTCTAGTTTGGAACAATAGATGCCACCTGTGACACAAAAACTGTAAATTCCTACAATCTCTCTCTCTCTCCACACTACACACTCTCTGTCTCCGTCTTTACCCCCACCTTTTGATAGCTCCAAGGAATGATCTTTATCAGACGAGATAGAATTGAAACTTCACAGTTAGTCTTTCTTTAATCTCCTCAACCCTCTGCCATCTCTGAGATTACTGAAGTGGTGTGTGGGTGTGTGTGGGTGTGTGTAAGAGAGAGAGAGAGAGAGAGAGAGCAAATGCATGTCTGCTTGCATCATGCACCACCAGGTAATTCTGTGCATGTGAAGCATGTGTTTATACTGTATGTACTATATGAGTTTGATCCATTAGCAGTATTCTATCAGAAAAATAAAACAGATGATAACACTTCAATCACTTAAGCACATGTTTTCTCAACATAAGTCACATTTTGCAAAACAGCTAATACAGTGCCCAAAACTAAATCGCATTTGCCAAAATGACACATTTCTTCTGCATAATGCTCCAAAGTTACTAAAAACAGGCCCAATATGGCATGAAATTTCACCAACTAGTCCAAAAGAGCATAAGTTGTCAGTTGTCAAACCGCACAGTGTTCTAGAATACACTGAAAAATGGGTCCCATTTTGATTATAGTTATTATTTATAACAAACTGTTATTAATGATTACCACAGTATAACTTTTTTTTTCCAGCTATGATTTTCAGACAGAAAGAAAAAGCCTCTGATTATGTGAACAATGCTCATGTACTGCCACCAAAAGTGAATGGAGAGTGTGAGAAGAAATAGGGGGAAGAATGAGCAGGTCATGAACAATTCAGTGACATGAGGGTGTAACGGAACAAAACGTTGCTCCAGACTGACATGCAAGGATTCATGGCCTTGGTTATTCAGGTGGATCCAGGACTGTAATTAGGTGCAGACGTGGTCTCAAACACCCTCGTTGGACTGGCTGGGGTGATTATGGTGATGTTGGCTCATCTGTGGTCTCACATTAACACTGACTCCTTTACAAGTAGCACTCTTCCAGGCCTATATGTGACACTGGTGACTTATTCTATGGTAACATGTTCTTGGGCAGTGTTAGGAGAGTGCTCTCTGTCTTTTTTCCAGCTTTTTTTGTCCTTTGCCAATTACATTCCTGAATGTTTTGGGGGTTTTTTTCAATTAAAATCCCATTGAAATTGCAAAGGCATGTCTTTATTTTAACCAGCTGGGGTTGTGAGAAGACCTAAAATTGATGTCCAGAGCCAAAAACATCTAACATTACGCATGATTATTCAACTGTATCGCCTTATTAAAAAATGGAATTTTGGTGGATAGTGCAGAATATTTCCTGGTTGAAAACTGTGGAGACAGCCTGATGAACGGTACTTTTGCACAAAAGATGTAGGAAGGTTTCGTGTTGATGTCGTGAAGTGAAGGCGTCAGCTAACAGCGATCTGTTGTGCAGCCTAATTTAAAATGAAATCTGTCTTGAGCAACTTCTAATAAAACTTGCCAACAAATAAGCAAAATAAGCAAAACCAGGCTGGACAAACATTTCTGCTTGCCAGAAAAATGTGCAAACACAATATGTATGTGTACTGTTGCAATGCACAGCCCGACCGTCCAACAGCTGCTCTGAGTGCAGCTGTGAAAGGTCGATTGCAGTCTTAGCATTCACTGCACATAAAAGTGCAGTAAAAGTTGGAAGAGGTTTGCTAGTGAATGCAGCTGATGTGGTAGAAAACTGTTAACACCTCAGTGTAGAATCTCAGCGATGTCAAAGAAACACTTTTCGAAACTCTACTCCGCAAACGGAGCCGCTTGAGAAGTGTGGAGTGAGAACTTTTCTGCACAGTCGAGGCTAAAGTGTCTATTCCTACCCACAATATGGTATGCTGTATATAACAGCCCTTGGCAGATCTATGTAAACAAATGCTTTTGAGGTTGCTTTAAATTGAGTCTGGTTCTTCATCCTGCTAATGTAAACATCCACTGCAGTACAGCTGAGGTTGTGATAGAACGAAGGCTGAAGGAGTAGCCTTGTGAGTGAGTCATTGATGGTTTGAATCCCCAGAATATCAGAGCAGGGACTGGCATTTGACCTTTACCTGCACCAATGGAACAGAAAAGTGGTGACACACTTGATGTGTGTGTGTGTGTGTGTGTGTGTGTGTGACAATAATTGATTTCTCCCTTCAACTTGTGTAAAATACTCGGCCATTAATCAGGCATCGTTGATGAAATATTTGGTGATCAATCCTTGAGGTGCACAATACATTTTTTCAATCAGCCATGGTGTGAAAGGGCCTCCAGTATAATACACACCATGATTTATGATAGTGCTGAAAAGGTATGTGTGTGTGATTAGTGCTCAGTTCTTAATTACAATAGCATTATGTCTTCTTCAGTTGGCCAGTCAACACCAGCGCTAAAGCTCTCTTTCTCTTTAGCTTTCTCTCTCCCTCATTCACACACACACACACACACACAATAGCAAAATGTCAAGTCATGAACAACTGCACAGCTTCATCACTTCACTTGTAGCATATCAGTTAAAACACCAGACTTCAAATTGATAATTAATATTTCAATATTTTCTATCACTTATTAGCAGTGGCTCATCAGATAATAGGATTTCAATAACCCTGTTTCAGGTAACCTGGTATTGTGTGACCACCTACACAAAAACACAGTGAATCATGATGCAGTAAATTTAGAAATCAGTGTTTTTATATAGTATTTAATCAAGAAGCAAGAAGCTATCAAGATACGCAGTCAATGGTGCTAACACACAGTTTTTCAGTAATATTGTGTCATCAAACTTGTTTACTATATCAGCACTGCCACTGATTTCTAACCAATCCAACAAATTTTTGGACCACTAGTGGCGCTGTGGAGCAATGTTTTTATGAGTGGGTCACCACTTTGTTTGTATGTCACTAATACACACTCCTGCTGCACTGTTTCACTGATTTACAGTTGGTGGCTGTAATGCACCAAGAAACACTGCAGTCCGCCAGCAAAAAATCAGCTTTGAAAATGTCTTAAAGAAACGCGTTCGACATGTTTGTTAGGCCGGAAGAATACGCAAAGTGCGTTTTGGTGAGAAACGCTGAGCGCAAACTGTGCTGAGAAGCGCAGTGTGGAGGGGGGGGGGAATCATGCGATTTGACATGGTTTGTAGTGACTTTGATGGTCATCCACTCTTCAAAAATGTGTTTTGCTTGTTGTTACTTCACCTGGATGTTTGAGCTTCACTGTGCAGAACGGTGTATGTTTTCACATTTCACATTGATCTGCTGAAGGGGGAAAGTTTCTCTTTTTCTGCAAATTACGCAAGTGTGAAAACTTGAAGCCTCCAGTGCACATACACTGAGAATGGACTTTTCAGTGAAGTAGGAGACATTTTGTGTCCAGTACTTGAAATATACAATATTTGCATATTCATAGATTCTGGGTTTTTGTACTTGAGATATCTGATTGTTAGTGATTGTTAGTCCAAGGGTCATTGAAAGACATGGGTCCTATGTAGGGTTGAGTGTTACATAACTAAAAAAAAAAAAACATAATCTTTGTCAGACCATAACTCTGACTTGCACCCGGCTCCTAGTCAAACAACAACACAACAGATGAATACATGCATGTGCACACAACCGCTCCAACACATGCCTGAGCGTATAAGTGAGGAGAGGACGAGAGAGCTTACCTCAGAAAAAGTGATTTTGTGTTTGCACATGGATCAGTGAATGACTCTGTGTCCTTGTATGTGAATATGAATGGGGGGGGGGTGTTAATTCATTTATTTCAGCCGTCAGTGACAACAGGCTGGCGGGACGGAAATTAAAAACTATTCCATCAGGTAAACACTGAGCGTGCTTCTGTGTGTTGTTATGACTGTGTGTGTGCACTACATGTTTCTGTGTGTGTCAGTCTCTGTGTGTATGTATTTGTGTGTGCGTGCCCCAGAAAAATGAAAACTCCTCCCCTGCCTCCCAAACAGATTAAAAATGAGCACAAGTAATTAGTATTTTGGGTACCAAAACAATACAAATACAAACATAAATCTCTACTGCTTAGGAGAATATTACATCGGGCTTAATAATTCAGGGAAAGCAAAAAAAATTAACATAAGTGCAAGTAATTATGCAATAGTAATAAGTATAATTTTCCAGGCTTACCTTCTTTTGTTTGTTCCACTTTAGTCGCATTTTGAGATGTGATATGTGTTGATTTGACATTGACATTTTTGTGCCTTGGCCTCTGAAGTAGTTGTGCAATCACATGTCATATTTTACCCTTATTTTAAGATTTTGTTTTAATTTTTGTTTGTTGTTTTGTAGCCACAAACGAAGAGTTTTTTGTGTCAACAGTTGCCGACCTACTCAAGTGAAAATGTGTACACCGATTGCGCACATCAAGCTGAAGCGTTTACCAGGGACAAAGGCTTTAAAGGAAGATGCTAGTACACTATGGGAACTACTAGCAACATTTTTTGGTAGACATAGGCGGAAAAATGTTAAACTCCTAAACACAAGGTGCCCCCTGCTTCACTGTAAAGTATGTGCACTGGAGGTTTCAAGTTCCCACATTGCACTCGTGTAAGCTGCCTACTGGAACACGATTGGTTCACAAACTAGTTGTGACGTCACAAAATCCGTCTCCTGCGTGCACCTCTTAGGGTGCATCCCACTCCCTTTGCTCGCATCCATGTTTACTTCACTTGCGTCTTTTGCTTGCATCTTAGTCCCTCCCACTGAAGATGTGAGGAGAGTTGCAGGAAATGATGCAAGGAATGGAGGAAGCACATTTTTTGGAGAAATGAGACGTCCTTTTCCTCTGAAGCGACGTCAGTTCAGCTGTCAGTCTGCAGGTATTAACAGCTCTGTATGTTTCCCTTCAAATTAAACTATTTGACATCTGACTCAATGGAAATGATAATTAAAATGTGTTTATTGCCGAAAGACGACAGACTGTCCTCCTCTCCCTGACTATAATCTTATCAAAGACAAAGATTAAGATGGAAAATAACAGATCATGAAGAGAAAAGTCTTTCAAATGAATGAAGGAAGTTGTTTATGGTACTTTTGTTAATCAGACCTACAGTTAAAAGATCCATTATTTTTAACTAGATGGTGAATCGGAAAACAAATTAAATCTAAAACTTGGGAGGAATACTCTAAATCTGTTATTTGTCTGTCCACTTCAGTATAAAACTGCAGTGATGTTGACCCTAGCCCACTTCTAAATCCTGTCTGATACGCATCTTCATTATAACGGTACATTGTTTGAGGGAACTATAACGTTAGGTAACTCGACGCAACCGTCACTAATGCTAGCGTAGCTCCTCAGGGACTGACACTGTTAATTTTGACAATCTAACCGGTGACAACACATTAGTTAAGTTAAAGGACTATGGTTGTCGGTAGTTGTTGTTTATTTTGTTTAAATAAGCAGAACTGCAATTTTATGGGCTATTGTTGTTCGGACTATTAAGCTAAGATAGCTAATATGTGCTAACGTCAGTGTTCGTTTTTTCCACACTAACTGGCAACTATACCACGTGATACCAACGCCGTTATACTATTGGCTCACAAGCCTTGTTAAAGCAGGAACCAAACGTCAAACATTCTCAAACAGAGATAAACAAAACATTCATTTTGGACCCGTCAAAATAATAAAAAAAGATAAATTCACAATCATAATTAGATTTTTTTAGGAAAAGTGAGACTTTTATTCCGCACCTTTCTAAAAGCTCTGTGGATGTATTATTTGTTTTTAAATATTTGTCTACATAAAAATGTTATCAATATAACCTTTAACATCTACCTTGAAGGTTTTATGTACACAAGCATGTACCTTCTACTTTTTTAATTGAAAAACCAGATATTTTCTAACACAATTCTTAATCTTAATAATGAAAATTTAACCGAGAGAGTTTCATGCCGATCCAAGCCACTGAAGTAGTCCAACTGTCAGTCACGTAATATACTCTATGGGACAAATGAATGGGACTTTTACTCCCGGCAACAAGCGGCGCCCGAAATAGATCCTCCCACATCGCAACTCTATTGGGATTTAACCTGAAAGTGAGATTTACAGTGAGCACAGAGAAACTTCCCCACTTATTTAATTATTGTTTGGACCAGATTATTGGACATACTGTATCCAATTATTATTATTATTATTATTATTATTATTATTATTATTATTATTAATACATTACAACTTGTATTTCCCTATTTCTTGCTGCATTGAGGTGTTGACACCCTGCTCAGCACTTGTTGGTGTAAAACTTTGTTTGACACTCATTCACAAAGCTCTAACCCTCTACATGTGATCCAGAGGCCTCTTAGCTAATGCATTTGAACATGGCCACTTGACTGCCTCTGCATTTCAGTTAAAATGACTGAGCCATTGTCCAGCTGCCATTATCTAGCATTCCAAAACATCTTCAAACATTTTTATCACTCTTTATATGATCAAAACACATCCTACAACTCGGTGTAAAGGTCTTCAAAGGTCTTCAAAGTTTATTGTTTGTTTCTGTATTTTGTATTGGTTTATGTTTTGTCTTTAAAGAGGGAATATGTAAGTGTATCAAGAAAAGATTATTTTTCTGCCTTTTTTTTTAGTTAGATGTTAACAAATGTACAACTATTAAGTGTGCACAATCAATTTATCCACACAGAGCAGCTTAAACTGGCCGCATATGATGTGGCTATTTGACCATCTCTGCATTTTAATTGGAGGGAGAACTGAAGCAGAACACGCAATAACTCACCTGTCATCTCATTTCAGTGTGCAAACAGGGCCTTCACACGTACAGTATATGTACCATAATGTCCAATAATATTCAAGTTTTATTCATGTAGTGTTTATATAAATGCTGATGCGGCACAGTAGTGTGCAATAAACAATGTGTAGTAAACAATTTTTATTCCAACCAAATTGTTGACTTTGACATTTCTATGGTTGTTAGCCACTAATGTTCTCCTACTGAACTCATAGTTTGTCATTTTTCTTTAACATTTTTTACTATATTCTGTATTTGCACCCCCACTTTCATTGTTTCAGTTAGTTTCAGATTTACTCACTTAAATCTCTAAACAACATATTCTAACTATCCAGCTGCTGAAATGTTGATATGCCCATCTGAGTCGCCTTAAATAATTATCTTGTGCTCACAGCAATAAACTAAGAGTAATTTACGAGGTTTATTTTGCCCTGGGTTTCGCCTCTCAGGCCACATACACTGCCCGACTTTCCGCAGACACTACTCAGGGCTGAAAAAAAATCGACATTTTTCAAGTAAAAAACAAAACACAAAATCGCTATTCTTTCTACAGCATAATGATAAATTAGAACTTTTACAATGTTTTAAGGACAGTAAAGGGAAGTGCTCTTTTTAAAGAAGCACATATGATGATTATCTATCATTAAGTATAAGGGTCCCTATCAAAAATCAAAATAGTGTTTATTTATAATAATAATAATACAAAATACAGCAATGTACACAGCATTTATATTTTTTATTAGACTACCATTCATTTGGAAAGCATGATATGACAAATTTCATAATAATCTGTTATTTTCTAGGTTGATATAAATATGTAAATTGTCAGAAATCGCATTCACTTTTTGTCCCATCTTTTTTTTTTGAAGAACCCCGTCTGAAACCAAACCTACGCCCTTGTACATATTTTGTCCCACTCACTCATGCTTCTAAAGACTAAGGGTATTCAACTACTACTAAGCATTTAACTCAACAAGATAATTAAAAATTCCAAAAATGTAAAATCTGAGTGAAGAAAAGTTATGTCAAAAACAATGAAACACTCCCAGCAGCTCAAGTACATTTACTACCAGATGCTGTAAACTCAGACATCCACTAACATGAGTGAGAATTAAAACCTCATTTGAAACATACAAGGACAGAGAAAGTAAATCTTTTTCCTCTTCAGCTCACATGCTTTCAGAGTTTGTAGTGACTTTAACTGCATAAAAAAGCTGAACCACTTCTGGAGAGATTTAAACAGACGTGTCTAACCTCCCAGTAGATTGATTTCAGTTAAATGCAAATATGTTAAGGATTTCCTTAGTGGTTCATGATGAGGTAAAGAGCAACTCTCAGCGAACAACACTGGAAATGACAGGCCGGCCTCATCCTGAAGGCACTCATTTCCCAGAGTGATACATTACACCTCTTCTCTTTTTTTCAAAGATGTGTTTTCTCTGCTTTGTTTGGTCTCTTTAATGGTTTTCTGCAATGTTTCTTTTCAATTAAAGCACTTGGATAGCGTTTTGTTTGACAAATGAGATCAATGAAGTTGACTTGGCTTGACTTGAATTAGCTTAAAAGTAGTTTGTCTGCACTGTGTATCCTGTTGAGAAAACGCAGTGATCGAATCTGTTGCCAGTTAATTAGCTCGCATCGAGTTTAACTGTTTGTGTGCAGTCTGTCAATGAAAGTAGCTAGGCACTAGCTCAAAAAGTCGCTAAAAGTCGCCAGATGACGTCACATTTGCATGCCGATGACGTCATCGTGCATTCATTTGCATACAGCTTAGTGCAGTGAGGGAAAGATCACCTTAATTTAAGACATATAAAAACACAGATAGAGAAATCTTTGGCCAAATAATCACAAACTCGCTACAGGGATATCATGTGTTTGAAGCAAAAGAAATAAAATAAAAGTTCTACAAAGGGAGGGAGGAGGGAGAAGATCAAATGGACAATTTACATATTTACAAGATCAAACGGACAATTTACATATTTACAAGCTATAACATCCTAATCCAGAGATCCGGAGAGAAAGAGTGAAGCAGCCGCACACTGACGGAGGAGAGGAGGAGCCGCAGCACGCATGGGAATGAATTACAATATAATATTCTAGCCTTTTCCCTGATGGTTTTTTTTAGAAATGAAGTCACTAAATCTAGTGACAAAGTCGCCAAGTTGGCAGCACTGAATGTACTGACTCTACAGACGTTAGCTAGTTGGCTAGCTAGAAACCGCCCATGTGTGTAGAGCGTGCTTATGTGTGTTTATGTAAAGATTCAGACTCTGAGTGATCTCAAAGCTCACAAGGAACTCCAGTTGTTTCTTTTGTTTTCTTCCAGTTTCTATCATTTTTCTGCTCCTTTATGAAGTAGAACCGCTCAGTGTTGAGTAAGCACAAAGTTTTCGCTGTGTCTGTTCACATCCACCAGAGCATATGTCATCGCACCGCCTCTGAATTTCTCTTCTAATATTTATGACATATCATGGTCCTGCATCGCCAGCTCCCAGAATTTTGTACATTTTCAGACACTGATCAGCTCATAAAATTCGTTACACGTAGATAACTCATTGAATGGAAATCCTAGCGACAGAAAGTACCAAAAAAACAAACATTTACCAAGAAAGATGTCTTCCATTACACTCAGTACAAACCATATAAAATCAAACACAGCTGAATTTTTATGACGTAGACTTCTGCATTACTCAGCAGTATTGCTGCAATATAGCTTCAGGCCACCAGGGGCAGCAGAGTGCACTGCTGCTGAGCATTTAACTGTAATGGAGGAGACCTTTCCTGGTTAGGGTAAATTATGTTTGTTTGTTAATTTGCTGTTGCTAAGGAGCTTGCCTACCAATCTGTGAGTTCATGCTTTTAATATTCTTCCCATGACACATTTTATGAGCTGTTCAGTGACGGAAACGTCCGAGCTCCAGGAGATAACATGCAGGACCGTGATATGTAGTATGACCACCATGAGGGCTGGCTTCACTTTGATTGATATGTAAACATTATACCACTGCATGCTGGGAAAATAAATAAATAAATGAAAGTTGACCATTTCAAGTGTTTAGGTTTGCACGCAATCCTTTGTTTCCATGTGTCATTTTAGACATTGTGTCTGTTTGTGTGCATTTGCATGTTCATTATGATGAGCTCGGCCCACATTGTGTTCATGAATATTCAGAAAAGTTGCATTTGATATGCTGCAGTAGTTTACTGTAGACAGAAGTGTTAGTCATCAGCCAGAGTGCAGTGAACACATTTACACCTAAATGATGGGTTTTATAAACAGAGCAAATTTGTGGGTGTGTGTCTAATGTACCTGTGTTTCAAGAGAGTGTGTGAATTGCTTATGTGCCTGTGATGTGTGTTTGTCACAAAACATTGTCAGTACCCCCATCTCTGTTTAAAAAAATCCATTTTCATTCGCAGGCTTTTGTTTATTCATACATATGAACGACATGTAGCAGTCATGTTGGTGCTGATGAAGGAAATACAGCAAGAAATGATGCCCTGTAGTGTAGCACTAAATATTTTTTGTCTTTCAGTGAAGACACAATGATTTCTCTGTGTTGTTATGATCGGATTGTTTTGCACTGTGACACATTGGAAACCACTGTGGCACTTGTTAACTTCTGACACACACCCCATAAATCATCTTTGGTTTAGATGATCTTACTTCCTTCTCATTTAAAACAAAATGAGAAGGAAGTAGAGAGAATGAGATAACAAAAGTCATGTAAAACAGAAGGGTTTTGATTTAATGCACAAGCATACACACTACTTCGTCGGAAATAAGGGACAGTTTGTGTTTGCATGTCTCCTTACGTTTGTGCCTCTGTGTGTGTGTGTGTTTCCCCTGCTGAGCTTAGTTAAGGTAAACGTGTGAAAAATCTCCATCTGCTGGCACGGAAACAAAATCCTGAAGCCACCTGGGTCCAATTTTTACATAACTACCCTTGACCTGACTACCACCTCAGCAGAATACACACACACACACACACACAGTTATGCTCTCAGTTTCTGGGACCCTGTGTACAAACAGTGTGATTGAATCCATGACCGTATTTCTGTAGACTCTCATACTCACTTCGTGTAGAAGCAGAACCGAACCATACCAGGCTGTGAAAAACAAACATATAACGTATTTTTCCATGAGAACCAAGCCAGAGTAGGGAAATTCCAATTAAGGCCTGAAATAGGGCTAGAAATCAGGGTTCAGAACCAAAATGTATTTCCAAGAGGAAACATCAGGTGAAGAGTCCATTATGAGGACACTAGCTTCTGCTAATGTGCTAATTAGCAAATGTTAGCCTGATAACATGCTAAACTTGGAGAGTGAACACAGTATACCTGCTAAACATCACCATGTTAGCAGTGTCATTTGGAGCATGTTAGCATGCTGCTCTTAGCATTTAGCTCAAAGCCCCTTGTGCCTAAGTACATCCTCACAGAGCTGCTAGCATGGCTGTAGACTCTTATTGTTGCTTGATAAATGAGTCAATTAATTCATTAGCAAGATTGTTGTCAATTAATTGACTTATCATTATTCCCCTGCTCTTAATTAACATGCGTGCTAGCCTGCCTATTATGTTTGCACTGGATATTTCTTGACTGTTTCAGATTTGTCAGTAGTTTCTTCCGTTCTGTCAGCCCTATTCCTGAGCCCATTTCTAAGATAACTCAAACAGAACCTAGGCACTGCATACTGTAAACTGCTATTTTTTTTTTTTTTGGTATAACTTATTTTTCACTAAGAGAATGAAGAAGACAAACTCTTTCTGTGGGAGGTAAGACTGGCATTTGAAAACAGTGTGTGTGTGTGTGTATGCACGCACGTGTGTGGGAGGTTTGGCACGATACTGTGCACGCAGCAGCGCCTGGCAGTGTGTTACAAGGGCAACAGCCTCGGCGTAGTGAAGATCTTTTTTTGTAAAATATGCTAAATTTTGTGCATATTCCAAATCTTTGTTCACTCTTTTGGGCTGGGACAGGCACAAAGAGACTCCTTTCCTTTACTGGACGTAGAAATAAAACCAGCCAAAAAGTCCACAGGCCAGCTGAAGGAAAATACACCCACATAATGAAGCTACATGAAACTTTTCTCCAAAATCCAGTTTGAGGAGCCACATGAAAAAGGTAACTTCTCTTACCTAGCTATTCATGTATCTTAATGGCACTACTCACAATATGTTTGCATGTTTGCTGGTGTGATGTGTCACTGTTGTGTTTAGTGTCAAGCAGGTGGAAATAGGGAATGGGACCCAGACACAGGTGGAACCAATAAGGGTAAGCAAACTAATCACATGCAAGAAGTAAAACTACACAAGACACATGAGGGAGAACTCAGGAAATAACTGAACAAAAACCCCAAAACCATGACAGTCACAGGAAGTTCAAGGGTACAGTTTTCATTCATTTGATGCATCAGCACGTGTAAGGACTGACTTTATTTAAAGTGAAGGATAATGAAAATGTCTTAAGATAATCCCGAAATGATCTTGTCTTTCTGTCATTGTTGGCAGCTCAATTAAAATGGATCCATCCCTTTCCTTTAGGGCCCTTTAGGGACATTGTAGAAGCCATATGATGAGCTTAAAATACTGGCTGAGGCTTATTTACTGTGAAATAGAAATAGAAATGGTTTGCTATATATGCTAATCGGCTTTTTATGTTGTTGCTTAGAGTAGATGAGGAAATTATACCACTCTCATGTCTGAAGCTAGTGCCAGGAGGCGATTAGCATAGCTTAGCATAAAGACTGGAAGCAGAGGAAAACTGCTAGCCTGGCACCCACAAAGTCAAACGACTCTGCGTACGAACACCTCTAAAAGTCACAATATCTCATTTGTTAAATCTGTACACAAACTGTCAGAAGTGACTCAGTAATATTTGGATTTATTTAATTATTTCCAGCTTCTGACAACCCTCATTGTAATTTTGAGTTAGTGTTACTGTAAAAATGGATTTCAATAGTTTGGGTGTGGCTTCCTAAATATGTTAGAGGTAGAGGTCCATTCGGTTCCTAGTAACTGTGAACTGATACGAGACCCGAGTGGGGCCACGTCCTAATTCTTTTTCAGTCTAATCAGGTTGGGTAGGGTCCTGCTGTATTGCTGCCAGCCTTTGTGTCAATATGCCTGACATCCAAATGGATCCAAGCTATGATGGTGCATCATACCCATCACGGGGGAATAACCTGTTTTTAATGCAAGATGGGGAGTGAGAACTACGAAGTACAGGGAGAACGATATATTACCGCTCTTTTTGAGTGGCTGCTCATCAATAAGTGGCACGACATGTTGCTGCCAGTGATGGTGTTCTCTCTCTCCATTAGGGTTGACAGTCCTTGGGTCCCTTTTAGATTGGCTCTTTAAAGAAAAAAAGAATTCATTCATGCATGTCCAGTTCAGGCAGGATTTTTTAATGGGTCCATTTTAGATGGGTCTAAAATTCGGACTTGTGAACACCTCTTCTCAGAGGTAATTATATTAAATGACACTCTATGTTTGGGTTTCAAATGAAAATACCGAAGAGAGTATTGCGCATGATGGGATGATGGACAGGAGTTAAACATGAATGACACTTTGTTATACACCTGTAACCCCCAACGTGATCATCTTTAGGAAGTGCTTAGGAACAAAAGTATAGACTGAAAATTTTAATTTTAGAGATCACATGTCAGTCAAGGAACGTGGCCTCTACTGTGATGCAATCTTCCCTGGATTTTCTGACATTACGTTCGTAGTTTCTGTAGTAATTTAGTACAATACACAGCTCAGCTTTTATCTAAAATTGGCATTTTTTTTCTTGTAAAGACACAGAGGTAAAGGAAACAAACATCAAAAGCAGTGTTCCATTCAAGAAGATATTAGGTTTTAAGTTTTAAAGCTCAGTAATAACAGCCATGCTTTACAGCAAATTTTGAACAAACACACTAAATTAGTTTTTTTCATAAAGAAAAATGCCAAAATCTGTAGAGTTATGAAAGACATACCAGATTTCATTGATGTAAGACAGTAAACATGCCAGATGACGACTCCTACACTTTCCTCGTTGGCATAGAGAAGTGTTGACAATTTCATTATGCCATTTAATTTTGAAGAAATTTGAGTCAGTTTTGTGCAATGTGATAGACTGGTGAACTGTCCAGAGTGTACACTGCCTCTCGCCCAATACATGCTGGGATAGGCTCCAGCCCACCGCCAACCTGAACAGCATAATGAGTACAGACTGGATGGATGGATGGATGGAGAAGCTCAGGTCAGATTTTTCTTTCATATTTCTTTTGTTGTCTGTCTATCCTCGTATTATAGCATATAACATTTTTTCAATGCAATCCAGTGCAAACTTATTACCTTGTTTACATTTATGTCATGCATTGATATTGAGCAAAATGCGTATAGGGTGGCAACTGTGGAAAGGAACTGTGAAAAGGCAAAAGGGTGAATAACTAGGAAAACTTGCCAATCGCCATATCAGGAAGGAAATACTTCTGCTGTAGGTGGTGGAGACGGAATAAATGTGGCTGCTTTGCTCTAAATTGCTTATTTCATTTTGGGTTGGGTTCTGTTACACTGACCTGGCCACAAAGGTCAACCAGCAGGACAGGTCTTCAGGAATTCTCCCAGGACCTCTGATGGCCATTTGGAACCTGCCTGTAAACAACCCACAGCTGTGTCTGAAATCACTCCCTCACATTCCCTCATTCACTATTTACTAAATAATAAAAAATCAGCACTTTTGCTTAATTGTAATTTATACATCTATTAAATGCAAAGCATTGTATTATAGGAATTTAACTCCATTGTGGGAATTTTTGAGGGCACAATATAGAGCAGAAATTTCACACTTCGAATTTGGACTATCAAATCAAATGGTAGTGGGTGAGTAAGGTGGAGAAGTTAGCAAATTGGGAGTAATTACGGACAGTGTGTGACAATGCTGCAGAGGATCACAAATGGCATTTTCCAACATCCATCTATCACTCTCATTTTAGATGTGATAAGTCCACCACATAATTACAAGTCTGGTTCTGTCCAAGGTTTCTGCCCCGTAAGAGGAAGTTTTTCCTTGCCACTGTCGCCAAATGCTTGCTCATGGTGGGAAAATATTATAAAGAGTACAGTCTAGACCTGCTCTATAGGAAAAATGCAGTGAGATAACGTCTGTTATGAATATATAAAGACAATTGAATTGAATTAATGACTCTTAAAATTAGGACCTCACTTCCTACAACTATTTTATCATGAACTATTATTTACTATATTACTTATTACTTATTTTATTGCATTGTATTATTATACTGTATTATCATCACAAATCGGTAAACCCACTTGGTACTTCACACTTATTTTATCTTATACTTAAACCCACCTGGTACTTAATTTACTTTCTGACCTGTTTTATAGTGTTTTATATTTTTTGCTAGTACTTTCTCCTGTGTGCACTGATGTAAAGGCGAGCTGCTGTAACAAAGAGTTTCCCTTCGGGGATCAATAAAGTATTTCTGATTCTGATTCTGATGAAAAAGACATTTCATCCCCCTAAATAATATCAACATAGTTACTTTCTGGAAACTTTGTAAACTCAGACCATCTGTTGTAATAAACAGCCCACTCTTCCTAATTTGTGTCGTAAAGACCTGCATGTTTGTTTGAAGGAGTAGATTGACATTTTGGGAATGTACGCTTGTTCACTTCCTCAGTGAGAGTTAGATGAGAAGAGCTACTGGCAGCTCCCGGCGCGGCTTCGGCGTTTGACGACAGCGAGAAGTGAAACGTATGTTCGTTTGAAAATAACAATGGTGGCTGCTAAAGAGATTGGCATAGATGCTGCTATAGCATACATCAGAACTGGAGAGTATTTCTTCATTGAAAGAAGAGCAGAGAACGGCACTGAAGGCTTTTCTTCCCTACTGGCTTTGGCTCTCCTACTCCTACGTCATATGGTTCATTGATCTGATTGGTTGAAGTTAGCCTGTGATAGATGGTGACAGACAGATGGTTCATGCAGTCACCTGCCAAGTATTTTTTGAAAGTGCCTGTCCTTTTCCAAACAGTTTCCAAGGACGACTTCTCAGATGGTTCTGTGTAACAAACCGTCTGGTGCGTCAGGTCAGCAAAATCCACCTACCAGCAACTTTAAAGCTAGCTTAACACATAAGGAAGTCACTGCACCCAGTCTAGAAGTAGTCTAGCACATAATCCCGCATAAAACCACAATGTGTAATTTTTACACTTTGGTTTTTGTGTGTTAAGCAAACGAGCAAACGATATTACATGTTAATTAGTGAGTTTTAGAGGTGCTGGTAGGCAGATTTAGTTACTTTTGGACACAGTCAGGCTACCTGTTCCCACCTGTTCCCAGTACTTGTGCTAAGCTAAGCTAACCGACTGCTGGTGGTAGCTCAGTATAGCGTACAGACATGGTATCAAAATTCTCTCAGCAAGAAAACCCTTTTTTTCCAAATGACCTATCCCTTTATTTTATCAATGCCAATGTCTCCAAATGACTAACGGATTAGAAAATGCTTTAGAGACAGCAAGGCAGAGAGAAAGCAAGAGATGATTGTGGTAAAGATGAGGTGAGAATGAGAGAGCACAGTGTACCAGAAAGAGTAAGTGGTGAGAGAAAGGGAGAGCCCTCGCAATAAGACGTTCACCTCTGCTCGAAGAAACCTCATTTTCCTCCTCTGATGTCCGCCTTCATCCATCACTCTCCTCCTCCTCCTCCTCTCCTCGTCTCTTCCTTTGCTCCTGGTGTCTGTTCCCACTCTGATTAATGAGCAGAGCCCTGGCTGAACCTATTAACAGTGTGTAATACCGCTCAGTCTGCAAATAGCCCGCACTGTCCAGACCTACTTTACACTTCTCAAGGTAGCGGTGGCCTATTAGGCAGCTCTCTGACTGTTCCATGTTGTCTCTTGCTGGGTAGCTGTTTCTGTAACTCCCTCTCTCCTTTTCTTTCCCTGTGTCTATTTCTGCCCTTCTGCCTCCCATCATGCCTTTCAGTGCCTCCTCCTCCCCAGTTGTCTTCCTCCTCTCTCTTTGTGTCAGTTATTTCTCTCTCTCTCTCTCTTCTCCCACTATCCTTGGCCCTATTAGGGTGGTCAAGTTGGGAGATTAATCGACCTGAAAACCACATCAATCAAAAAAAAGAAAAAAAACTTCAACACACACACGGCCTTCTCAACCTAGTTTTTAGACGTCTTCTTCACTGGGTGGTAAGACTTGCATGCGCATGTACAGCACACATACACACATACTCGTTTTATTGTACTATATTCCATCACTATTTCTTTGCAACCTAATATTCACTCTCCGCAAGTAAATGCCAAGTTGTACTCTAACTACTTCTACTTCTTCTCTACTCCAAACATGTCCAGCTTATCAAGGATTTAATTTGTTGTTAAAGGGAGACTACGTAACTTTTTACATTAAGTTAGCTTTTGTTGGACAGCGGCCACTGTGGCCACACTTACATTTACAGTTACATTCAATTTCCCCAACATTTCCCAAGATTTTACCAAGTCATTTGCTTTGAAGACTTCATCATAAGGTGAGCTGACTAAGAATGAGTGGAGTGGGGCAACAAGCAGCAAACTAACAGGCCTCCTGATGAGGTTCAGTGTATTTACTTCTTGTTTTACTTATCTCATAAAATGATTTAAATGTTTATCTGTGACATGATAAAATGTATTGTGACAGCGAGGGTGGTTTAATGCAGGGAGTACCCAAGCTTGCAACATGGGTAGGGCCTGCGAGAAACTTATGTTGTGTTCTTCTTGCAGTAAGGAAATTACCACTGTCGGCTGAATACACAGTTTGACAGGCTGCTTTTTACCTCCCCTTTTTAAAAGATCAAGTCCACTCCCACAGTAGAAAGCCAGTGTTGAACCAAAACGTCCATGTCCTCATTTAAAATCCCATTGACATTTGGAATAATGCAAATAACCAAAAAAATCCAGCTGTGGAACATAACCTTACTCAACAGTAGGTCTTGCTGTTCATTCAAATTAACTAGACAGGGATTGTAGTTATCAGAAAGTTGCGATAGTGTAAGTACACATGCTACTATGCTGGTAAAATATTCAGTGAAGCTTTAGCGTTTTTGTATGCTAAAAATAACCAAAGAGGCTACTAAATAAAAGAGAGGAATGAGCAAGAGGACGTTAAACCTGCAATAATTAATATTGGCATACCATCACTTTTTTTTTAGGTTGATACGGCAATCTTGTTAGCAAATACTTATTTGCTTATTTACACATCCAGCAGTTACGGAGCACCATTAGCATTCATTTGGAGTCGTGTTTGTGACCACCTGGTGAATGTAAGTCCAGTATTCACTCTCTTTTAGCTCTGTTTTGGTACCAGCTCCTGAGGGAAAAACGCTAACGCTAAATGCTCCACTATGTTCACCAGCTAGTCTCTAACTGTGTCTGTCTGCTGTTTAATTTCTTATGAATCCAAATGTATCTGTAAAAGGAAGACTGTGTTATTTCTTCCTTTAAATCTTACATAGCCTCACTTTAAGTCTTAATCATATTTTCTAATAAACTGGTAAAAATCTGTCAAGGAGCTTGATAAATGTGACTTACTTTCACTGCAAATTGAATTACATTTAAAGTAAAATGATGTATTTTCTTCGTTCTGCTGTAATGAATGCTTTTGGAGAGAAACTCAAGCAGGCGTTTTATGAAGGCCAGGACAAATGTGATGCAGCCAAGTGCTCTTCTCCAGCCTTCTCCTCGCAGCCAAGAGGACCTGCAAGAACGCCGGGCTCGACGCTGTTTAATGTTTCATTCTCCATAAAGTCGACACTTTTGCCCTCTGGACGTGTGTGGAGCGACTGCACAAACTCCACGGGAGGCAAAGAAGAGGGAAGCAGAGAAGAATATGAAGACAAAAAGTGTAGGGGAAAGAAAGAAACCGGTGAGACTAAGCAAGAAGGAAAAGCTTTTGAGGTGGAGGAAGAGGAGAAAGAGTGTAGAAGAAGCCAACGAAGAAGTGGAAGAAAAGGCAATGCAAAGAGAAAATATGAGTGAGAGAAAAGACAGTGGGAAACGATGCTTAGAAAAGAGGAAATCGAGTGAAAAGGAGAGACAGAGATCCAGGCAGACAGATAAAAAAAGGCTGAGAAAAATGAACAGTGGGATGCAACTGTTATGTTGGTAATCTCGCTATGGAGATGGTTTGATTTGTGAAAATGGAGCTTTAGAAAATGTGACAGTAGCCTGGGGTAAGAAAGTCTGGGATAGCCACACACAAAAACGGCCTCCTTTTTTCCTCTCTGGATCAAAAAAGGGAAGACCTGCTAACCTGTTATATAAGCTAGCAGCACCAAGTGAAAGGCTGGCACAGAGAGACAGAGGATGTCCATATCCGGAACAAAGGCAAACATGAAGAGCTGAAATTGAGGACAATTGGCTGCAAAAACTGTCAGGTACAATTCTTCTGCAATTGTTTCCCCATTTCTTTCTGTCTAACTTGAAAGGTGATACAGTATACAAAATATGATGGAGGTTTGAATGGAATTGGGTTGCAGCCCATTACACCAAGTCTTTGTACAACTACAATATCTAATTATCTAATTGGACTGCACTCTGGCGTATTTCAAAACACACTTTCCACTCTACAGGATAGCATTTTAGAATATACCCACATAGCAAATTGTTAGGTCAATTATTAAGTTAAACCTTAGCAACCAATTGACGCTTTTTTTCTTTCATCAAAAATCACACAGCTTCTTTCTCTAACTCAGTTAACCCAGAACACACACTGCTGGAATCAGTGGCTTACTCTGTCCAGGGATTGTTCAGTTTCTCTGTTGTTGGTTGAGGAGAAGTTTAGGAATCAAATTTAAAAAGTGCTCCGTCTAATTTTAGATCTTGCTTCATTATCAGCATTTTCAAAGTCAGACTTTTCAGACTCAGTCTTTCACTGTTTTGTAAGCAGATTTGAACTAATCACAGATTTCTTTCCATATGGCAGGCATCATTCTTTTATCCAGCTCGGAGTTGCTGGATGAGATCATCCATTCACACAAAATGATCCCATTAATGCCGAACTTTCAGCGCAGCCGAGGGCTGATTGGATTATTCTAGTCTGAGTCAAGCTGCTCCATCTGGAGGAGTTCTAAACCAGTCTGTGTCTAAACTTGGGCATCAGTGACATTTCACTGTTTCACCATATTGTGCTGTAGTAAACACACGACAGAAAGGACATGAAAGTCATTAAGCTGAGAAAGCTTCAGATAAACCTTCTCATGTCACAGGGATAGCAATGCAAAGGGTTCAATTAACATGCTAATACATGATATGCATCTCTTCATTTGAATTAAGTATTGACAATTATACCCTTCTAACTGGAGGACATTTCTGACCCTTTAAACTCATGTAGTTACAATTAATTAAGACAGATTTGACATAGCTGAGGCCGCATGTGTCTCAGTTATTAATGTCAAATGGTTTTTGCCTTTCAAGTTTTAATTGAAAACGTGGAATTGCCCGACTTTCTAATTGTGGCTCTTGCGTTCCCATTACAAGCATGTGTGTGTGTGTGTGTGTGTGTGTGTGCGCGCGCGCTGGAGATAGCTGCCAGTGTGTGCTTAGGGCTTCTCAATAACGTCATCTCAGCAGCATATTAATGTTGCCTCTTAAATAAAAAAGGCAAAAAAAAAAAATCCAGCCTGAATGTGAATTCAGAGTGAAGTACAGTCTATATTTGGGACTCGTTTCTCCTCAGACTCTTTTATTCAATTCCATATTTCTGTCTATCAGCGGTGAATGGCTGATTATAGATTACAGACAGAAATACCATACCGCAGCTTAAATGGAGCCCTTAAAGAGACGGCAGCATTAGTCTGCAAAGTCAGACTCCATGTCACTGTCCACGCAGCGACTCCGGGTTTTGTCGGGTGATTACATCACGCTGAGAAATCAAAGGAGAAACTCATTAGGCTTTCTCAACTCAAAAGTCTCTCACTTCAAGTTTCACTGCTGCCTTAAAGTTGTGAGTCAAATGAACGAGTGCTGAATTTGGTCATTAGATGGAAAAGTAACTTGAGAGTTAAATCAACTTGAGAAGGCTGACGAACTTAGAGCGATAATTCAATCAGCAACTGTTGCATCATATTGACAAGTAGCATAATTAGGCCCGTTAAATAATAAAGTACTAAAATGTTTCATTATCCTCTTCTTTCAAGTTTTCCTGATGGTATAATTGTTATAGTTGTCATCAGAGCGACCACTCATCTAAACAAACTGTCAAAGGAAGAAAAAAAGTTTCTAGACAACCAACCAGCACAATGCTTTCTGTAAAATATGCTATTGGTGTGCTAACAGAGTTTCTCAATAAAATGTATGATGTTCATTGAGCCCATCTTTTTTGGTCTTGGTTTATCTAATGGTTGTAAGCTAAAAAAGGCTTAGCTAGGGCTGCCTCCTTCAATGTGGAAAAATAAGGGACACCTTGCCCCGGGAAAAACAAATCAGTCTGGGGGTCGTCCCCCAAGAGATTTGGAGTATCAGACATTTCATTTCCTGCAGTCTGCTGAATTTTTATCCACCAATTTGTGCTTTTTATGCATCAATTTCAAATTCCTCTGCTGCTCTCAACATGAATGTAAAGGAAAAAGAGTCAATAAGAGTATTTGTAGATATTCTAAAATAAATCTCATTTTAACCTTCAGTCCAGAACCTCTCATAAAGGATGGGGTGGCCCAGCCTTTGGCAGATTAATGTCAACAAAGTGGGTTATTGGTTACATTTCTCTCTCTCTCTCACACACACACACACACTCGCACACAGAAGGAGCAGGGCTTCTGCTTACAGCCTCAGAGAACTGTCAGCTTGTGTGTCTGGGAGAATGGCACGGCGTAGCTAACTATCGCATGATGACTCTCGACACAGTACGATCTAATAATAACAGTACACACGTTAGCCAACAACTGCTTACCGTATGCGCCTCTGTGGACATCTGGGGTATCATGAATTGAGCGACTCCACTCTGCGTCCTCTGCCCTAGCGCTGCTCGGACGTGGTAGTCCCCTACTGAGTGCAGCTTCAGGTGGGACAGTCCACCGTGGGCGACAGAAAATACTCAAACTGTAGAGTTTGTACTCATTCCCACTGACAGGACTGATCCACCCGTGGTCTGTCTGCCATTCAGATCTGGATTTGGACAGAATCTTTTTTTTTTACGTGCTGACTTGAGCTGGAGGTATTCGCCGCCATTTTTTTAAAAAACGCGTCTCTGTAACCAGGGCAACAACGACGTTGAGTGACAGACAACTTGCCCCGTCGTTCTAGGTGTCATTCTCTTCCGCAAATTCTGATTTAATACTTCTTCGCTATGTCTTGTGAAACTCGTTGGTTTTATTATTACTCACATAGTTAGTTTATGCCTTAGAGCAGGGTGTGCACGAACATACGGGACCGTATTGACAGTGCGATCCCGACGATCCCGTATTATATGGGACAGGTGGCAACCCTATCTTTAGCTGCCAGATGTTCAACTTTCTTCAGCTCTGTCTGCCGTTTGGTGCCGGGCCGCTAGAACACAGTGGATTTGTCAAGGCTTTTTTCAGCTGAAAACGACTGCCGCTACAAGTGGAAACACGGTTGATGCGAGCGGTGAGACTGAATGAAACAGTACATTTGTGGAACGGAAAAACAATGACCTAAATGAGGCTAAAACGCCTTGTAGAGCTGCAGAACTGGGTGATCATTTTCTGTAGGTTCATCTTTCACATTACAGAGTTATTTGATTCAATATTAATATAAAAAAATGAGCAAGGTGAGGAAGACATTAAAGAGTATAAGTAGAAGAAAAGAAGCTTGTGGAACACACCTAATTAAATGAATGCTAACATTAGGTTCTGTTCTGCCTCTGTGAACTGTGGTTCTTTTACTTTTTTATACCGTTTTGTGTGTTACTGCAAAGTGACTCGCTCGAAGTCACTCATACGTGCCAACATGGTCTTCCTTGGATTAGTGAGTCAATACCACCTTCAAGTTCATGTGAAGGTCAATCGATGCAGTCCAAACAGTAGTGATGATGTTGATGTTGACCTGCTATACATTGCGCCTGTATCACCGCTGAAAAACAGCTCCGAAACCCGTCTGACCACTTTAACAGCGTGTCACATTACACGCTATGCATGGTCTGTTAGCTCACTTTGCTATCTGCTTTAATTGGTTGGCACTTTGAGGGAACGTCTTTCCTTAGTTTTCTGTTTGAAGTCTACTAATTTCTCAGAGGAACTGACTAGGACGTTTTCTTTGTGGGAAATTAAAGTCTGAGCAGCCCCCCCCCAAAAAAAGCTATCTCTCCTTTTATTCTTCTCCTTTTATTTGCTTCTGTCTTAAAGTCTGTTTGTCTTCCTCCGTTGCCTTCCTACCTCCTCCTTTCTTTTCTCACCCCTTCAATTTACAGCCAAATTACGACTGCTCTAGCTAACTTCATATCTTAACTCTAGTGTTACTTTGAGAGATCGAGACAGCAAAAAGAGCGTAAGAGAGAAAAAAGATCTAAAGTGACAGAGCAGCAGAGAGACAACAGATGAGCGGAGAGAAACAAAGAAATGAGAAAGTTGAAGAGTTGCATTAGAGGAGATGAAAAGTGATTTGCTGGTTCAGAAGGCGCTGTGGCCTCTGTTGGCTGGGAAATGGCTTGGTGCTGCTAATACTGTGTGTGTGTGTGTGTGTGTGTGTTACTTTGAGAATGTGTTTGTGTGTACCTACCCATATGCATATGCTGCTCAGTTTCTCTGTGTGTGTGTGTGATACCGAGATCATGCTAATCAGCGCTGTTTGGGACTTGCAGTGAGAGATATTCATCTGGACGTGGCTCTAATTATCTCCGTGGTGATTTTCACCAAGTGGTTCGGTTTCGCTGTTTGGTGTGGGGCATGTTTGTGTGTGTGTGTGTGTGTGTGTGTGTGTGTGTGAGAGAGAGAGACATAGAGTGGCAGCTCTGTTGCTGTTAATCTTCTCTCATCTTTTCTTCATTTTTTTTTTTTTTTTTTTTTGATTAATGAGATTCCAATCAACTGTGTCTGGACAACAGAACCCCCCAAAACAAAGAATCCTCAGAGGTGTGGGGGATGCAACGGAGTAGAGAAATGGGAGAAAGAAAAAGAAAGAGAGACTTTGGGAGAATAAGAGGGACGGGGGCAAGTGGGTTTGACTTTTGAAGCGCTTTAATGAAGCATCCTGCCCAAGAGACAATGGAAACAGCCAAACTTTAGAAAAGAAAACTCAGCCGAGTGTCTTTAAAAGCCTTCGACGACAAACCCAGCCACATACAACTTGCTCATAGTCACCTCCCTGTCCCACTAGAGAAGAGAGCTAGAGCAAGGTGTAGAGACATAACACCAACAGGTTCTTATACCTGTCAGTACCTTTCAAAATAACTCATATAAGCATTCCAGACATGACTTGAGTGTTTTCTGATCTGCACCTAAAACTACTTGGATAAGGTTAGGGAAAGGACTGTGGTCATGGTTTCATGAAAACTGTGTCGGTAGTTAACTGGAATTCGCTGATGATGAAGTCGCATGCTTTTACAGCCAACCATCCACCCCAACCTCCAAATGACGCCAAGGTACTTCTGCCTTTGCTACTGAGAGAGCACAATCGTCATTTACTCTTATTTGTTTTGTGAGGACAGCCTGAATAATACACGTGTGACAGCACGCCTAGCTAGCCTGGCTATACAGGTTGTTGTAAATCAGTTTAGAGGTATAACAACTCTTGAATCAGCATATTTCTTTGATTGTCAAGACACACGTTAACTGCTCCTAGAAACTGGGGGCGGCAGGTAGAGCGTGTTTGGGGATGGATAACATGCAGTCCATTTAGAAACTACGATAGCTTCGGTTTCATCTGAAAACGACGTCATGACGAGACGTAACGAACATAACGTGACGAATAATTAATAAATAAAATATGCGTGCTGTACATAATAGGGTAGGACTTTGTTGTAGCAGCTTTCAGTTTGCAAACGGTATCTTTATCCAACTAAATTCTAATAAGCTCACTGGTTTGTCCTTCACGAACGACCATTATCAGTCCACTAGTTAGCGAACTGAACTGAACGTTCGGCCGCGTTTCAGTTCATCGAGTGGGACTACGCAGTTGGAGCTGCGGTCAAGCACTGAACGATTCGGTGAACGAATCTTTTAAACAAATCTTTTTAAAAAATTGCTTTACCCATCACTAGTTTGGAAAACTCTCCTTGGTGGTGTGTTCAAGGAAGGACCCCCCATCTCATGACATCAGGACATACAGATGACACCCAGTTTCCCAGAAGTGCACTTAACACCTTCCAGGCACCATACATGGGAAACCAGCAATATGTTAAGACAGGATTATAGTTATACTGCTCCACTATTACTGTGCTCCATTGTGCTCACTCTGTAAGACTACTCAGTAGATGCCATAATATGCAGGCCCACACAGAGTAAATCATATGCTTCTCACAGGGTCCACCCAACAAGTTCAAAACTGTACAAACACTTGAGAAGACTAGAGAAAAAAGCTAGAGATAGACATGGAGAGAATAGAGAAAGTGGCTAAAGAGAAGATAAATTAAGATTAAAAAGGCTCACACTGGTTTTATGATTACTTCACTCTTATCTCTGTATTTCAAAGTAATCTGTGCTTTATCATAAAATAAAGCACCTAAGATTCTACATGTGGAAGTGGCCTCGGGCAAGATACTGATCCCCAAGTTGCTCCTGAAGGGCAGACCAGCGCCTTCCATGGCAGCTCCGTCGCCATCGGTGTGTGTGTGTGTGCCTGTGTGTGTGTGTGCGCGTGTGTGTATGTGTGTGTGTGAATGAGAGATCAATTGTAAAGCGATTTGTCCATTAAGGTAGAAAAAGCGCTATAAGTGCAGGCCCTGTACCATCCATTTACCATATCTTTAAAGACACAGTATCTACTGAGAGGATCAGACTTCTTAAACAATAATTAATTATGGAAATCAAAGTTTGCTGTTATCTCAAACCTTTAGTATTTCTCAAGCTAACAAAATGAAACAGCCCGCTTCAGACCACTGTATTCTCTGGCTTTTATCTGCTGTTGTTGTGATAGTCAAGCTCATTAGGGTTCACTTCTCTGTTTAAGTCCCGTAGTGATTCACTTGCCGGTTGCAGTTACTGTATAATATAAAAAAAAGGCTGCTGTTATTAACTTCAAGACAACATGTAAAATTGTATATTCTCTATTACTTTATGTTTTGCCAAAAACGGTCACCTCTGTTGTTGTCAATTTAGATTCGTGGCAGAATGGGGATGGGTCTTCTTGTACTCACAGCCAATTGGGCAGAGAGTCCTTCTGGATGCTAAATGCTCCAAAATGGCTCATAGCTGTTTAATAGAAGTAGAGCATAGTGAAATTAAATTATTAACAAGATATTAGGGTAGGTTAACAAGACTTCAAGTCTGCAGCTATGCTAGTGGCTCTGGGAGGCTATAGTTTGGCACAGCAGTGCTTTGAGCTAAATGCTATCAGCATGCTAACATGCTAGCAATGTCAATGCTAACATGCTGATGTTTCGCAGGTATAATGTTTACCATGTTCACCATCCTATTTTATTGTGTTAGTATGCTAACATTAGCTAATTAGTACTAAACACAGTACAGCTGAGGCTGATGGGAATGACATTAGTTATGCAGGTATTTGGTCATTACCAACAAACATTGGACAAACATAAATTCTGATCTGATGATGAAAAGGGATCAAAGTGATAAAAATTCATCTTGAGGGGAACATGAATGTCTGAACCGAATTTCATAGCAAGTGGTCCAGACAGACCAGCATTGCCATCCATAGAGCTGTTGCTAGCGTGGATAAAAAATAGTTAGTAAAGCCCCTTTTACACTGGACAAAATAACCCGCTAACACCCGCTAACATCTGGCTTTTGTCTTCTTCTACTGTTTACTAACCCTGTTTTCCGACGCGTCCGTGAAGACGAACGCGACACATAAAATAGAAAAGGCAAACTCGCCTACTGGCAATGTGAAAGGAGTCAATCGCCTATTTTTAGTGGGTTTACCCGCATTTAAAGGTTTACCTGCATATACGCGCTAATTTTGGAGTCACCGGCAGCGTAATGTTCTGAAGCTACAGCAGGAGTATGGCTTTCAAATAGCACCAGCAGCTAATATTTACAGATGAATTAACAATGCAGCGGGCTCCGGTTGTGAACGCTGGTCTGAGGTCAGTACATCACAGAACCCTGCGGACACTGAGCTGAGAGCAGTAAGTGTGTCTGTTGTGTTAATGCTAATAAGTTTAATAATACACAGTATGTCATGCTTCAAAACTACCACTACTACTCCTGCTTTCTGTCGTAAAGTAAATATTCAAGCTAACGGCGTGCGAGCGGTGTGCATTTAGCTGGTCATGCTCATTCATGTAGCCTGATGAAGAGAGAGAACAGAGGAGACCAAATTATGCACACGAAAAGAAGACAAACTACTTTTATTTCATGTGGACATGACTGATATAATGTTTCAACCACAGATGGTCTTCCTCAGGTAAAAGTGAAGAAGGGAACACACCTGTATTTAATAGGCAATTAATGATGAAACGTCACAGCGTTAGCCTAATTAGCCTAAATGAGTCATCTGATATGAGACATTTTCAGAAAGATAAGAGACGGATTTGGCCACTTGTCTAATCTTGTCTTCATGTGACTGGACAGACCTGGATGTGTTGGGCTCACATCTGATCTGTGGCCGTCTGTGATGGGAACTGAGACTGGGGACATCTGTACTGGAATTATCAAAGTTTAAGGACACTGTAACATGCTCACACTCTTTATATTTACTTTTTTTTTTTAACAGACACGGTCTATTATGCACATGATTTGCAGATTTATTTGCCATAATATTTCTATTATATTTTAAAATTTCATCCTGAAATCCAGACTGTAGTTTGAGTGACGTTGTTGACTAACATTTGGCATTTCTTCAGCATTTAATATCCCCTGAACTACTTACTGCATGGAATCTCACAAACACCTCCATTACTAATCGCACCCCAAACATTAAACACCTCAATTAATATGAACACACTACATCCCTTATCTCCTGTTCCGTATTATCTCAGGTGGCCAGATTAATGTTTTGTGCTGAACTTATGCACAGTACCATACCTAATCCCACCTATTAAATTCCAGTCTTCTTGTAAAGGAAAGCTATTACATTGTTAATGATGAGTCATATGAGTAAAATCTTTACAGCGTAAGAATGAGTAATTCTGCTTTGACAATGAGGTGAAGTAAAAGTTGAACAGACAGGGTGTCGAAGGCATTCCCGTTAATGCTCATGCAGTCATAATTAGATGCTGTAAAATATAAAGTGCTGCCTGTGCTGTAAAAAGTAAAGGTACACCATTTCAGGCTCTATTAAGAGATACTGTATTCACATTTGCAGCTAGGGAGCTGCTGGTATGAAATTAAAAATAGCTCAACATGAGATGAAACATAATGCTGACAGTTGAAATCTAGATTCATCTAGATTCATCTAGAATCATGACTCAGATATAATGTGAGATGTGGATATATGGTTAAACCTGCAGTAAACTTTGTTAATATTAGACAGCCATTTAAAATTGGCAGCTACTTAAATGGCAGTTCAGTCTGATTATCAGGCAACGTTCGGCCGGTCTTGGCAGGAATGGTGAGTGATGGTGAGTTTCACCGACTGGCAGTGTGTTTGAGGTAGGATGATGGTGCCGTTATTCATTTACAGGATCACTTCATCCGAGCCCAAATACTTTTCCCTTTTCCTTCCATTCACCTTTATCTGGCAGATAATGAGTGACCACAGCCCGTGGTAATGATGTGGACTTGGTCGTATGAGAATTGAGACATACTAATGCTATTGACCTTGTACTTTCCAGCAACAAGGACACTTTTAACTTCCTGTCTGCACCCGAGGTGTATTTTAGCATTTTCACAAACATCTTACCAGTTATAACGGACATAATTAAGAATGTAATAGTTCTAATAATGGCTAATACAATATTTCTTCATCCAAAACAGAGTCACAGTAGACACTCATCTGGTTAGGTACACTGTTACACTTCACAGTCCAATTTTCCATGACATGGGCTTATAAATATGTAACAAGCTGATTATTGATAATGAAATATATTTTATGTATTACATATTTGGGTGAAAAGCTTGAATTGATGTTGATGAATCTGCTTCCAGACAAACAAAGCAAAAATCAGTTGGGTTTAGTGATCATTTGGGAACAATGCAAATATTGTTAATAGCATAATAATGATCATCGTACTGATAAGTTTCGCGTCAGAGTTCTTGAAAAGTTTCACACACACATCACACTACTGCTGCAGCACAGTGAGCTGATCTTCATTATCCGTGCTGGTGTCAGGCCGGGCGTTCCCAACAGTGAGAAATGTACAGTGTGAACTGACGCACCCAGACTGTTGACTTGGATATGCTATAGCCAGCAATAGCAACCGGAAGCATAAGGCCAAGGCCTTTTTCGCAGCACACATTTTGACCTGTCATTGTAGTGGCAGCACAGGTGTTAATGATCATAAATAACGCTGGCTTTGTTCTAATCAGTGTGTCGTGTCGTTCAGGGACGTCTCATTAATGACAGCCGGTATGTTTTATCTACGGATGTCTGGAGTGGAACTCTTCCCTCGCCCTGTGCAACTTTATTTTGTCTTTTTTTTTTTTTTGGCCATTTCTTTCAGGGCAAACCATTTCATCTCCACCTCTACCACAGTTCTTATTAGGGGTGACACGGTGTTCACACCACCCACCCCACCTCCCATGCATGCTGTCTTCTTTGTCTCTTTCTTGGCCATCCCTCTTGTGAAAGTGCCAAATAAAACAATTTCTTTCAACTGAATCTCATTCGCCACTACCTCAGCTGTGATTTATTGGTGTTTCATGATAAAAAAAAAGTCCTGTTAACACACAAGCAGATAGCTGTAGAACAGGTTGAATATTTATTACTGATCATTACATACAGCTGTGCATATGCATATTTGATTAATACTAACTGTAGTTCTTACTCAGGTTTCGAACAATAAGGTACTGTAAAAAATAGAACTGAAATAATTCAAGAAATTATTCTAATATTATGAAATGTGTCTTTCATAATTTTTACAATATATTCATATTACGTTTTTGTGGAGTTCATTTTTATTTCATTACAGAACATTTTATTCCAAAATGCTGATTTTGTCTGTTTTTAGTTCATGTCTCATTTTAATTCATTATGTCACTTCTCATAACTATGGCGTGGTCAGCCTCCTCACCTTTCAATGCTGACATGCCTCCAGCATCTCTTAGCAAGCAAGCTCAACAGCTGCTACCAGATTTAGCCAGTTAGCTCTTATAGCTAGAGCGACAATAATGCCAAAGCAATTCTGCTGTAAAAAAGCACAGACAGTTACATCTCCTTTTATTTAGCTTAACAAGGCTACACATGTTACCTACCTAGCCGGCTAACTAGCTAGTCTGTAAAAAAGCACAGACAGTTACATCTCCTTTTATTTAGCTTAACAAGGCTACACATGTTACCTACCTAGCCGGCTAACTAGCTAGTCTGTAAAAAAGCACAGAAAGTTACATCTCCTTTTATTTAGCTTAACAAGGCTACACATGTTACCTACCTAGCCGGCTAACTAGCTAGTCTGTAAAAAAGCACAGACAGTTACATCTCCTTTTATTCAGCTTAACAAGGCTACACATGTTACCTACCTAGCCGGCTAACTAGCTAGGCTTGGTTGGGAGCTTCAATTATTACGCTGCATCAAACTGAAGCGCTAGTGTTAGCAGCAGCTAACTGGTTGATTCAGAGTTACCACGTGGCTTATTTTTCTAAAAAAAAAAAAATAATAGACAGAACTCTGCCAAGATGACAAAAACTCCGTGGTCAACAGAATGTAGCATCTAGCTAGCTGGCTGGCAGTTAGTGCGCGTGCTTAGAGGCTGGGGCGGCTCGCGGTGACTCCACTGTGACATTAGGAAATAAAAGTGTCAATGGGGTAAAAACAAGACTCTGACAAGTTGAGCTTAACGATTTCTTAAATTATTTCACAATTTAATGGTTCATTTATGTATTTTACGCAATGTATTCACATCTTTGACAATGAGGTGAAGTAAAAGTTGAACAGACAGGGTGTCGAAGGCATTCCCGTTAATGCTCATGCAGTCATAATTAGATGCTGTAAAATATAAAGTGCTGCCTGTGCTGTAAAAAGTAAAGGTACACCATTTCAGGCTCTATTAAGAGATACTGTATTCACATTTGCAGCTAGGAGCTGCTGGTATGAAATTAAAAATAGCTCAACATGAGATGAAACATAATGCTGACAGTTGAAATCTAGATTCATCTAGATTCATCTAGAATCATGACTCAGATATAATGTGAGATGTGGATATATGGTTAAACCTGCAGTAAACTTTGTTAATATTAGACAGCCATTTAAAATTGGCAGCTACTTAAATGGCAGTTCAGTCTGATTATCAGGCAACGTTCGGCCGGTCTTGGCAGGAATGGTGAGTGATGGTGAGTTTCACCGACTGGCAGTGTGTTTGAGGTAGGATGATGGTGCCGTTATTCATTTACAGGATCACTTCATCCGAGCCCAAATACTTTTCCCCTTTTCCTTCCATTCACCTTTATCTGGCAGATAATGAGTGACCACAGCCCGTGGTAATGATGTGGACTTGGTCGTATGAGAATTGAGACATACTAATGCTATTGACCTTGTACTTTCCAGCAACAAGGACACTTTTAACTTCCTGTCTGCACCCGAGGTGTATTTTAGCATTTTCACAAACATCTTACCAGTTATAACGGACATAATTAAGAATGTAATAGTTCTAATAATGGCTAATACAATATTTCTTCATCCAAAACAGAGTCACAGTAGACACTCATCTGGTTAGGTACACTGTTACACTTCACAGTCCAATTTTCCATGACATGGGCTTATAAATATGTAACAAGCTGATTATTGATAATGAAATATATTTTATGTATTACATATTTGGGTGAAAAGCTTGAATTGATGTTGATGAATCTGCTTCCAGACAAACAAAGCAAAAATCAGTTGGGTTTAGTGATCATTTGGGAACAATGCAAATATTGTTAATAGCATAATAATGATCATCGTGACTGATAAGTTTCGCGTCAGAGTTCTTGAAAAGTTTCACACACACATCACACTACTGCTGCAGCACAGTGAGCTGATCTTCATTATCCGTGCTGGTGTCAGGCGGGCGTTCCCAACAGTGAGAAATGTACAGTGTGAACTGGCGCACCCAGACTGTTGACTTGGATATGCTATAGCCAGCAATAGCAACCGGAAGCATAAGGCCAAGGCCTTTTTCGCAGCACACATTTTGACCTGTCATTGTAGTGGCAGCACAGGTGTTAATGATCATAAATAACGCTGGCTTTGTTCTAATCAGTGTGTCGTGTCGTTCAGGGACGTCTCATTAATGACAGCCGGTATGTTTTATCTACGGATGTCTGGAGTGGAACTCTTCCCTCGCCCTGTGCAACTTTATTTTGTCTTTTTTTTTTTTTGGCCATTTCTTTCAGGGCAAACCATTTCATCTCCACCTCTACCACAGTTCTTATTAGGGGTGACACGGTGTTCACACCACCCACCCCACCTCCCATGCATGCTGTCTTCTTTGTCTCTTTCTTGGCCATCCCTCTTGTGAAAGTGCCAAATAAAACAATTTCTTTCAACTGAATCTCATTCGCAGTATCAACATTTGTGCAACTTGTCAGATACATTAATTAATATTTCCTTATTCTGTTAATAGAAAACACAATCCTGTCAGCATTACGTTGCCTTCAAAACGTATTTGCTGTTGCAAATTAGTCGTATATTTATAGAAATGTTATTTCTAGGAGACATGGTTGGTTTTGGACTGTAGGTCAGAAAAAAAACAAGCAGTTTGAATATGTGAACTTGGGCTTTAGGAAGCTGATTTTTCAAGTTAAAGTTGTTGATTTATTTTGGATTTGAATTTTGCGTTAGAATGTGTGCCTCAGAACATTTGATTATGCTTTCATTTAAATGGGCCTTGGTCCATGAGCCACATCTTACAGTGGTAAAGTCATTTCATCAGTGTTTCAGGACTGTACAACTCGCCATGTAAGAAACAGGAAAGGAGGAACGCTCTTTCTGCTGTTTGGACTTCTTTGTTCATTTAGTGAAGCTTCAGTTTCTTAATTAGTGATTACGTGATACTCTTTTTCTGATGCAGCTACATTTCATGATTTAGGCTGAAAACATTCGCCCACTGCAGCCCAACTGTACAGAGCCACATGTTCAGCAGCAGCAAGCAATAATCACCTTCACCCACCTGACCCGCAACAACACTAGAAACCACTAGAAATGTGGATATTAAAGAAATGCTAAATAAAGACTACCTCTATTATGTGAAGGTATTTTATTTTCACAATGGTGTGCTGTGGCTGTATCATCTCTTGCAGACCTAATTTACCGTCCTCGGAAATAAAATGTCCCGTCTGCATTTCAGATTCAGTTTGCACAATGGATGGCAGACTGCCGTTGTGTCTGTACGTGATCTCCTCTATCTTCCCAACCTAACCCCTGTTCGGCTGACAGTCTTATTCCCAGTGCAGATATTCTAAGAATCAAACACCTTTGCTGCTCCGGAAATGACTTTATAGCATGCACTGTGGTTCCGCTTCAGCTATCATTAACATTTAAATGAACCATATTCATCATTCAGTATATGTTGACATGACAAGTGACGGAAGACTCTGCCCACATCGAGCTGTGCACCCACAGCCTCCGTCAGCAATGCTGATGGAACAGTGAACACGCGGGTGAAGGAGATTCAATATATGACTGAATTTGAGTGAATGACCCTTTCAGGTAATCATGTGCTCTAACATCACGTGTTGTTCCTTTTCATCTTGCAGATGTCTTTTCTGGCTGACAGGTGTCTCGCTTGGATGTCGGTAATAACGTGTACATCGCTTTCGAACCACACCATTATTTCAAACCCCCTGACAGATGTATCGTTTTGAATCGCACCTTATGTGTGACACATGCTGTTTTGTTTTTGTTTTTGGTTTTTTTTTTTTATGTTAAGCTGCAGCAACAAGTCCAGAGTGTCTCCCAACATCTTTGCTGCACAGACCATGGACTGTGGAGAATTACTGCTGTCACAGATGATGGTCTAATCATGGTCGTCTTATATTCGGGCCAATACGGTAAAATCAGGACACCTTTTGTTTGCATCTTTACCAGCTTCTGGAATTACACGTGCAGCGATGTACAGCAGCCTACATTTAAACTGAAACGCATTGTAATATGGGGTCATTCTGCCAGCATCAATGTCACCCTCTTCCCATTTGTGGCTGGAGATAAAGGGAGGAAGAGAAGAAGAAGAAGCAGAAGAAGGAGAAGAAGACACAGGGATTGGGAGTCCCAGGGTGACTGGGTCTAATTGAAATGAATTCTGACTAAAGCAATGACTTTAATGACATTTTGAATCCAGGACTGGAGTAATGACATGGAAAGGGCCCGAGGGAGAGTGGCACTTTAAAAAGCCAGCGTGAGAGGGGGGGGGGTGAGAAAAAGAGAGACATAAGGAGAGGAGAAGAAGAATTGAGAGAAAGAGGGACAAAAAGGGAGAGGTTGGAGAGGTTAAGTTTGGAGAGATGGTATTTATTAAGGGAGCCAGGGGAGCCAGGGAAAACCCGGAGAGACACAGAGAAAGAGACAGATAGAGACAGAAGAGTTAAAAAGTGGAGAGAGGGAGAAGGAGACTTTAAAAAGACGTCCAGGGAGAGAAGAGGGTTTTTTCCCTTTACATCCGGCTGTCGAGCAGCTTCTCTTTTTAGCTCATTTCCCAGACCGCAAGACACTGTCGATAGGTCAGCCTTATGAAGTCACTATCTGAAACTCAGTCAAACCAACTGAGGCCTCACTACAGCATAATATGATGAAACTCAAGTCAGTGATTAAATGTTAATCATCTAATGACAAATGTATGAGCCTAAAATCTAATATTGCTTTTCTTTGAAGGACTCACCACATTGTTGCTGGTGGAGTTGCATTTCAAAGACTTCCAAAGTACTTTGTATTCACAAATCACCTCTTTGAGCTGATTTAAAAGAAGCAAAATGGAGAAGCAGAATCCATGGAGAAAAGTACCTGTTACAACCTCAAATTGGTCTAGGGCAGAGGGGAACATAGACCAGATGACATATGTTTTATTGCCAAGTAACAAGTGTTTATTGCCAAATGTGGAAGCTGAAATTGAACTTCAATCATCACATTTAACAACACAACCACCATTAAACTGGCAACAACATACTGTGTGGGCTAAAACGGCTTCAGCCCCAGCCTTTATATACTTCCAAATGGTCTGTGATTGGCTGCAGATCCCCCGATTCACCAACCGGGGGGGGGGGGGCTATAGATTAAGGTCTTGTTGGATTGTTAAATAGCGTCTGAAAGCCCTTACCTCCACACCTTATCCAACATTGGACTCGGGGGACGATCGGATCCCAGCAGTGACTGGCCGGCCGTGCAGAGGTGTGTTCACCCAACAACTTCTGTCACTTTCTGTGTATATCCACGTGCAACACCATGAGTGCCTTCGAACTGAGAATTTCTCAAAATGTGCGCTGTTATTTCCATTTGTACCATTAATTGCATCAAGGCTACAAAGACCGATCTCTTGGAGAGTAGCGTCAGCAGGCTTTTTGCCCCGCCTTCGGGTGTGGCCATTCGGAACGGGAATTAACACTTTTGCCTTTAGACACGACAAAATACGGACTTTGTTTGACGCATTCTAAAACCTGTATGCCCACGGAGCCTGGGGCGCAGTGCAGTGCATATTAACACATTGCCATGATGCTTTTGGTTAAAATGCAAACGCTGTATCGATGGCCAAGCTTGAAATGTGATGTAAATGTAATTAGGACAATCAGGATAAATTAAAAACGACTTACTTTAGAACTTTTACATTTTAAAAGAAGGGAACTGGTTAGAATGTCTTTACTGTTCATCTCAGAGCGTCACCTACTGCTCGAATTAAGCTGAAAAGAAAAATCAACTACTGAAATTCATAAAATGAAAAAAAGGTGCCCTTTAAATGAATGCTTTAATTAGTATTAACTCTGTATTTACTGCACATGCGGCATTAACTCAGTTTTAGTGTATAAACTGCGCCTGATCATTTGTAACTTCAGCGATTTAAAACAGTTCACCGGCACAAAGTTCGACTGGTTCACTTACATGAATAATGAGAACATCAATGAAACATTAATGAGTTTAGACAGTGGCTCCGACAAAATAAGGAAAGGTTGATACAAAAATGGAAATGGTCTCTTGAATGGTGTGGAAAATACCCACAAATTAAAGCTGACAGCGTGCACTTTATCCTCATCATGATCACGTCATTTCATATTAAAGGTTATTTGAGTATGCAGCCAAAACATGAAAAACAGTGTTGCTGTCTAAATTTAATACATATTTAACACCATATGTGCCGTCTGTGTACAATATAATGTAGTATACTATCATGTAATATACATCGATCGTAATGCAGTTGCAGACGCAAAGAAAAAACAAAACATTCTGCCTTCATATACTCGTACGGTGTTATAGGATGAATGGTGATGTAAAATGCAGATGAAGTCCTTGGCCTTGGCCAGTTGCCCACACGTGTTGCCAGTAGCTGTTTTTAAACAGCAAAAGCGTTTCAGGGTGGATGTTCCTTTAATTAGTGCTCAATTTAAACCAGGATCTGGAGCTTAGATTAGTGGTTTGAATTTGGGGTTCTGACATGAATGTATTTTAATGAATCTGGGATCCAGGGCAAGAGTCTAAATTCATCATTAGTGCCCAGAAAACACTGAAAACCAAGGCTCTGACTTTCCATCATCTGAAGAAACATTTTCAGTTTTATGTTTGATCCTGAGCATTGCTTGATGGATCCATTTTACATGGATCAGTGCTTAACAGCATTGGCTTTATATAATAGCTACAGTAGGATTTGGATGTAGATATTCAAGGTCCACAATTCTGTCTTTTGTATTCAGTCAGCCGCATATCTGAAAAAAAAAAAAAAAACACCACTGCTGATATGAGAAAAAAAGAAAATAACATTTGCACAATGATCAAACCACAAAATACCCTATTATACACTCAGTGCTCATTTAATTAAATTCTGCCTTTGTGTTGATGTACTGTATCTATCCAGCCGCAGTGCACGTAAAACAGATCCACAGGATAGAGGACCGTGTCCAAAAAATAAAAAATAAAGATTTTGAGAATTAGTCAACATATTTTGATAAAAAAAAACACATATGCAAGAAAAAAAGTAATATTCTGCATATAAAATCACAGTATTTTGAGAGTAATATTTACGATAATAAAATGTATGAGAAAAAAGTCGTAATATTACAAAACTGTTATACTCCGTCATAAGCGAACAGCCTGTCAGCTTTTACGTGTCAAATGAGGGATGTGGAGAGTTTCAGCAATGAGCACCTTATCACCGGATTTTAGAATATTGAAATGAAACAAAAGCAGTTACATTATGAACGAGTCCGTAACTGATGCGTTTTGAGGCAGCGGCTGGAGCTCAGCGGGGACTGGTTTCCTTCAGACGGAAACGTGGGCTGCTGGCTTCATGACTCTCTGTAAATGATATGACAGACAGACCATAATTAACTACTGCTGTAGCATGCTGTGCCTTGAGTGAACGTTAATGCTCTGCTGGTCTCTCGCTAATAATTAATTCAGACCTACACAGTTGCGTGTGACAGGCGTGTAGCCCTGTGTGGGACTGCCTCTGGATGCGTCCCATGGAAGCAGGCTGTGTGCTGCACTCGGAGATGGGCGAAGATGCACATTTTCCGAACCAAACACTAAATCCTCGTCCTTGAAGCCTTTGTTCTTGTAAACCCGAAACATACTGTTAGAAAACACTTCCGACTACAGCTTTATTCCCATAATCTCAGTGGCTCTGATAGGATCCGTCCCCCAGCCCAAGAGTTTCCTTTTACCTTCTGATGATCAAAATAAGAATGTTTCGCTTTCTCATGTCATGCCGCTTTTTTCTTATTAACTTTGTTTTGTTAAAGATCTAATTTTGTACAGCACCAGATTTGAATCTTCTCCTGTTTTCAGTGTTCAACTGTTACAGTACAACTCATGCAAACTTAACTAAACGTCTGAACTTGTAAAATGGTAATGATGGTGATGATTACGACAGCGATGAGGGATGTAATTGTACCTCAAATCATCCGCTCTGCCTTTCAAGAAGATATAAGACCCACAAAAAAACAAAAACAAAAAAAACAATCACAAGATGATGACAAATGCCAGTGAGATGCTGTTGCATTTATCAGTCAGAGCTGCCACTTGTGAATGTTCTTGTTTGACAAGCTGTGTTTTGCTAGACAACCAATCCCTCCCTTTTCTCTTCAGTTGTCTCCTGCATGAAAAAGAACGATCATGTGTGCGCATTCATTTCCGTGTGAATTGGCTACGTTTTTTTTTTCTGTTCACGTGCATACTTGTGCATGTTCTCCGATGTGATTCTGTGTGTTTTCCTGCTCGTAGCTGCGTTCTAACTGTTCAAATGACTGGTGTGTCCCTGTTTCCAGAATAGAGAAATCCAGTAAAAGTGACAGGTCACACAAAGGCGACGTTCTGCTTTGGTATTAATAGCTAGTCAGTCTTTTATGGGGCGAAGAGAGAAGACAAGGAAGGCCCCCTATTCAAATAGTAATTGCTGACAGTTAATCATTGGTGCCTGCGTGTCATGAGACTGGGCAAATTTTGCTTTGGGGGGAAATTAGAGTGTGATTGTACAACAGCGGTCGCCACAAAAGTCAGGCATCAAATTAAAGATAAAAGAAAGTAGTATGGGGATTTTATTACACTGGATTCATTAGATTTCATAGTTTGACACAGAAACCAATACACCTGGGAGGACCATTTCGAGAGCCTTGTTTAAAGGGGAATAGCGCTTAATTTCTGAATTCCCACATCGTTGGCAGCTGCCATTTGTTCCCCCCTCGCTCTTTAATTGATATTAGAACATTATCTCCCAACTGAAAATGTTTCATAGCTGCAGATGTTAAGTTTCCTTCTGGGGGAAATTGGAAAGCGATTGTAAAGTGGAGGTCGCGCAGAAGTCAGGTGTCAAAGAGAAGATGGAGAAGAGAAGCTGGAGTGCTCTGTGGGGAATGTCATTTATTCAGTGCCACAGTTTAACACGGGAAACGAGAGAACGGCAGAAGAATTAGCTTGTGAGCGTTGGGGATAATTCTGACAATTCTCAAGCATGGTTTCATTTTCCCATCTTTGTCCCAATCAAGCCCAAAAGTATTTTGTAACGTAGTGTCAGTGTAAGAGCGCATGTCTTGAATATCTTTAATATATATAAAACAGAAGAAAGATCTTCCTCCTGGCTTCTGACGTTTTTTTTACTGAATCTGTGTGTTGGCTAACATCAGCATGCTAACATGCTCACAATGACAATGCTAACATGCTGATGTTAAGCAGGTACAAACTGACAAAACTGTCATTTTGACCTGATGATGGCACTAGATGAAAAGTCAGAGGATGACCAAATGTCTTAGAGTTCATCCTGAGGGGAACATAAATGTGTGTGCCAAATTTCATGGCAACCCATTGTACAGTTGTTGAGATATTTCAGTCTGGACCAAAGTGGTGGACCGACTGACATTGCCATCCCTGGAGCTAGCATGGCTAAAAAATTAGTCAGATTTGTCACTATGGAAAAAGCCATCAACATAAGTTTTCTAATTGTAGAATGATTAAACCAACCAAGCAAGACTCTTGGAGCTCTAAAGTGTAGGAACTGAAAAAGTATCAGTTAGATTTGATTAATGTACGAAATCAAAAATGCACAAATTCTGTAGAATACTACACTCACTTTCCTTTTCCTACAGAAAACCTATGTTGCGTCTTTTTAACACTATTTTACCACTCGTTAACACTGACAGCTCTGTTCCAAGTGTAGAACATCTCGTACTACTTGTACCCTTTATAAAGGGTTTAAAGCTTGTAACTAATGGCTTTATTAATGGTTAATACATTTACTGATGTTTAATAATATAAGAAATTATTGAGAGTAACTTTTGGGTTGCCAGGTTGTGAAAAATCTCTGACTGGGCTTTATTCTTGTCTAGCAGGACACTTGCTTCATATTTTTGGCATTTTAGTTCATCAGGTAAACACCTCCAATGGACCATTTGTCCTCTGATATCCTGGAAAGGGGCTGTGGGACATCTCGACTTGGGATGCGCCAATTTGATACATCAGCTTGATGTGACTGATCTACATAAAATACAGTTTCTTCCTTAATGTTATTATAAAATTCATTGTTTCCACTTTCAGTCGCATTCATTAAGTCATGGCCTGCCAAATCAGTTTTTGTTTGTTTAGCCTCCGCTTTCCAAGTATCCTCGCTGCATCACCACTGCATTTCCCTGACAACACTGATGCACTGTCATGACCTACAAGATTAGGTCTGCGTTCAAGGCCGTACCTTTCCAAGCACTCTAAATCTAAGAAGCTCTCGTGAGCTGCACCGCCGTCATAGTGTCTTGATTTGACTTTCAAAATAAAAGCCTCGACTTTCACTGAAGACACCATCAGGGTTCATCTTCATGTGTACAATTGGTTAAGTGTCCATTTAAGGAATTCCTTTGGATAAAGATACCAACTAAAGCATAGAGTGAGAACAATTTAAGTGTTTGTGTGCAACATTCTTTTAAGGAAATATTAACAGCCTTTTTAAGGACAATCGTAACATGGTTCACAGCTGTTTATGGTTCATGAATCTCAGATTGGACATTGATTATATGTATATTTACTACATCTCTGTGCCACTTGAATAATGTTCAACCTTGGAGCACCTAGAAAGTACTCTTGTTCTAAACAAATGACTGCTGCTGCTGATGGAAACACTCTGGCTCTCTGCAGCTCAGGAGGGTGTAAATGGCCGCCTGCTGAATTGAAGCTAGTAGATGGCTCTTCATAGAAGTACAGCTGCGAGCATGTACACAACACTGCCATATACACAGTACGCACACACTGCCAAACGCTGTCTGTCTCTCACTCTTTCATTTACGCACACATGTAGTAGTCATTTTTTTTCTCTCTCTCTCTCTCACTCACACATAGAGCCTCTCTCTCACTTCCATACAATATGTACTGTACATGTACATACACACTCCCATGCAGGCAGGACACGGGTCTTTTTAGTGTGTTTCAGCACATTGCATCATGTGTCTTCCTGTCAGTTTGTACAAGGGGCCTGATCCTTACCTGCATATTCATAACCGTCAAGTCATAAAATAGTGTGTGTGTGTGTGTGTGTGTGTGTGTGTGTGTGAGAGAGAGAGAGAGAGAGAGAGCAATGATGTGTTCACACAAAGAAAAACATTGTGATGATAAAAGAGAAATGGGGTTAGAAGGGTCAGTCAGTCATGACATGGAAGAAAGAAAAATAGAAATGTCTGTCTGATTTTACTAGAAATACACCAAATTAAATATTTTAAAAGCTTTTTCTATTTTTTGGAATCATTACCATAAATATTTTTCAGCTATTCTATACTTCCCATGACTTACTTTACATAGGTATAGATCCATATGGGCCTACTGTACTGCAGATATGACATACTTAACACTAGAACCACTGCTGTTTTTCAATTGTGTGTAACTTTGTTTCAATACAATATTCAAGTCCCGCAGTCTTTGACTTTTCATAAGTGTAATGTAGCACCCCCTATTGTTAAAAACTGTCAAAATAAAGCCAGATTTTAAAAATGGGCATTTATACCTATAAGCGCCAGCGGCTAAAATTTACCCCGATTGAGAATGCAGTAATTTCCTATTATCTTCGAGCATTTAGATAAACATTTTATTGGCGCCTTTTGTCTACTACCGTGTGTGATAGAGCTGTGTCACATCATAGGCTAACCTTCAATTTGGATAAGAGAAAGAAAGTTGTGAATGCACCACAGGCATCAGACTTGCTCTCTGCACTGAGTGAAGGAGAGGCTTCAGGACTGAGCGAAGTGTCCTGGGTTGATTGACGGGTCATCATCTGACAGCGATCCGGAGCCTTCGTGAAAGGTGAGGCAAAACTCTTATACTAAAATGATCAAATGTAGCCTACAAACATTTATGAAATGGACGTAGTCTCAAGTAGACACAGGTGTGTTTTGCGGTCCCTTCAGGCGGTGTGCGGCTCCCTCGTGTACTTTTTGACCTGCGGAGAGTATGAGCTTTCGACCGCAGTGTAGGCCTATTGTTTAGCCAAAGTGATAGTTATACATGTTTTCATTGGGTAAAAATCTACTTTGAATTAGATTAGATAGATTAGATTAGAATTGTTTCTTTTCAATAAATACACCGCAATAGTCAATCGTTTTTTCTAAATTGTATGCTGCGTTTAAATTCAGACTGTGTTTAGAGAATAACTACAACAGCGCGAGAGATGGCATCAAAAGAGCCATCGCTTCACAGGTGCAGAAGAGCGCAGGAGGAAATGACCTGTGTGGTGAAGGCGGAATGCAAACACAATAAAACATTCTGTAAATGCCTGAAGTGTTTGTGGGAAGTGCGCACCCAAGGTGCTGAAGGTCTGTGAAAAGTGTGTTTGAGCAACACGTAGCAGAAATAAATCACAAAATCAGTGCATTCTAAGAGCGGGTATATTTTAGCCATTGGTGGTTTTAGTTATACAGCGACTCCTGGCAGTTCTAGTGTTAACCATAAACATACTGAAGCAACTAATTTTGCATTCTATTTACTGAATACAGAAAAACTGGTTAGGGCTAAATGTCTTTGCAAGTATATAAACAAGTAATTTCTAGTAAATGATCAGTTTATTTACTATAGCAGGCTTTCTGCCTCCTTAGCTCCATTTATTGCACTGTGCCCCTAATGAGGTTGATGATAAATCTCAGGTTAATGAGCCATAATGATTGTAAATTAGCATAAATTGATACATTAGCATCCTCCTCCAGCAACCTCTTAGACTCTTAGGTGTGGTGACACAAGATGAGATATAAAGTCTAGCACTTCTAAAGCCTGTTGGGCAGATTTGGTATGGAGTTAATGAAATTCAGTTCTGTTCAGCTGACTTAATCGCTTCATAGAGGATAATGCCAGGCTACATGGGCTACATGACTTTCTGGTTAATGTAAAACAAAATGCTGTGGTGACATCATTCCGCCTGTCTTTAGACACTCAGTGCATACGAAATATCTAACATTGAATACTCAAGCTGAGCCGAGAGTTCTGAATCAGTGAGTCGCTAGCCTTTAGCCACAGTGGTGCTTTGAGCTCAACTAATGTCAGCGTGCTAACATACCACAGTGATGATGCTAACATGCTGACATTTAGTAGGTAATATTTACCAGGTTTTACTGTCTTAGTTTAGCCAGTTAGCATGCTGACTAGCCAGTTAGCAGGCCACCGTCTTTGCTGTTGAAATAAAACTTCACATTCTTCCTATAACATTAATTAAACATGGTATATCAATGAATGTACATTTGACTCTGAATTGTGAAGTTTGTTTCTTTTGTTCTTTGTTCCCTTTATTGATGAAGTCCAGATATCATCCCGAGGGGGGATTAGTGATGGTCATAAATTGTCTCACTGTCACTTAACTTTTATTGCCATCCTCTCTTGAGTCCTGATAAGGGTCATTTTATGACCCCAAAGGAGAGTAAGACAGGATGTTTGGGGAAAGTTTATCTTTAAATTCTCACAGAATAAACAGCAGGCTGGAGACGGATATCTTTCTTAACCATAATCTTACAATTTGTTGGATATTTTTAAATTCCAGCTTTTCATTTAATTAATTAATTTATTTTTGGGTTCAATATCAAATTTAAGGAAGGACGTTTGGGGAGTCACTCACACAGAAATACTATAAACTAGCTCTGAAGATGCAGTTTCCTGACAAGCCTGCAAAGTGTATTAGTCACGGTGAGCTACAGTTATGAGATCTGCTACAGTTCCCCTGTTGCTTATAGAATAAACCAGAGTTTTCAAACACTGTGTATGACTCTACATATGAAAAGATAGACAACAAAAGCTTACAAAGAAAACAAAAACAAAATTGTCACAAATAAATAGCAACAATAGCACAATAAATAAACACAATCCAAAAGGTTTCAAAACAGGAATAACTAAAGTGACATCTAAGTGAGAATCATCAGTTTTTGTTTTAGTGACTTTTTGAGAGAAAATCTTTTGATCTGATGTTGGTAGGGAGCATATTCCAGGCAGAAGAAGCTCTATAGAGAACAGCTCTCATGATACAATATGTTTGTGGACGTGGCACCACCAGATGACCAGCGCTCACTTGACGTATATTATACCTCTGACAAAAAACAACAAATACTAGTTTTTCACAAAGTGTGGTTATTATTCCAAATGACATCTCGCATGAATAACGTGACTAGACAAGTGACTGAGCAATGTCAGTCATAACAGAAGGTGGACATGAACATTTCCTGTGAAATGCAATGCCCTCTCCCATCATGGAAACAATGTAATCTGACCGGTCTGATCAGACCAAAAGAGCAAATAATCTAATTTACCACCCAGTAATTTGTTTTTTAGTGACCTGCACAACTGATGATCTATTATATTGTCCTGTAATTCTATATTACAGTGTGGGAGCAGGCCACACACATAATGTCTCTGCCACTCTGTCTCTCCCTTACGCACTCACACATACACGTTTCACTTATGTACTCAATCTGATTTACATAAAATTAGCATTGAACTCTATATGCTATTTTCTGTATGACTGAGACCCAGATGGATCCAGGGTTTGCTGGCCTCTGCACTGAGGGCTTCATTATGTATGAGACTGATCTCGTTCCCTCGTCCCTTGTGTGATGATCACTTTTCTGTTAAGGAGTAAAGAGTTTTGGCTGATTAGCCAACTGCAAGCTGTCTGCCTGAGAAGCTGACCTCGTGGCACTCGGTTCACACTCAGCTTCATACTTCAGTGGACTAATTGGCCCGTAAATTATTTAGGATTCAAACAGTGACAGCCAGTGTCCATTCGGCCCAGCGGGGAGCCGCGCTGATGCCTGGTCGAAGACAGCACCAGGAAAATAAATGCCAACAAGCATGACTTGCAACTGCTCGATTTCAGGTGTGTCTGTGTGTGCACTGTTTGGGTGTATCAGTCAACCCAATAACAAAAAAAAAAACCAAAAAAAATCTCATTACCACCTTAACTTGTCTGCCAGATCAAAGCAATTTTTGTGGGTTTTTGGGTGAACTAATTAAGATGAAGTGCTAAGAGATCAAATGAACAAAAAGGAAAGAGAATATAAAACTGAGATGGCCAGACAAAATTCAAAACATAGGTTGGCCGTTTTTAATCTTGTACTGTGCGGGCCATGTCTTTTTTACCCTTAACGTCTTTGCTCATCACTCCATCAATCAGTTGCCACGGCAACAGAATCAAAGAATTTGCAAAGCATGTCACCGCTGTATTTGAATAATCTCTGTACGGCTCTTAACCCCGTGCCCGTAACACCGCATACATACGTTCTCCAGAGTTTATGACGTTATTATACTGAAGACAGTGTGCACTGAGGGATCGACCAGGGATAATTAGAAGTGTATTTATGGTGGTCGTTACATACCATTAATTTCCATTGGCTGTGTAGTGTCCAGATTTAGAGTGGGGGATGATGCGAGATGTCGGTTGTAAATTAGGGTGAAAGTTAAGATCCAGCCATAAAAATATAGAGCTGCTCCTCATGATTAATATAAATTATTTTAATATTTTGAAGGTAATTAATGTATAGTTTGTATATTTTATGGATAATTTCTTCTTTGTTTTGCCCTTTCAATGAGTTAAAGCCACTGTAGTGTATATTTTTTTTTCATGTCATTATAATGTCTTCAGATGGCATCAGGTTGTGTTTGCAGAAGACCGCAGTGGTGAAGATTGGTGCAGTCTATGAGTTGTTTGAGCCCATTCATGTCAGCGTCCCTGGGTCATCCTTTTTGAGACTGCCAGCAAAGTTGGACATTTTCAAATTCTACACGCAAGAGATTTAAAGCTACTTTTAATTTGTAGATCAGTGCCATTCTGGTCCACCATGAAATGTGGTACAAATATTGAAGGTCCCCAGAAAATACTGACTTTAGTGATCCCCCGACCTTTCATCTAGCACCACAAGTTTTCACATATCCAGTGAAATATCTCAGCTTCTACTAGATGGATTAGCATTCAATTTGGTAACCATCCTCAAGTCAAAATTTCATTTTGTAAGGTACTTTGGCTGATGACCAAACACCTGCAAAATTAATTACATTTCCATCAGTACAGTACTTTGCGTTTAAAGAATAGGCTCACATTTTTCAAGTCTGTCTGAAAAGAATTCTCACATGCTTATGAATATTGAAACTGTTGCTGTAATTGTTCCAACTCTCCATACTGGGTGGAAAAAGAACCCTTCCCAACCTGATGTCAATGTAAGAGATGGGAGACAAAATCCACCGTCCTCGTTCTGTGTAATAATGCATTCTAAAATTCAGCCGTAGCTTATATAAGGCTTTAGCAGTCTGAGTTGGCCGATTCAAGTGGAAACCTATCAAAGCTTACAGTCTTTTTAGCAGGAATTTCCCTCTTTGTGTTACTATCCATCCACAACAGCTCTGCAATGAAACACTGACCAGGGAAACGCAAAGACTGAATGCTGTGCTAAAAACACTTTAACTTTAGGAGCCTTGATTTTTCTAACTCAGACTGCTGAAGCCTCTTTAGCTAGCTCAACTTTAGAATGCATTCCTGCACAGAGAGAAAACTTTATTGTCCTCCATCTCTTACATCGGAGTTGAGGTACAGTATGAAGGGATCTATTCAAGGCCAGTTTAGACAAGAGGAATGAATTAGCCTACTGCAGTGACCAAAAACTGTTTCAGTGTACATATGGGTATGTTTTAAGACAGACAGACTTGCTAGATAGCCTACATGCTAGCATGCTAACACTCTAAACTAAGATGGCTACATTACCTGATAAACATCAGCATGTTAGCATTGCCACTGGGCGCGTGTTAGCATGCTGATGTTAGCATTTAGCTCAAAGCTCCGCTGTCCCTGAGTACAGCCTCACAGAGCTGCAAGCACGGCTGAAGGCTTTTAGTCATGTTATTATGTATCCAATAAGAACCTTTGAGAAACTTTGCCTTTCAAGAAACGTCCCTATTGGAGGATGTGAAATTATTTATCCACTGAAGTTCTACAGTTGCTTTTCACACCAAAGCACAATGGTTTTCTCAGAGCATTTCAATTCACAGTAACATCTTTAGTGAACTGTTTCTCAGTGACTGCCAGGAAAAAGACACAAAGCATTATTCTTCTGCATCAATGACTGAATATCAGTTACCTCATTTAGTAAATTTAACATTCCGCACATAAAGAAATCAAGTTCTTTCATTGTAATCATCCATTATTCCATTTAATAACCAGAGAGTCGTTTTTGACAACAAAGGCCAGTGTTTCCCACTGTGCTGTTCTTGGTGCATTTCCCCTAAAAGGACTCCCCCTACACACACACACACACACACACAAAACACTACAAATTAAAAGGAACAAAAGGAGTCTGTGAGGGTTGTACATTCTGATGTTCACTGATGCCACAGACAGGGTGGGGAAGTCAGTTCATGGAATTTGTTGACAATAAGAAAAATACAAAATAACACCAGCCTTGTCCTTTAACATGTCAGTGGAAACCAAGAGAACGTCTATTTATCACCACGTGCCTGCTGGTCAGGTTTCAACACTATCAATATATTGATACTGGCCCTAAAAAACCTGCATTGATTTAACCTTTGTGTTTTACTATTTACAGTGAGCGAACCTCTTGGCAACTGACTGTCAGCCATTTTGCCATTCAGTGAAGTGAAGTCGCCATGGGAACAGGCTACATGAGTACCATCCGTATAATTAGGCCCCCCTATACTCTGGCTTTAAAGAAAGAAAGACAGAGGAAGATGAATGAGAGAGCAACAGGAAGGGGAAAGGGAGAGAGGGAGAGGATGGAGGAGAGAAAAAGACAGGGGCCTGGGGGTCCCTCTGCACCTCTCACTCCTCATCACACTGGAAAAGATGGAGAAGAAAAATAAAACAAAAAGGTGTAAGGACAGAGCGGAGGGAGAAGGTGAGCTAAGAACAAATGGAGAGATAATGGAGGGTAAAAAAAAGGAGGAAAAGGAGAAGACATGGGATTAGAAGGAGAAATGTTTCATGTGACAGGGAGCATGCATGACAAAATGAATGAGTGTGTGCATGTGAGAGACAGGAAGACAGAGAGAGCAAGAGAGTAAAAAAAAGTCAAAGAATGACAAATGAATGATGGGCTATGACAGAGAAGACGAGGAAGAAATGGAAACAGATAAAGGAGAAAATCCTAGCCACCGTTCATGTTACAGTTGGGTTGAAGTCTGAACGTTAAAAAGAGAGAAAGATGTAGAAAAAAGGCAAATCTCTGACAGTTGATAAAGAAAAAATGTTTCTACCTTTGCAAAAACAGCTGCTACTAATTTATAAATATTGTCTAAGTGTCTTTATCAACGCTATTTGTATCCCAGGATGGTCTTACAAAGACTTCTCAAGTTTCAGATTCATTCAAGGCTAAAAGTTTTTAAAAACATGACAAAATGAAGTCTCTTTAAAACTTCAAGACAACAAACATGGCCTCAGCTGTCAAATCCCACTCAAATGTGAGACCAATGACAAATGTAAGACAGAGGGAGGGTGTCTGTGCCTTATTAAGAATGATAGCTTTCAAAGATACTGGGACAAAAACAAAAACAAGAAAGAGAGAGAAAAATATGGCATGCGTCTTCTCCTCTTACTAGGTCAGCAATCTCATCCAGAGAGACCAAACCAACAAGACACGGAAAATGAATCTGTATGTTCTGTTGTAATTGTGATTTTATTATTTGTGTTATTAACACAGGTGCTGTGATACAGATGTAAATGTACATATTTCCAGAGGACTTGGAGTGTGTTCCAAAAGTTATAGATATTTGGATTCTTTTAACTGAAAAAAAAAAACCCCAAAAAAACCCAAAAACTGTCAGGTTATGCTCGAAAAAGAAGTAGAAGTAGTGTACAACGTGTTGACCTACCTCGTTGGAAATCAAACATCTTCCTGATTAGATATAGAGAGGGAACGTTCCATAAATTGTCAGACTCAGCCCCAACCAAAGTCCAACGCTGGAAAGAGTCCACAACCATGCAATCAGCGCTATGAGGCTGTGCTAGCGCTGCGGTGAGCAAAATGCTAACATTCTCACAATAACAAAGCAAACATGCTGTTTAGTGGGTTTAGTGTTTTGCAGATATAATGTTTACCATATTCGGCATCTTAGTTTAGCCTGTTAGCATACTAACATTTGTTAATTAGTGCATTTGAGGCTGATGGGGATGCCATTAGTTTTAAAGGTATCTGGTCATAAACCAAGTACTGGACAAATTGCAATTTTGACCTGATGATTGCGTTAGATGAAAAGTCAGGGGATCACCAAAGTTATTACAATTCATCCTGAGGAGGACATGTGCACCAAATTTCATGGCAATCCATTTATAGTTGTTGAGAGTTCATTTCACTAAAAAAGTGTCAACGTCATGATGGCGCTAGAGGAAAAGTTGGGTGTTACTGAAGTCATTCGAATTGCTGTCTGGGAACCATGGATATATGTACCATATTTCATGGCAATCCATATAATAAAGACACATTGTTAAAGACCAAAATTGTCAACCTCATGGTGGCACTAATGGAAAAGTCAGGGGATCACCAGTGTCAGTAGGATTCATCCTCTGGGGGCCATGAATGTACACAATTTCATGGCAATCCATCCTATAGTGGTTTAGATATTTCAGTCTGGACCAAAGTGATGGAGCAACAAACGCTGCCATCCATGCTGCCCAGCATGGCTAATAAATGCTGAAGCGTTTATTGTGCACTGCCGGCCAGTGCATGGACATTTCAAAGGTCAGGTTATTTTTGTTGTTTTTATTATTATTATTATTATTATTATAGTTATCTTAGATATGGACTTAATGTAAGGTACACAGATTGAAAATAGTTAAAGGCAGAATGAGTAGGATTTTCCTAAAAAACTTTGTATAGACACATACAAAAACGATCCCTCTTAATCATCCCTTATGACCCACTAGAAGTGCGTGGCTCTGCCTGTATTTTCTTATTTTGCTGTGTTCGGGACGTTTCTGGGCATCAACCTTTGGGCAATGGGTGTGTAGCCCCCAGCCAATAACAGCACGCAGGGTGTGAGGGCGGCCAGGTGCCAGATCATAAACATGCATCCAAGCAGAAGCTGCAAAAATGGCGGATAGAGAACAGGAAAAAACACAAATATAGCAAGGTGAAATAGCAAGCGGACAAAGCTCGTTCCAAAACGAGAGAGAATCTGGAGTTGGCTTTCACCCGCTGGCGAGCGCTGAAGGACAGGACGGGGATGAAGAGCGACGCGGAGTGGTGCCGGTGGTTAGCTTAGTTAGCTTGCTAAAGTATCTGCTTTTCCATTACAACAAATGTAACGTTCAAAAAATAGTGGCTAGCAGTGTAAGTACAAGCAGTGTACGTACACACTAAGTCCTACTGTCAACCAATGCAAATAACTTTATGTTTTGAGAAAATAACCCTTGAGGTCTCTAGTGAGTTTGAGCTCAGAATCATTTTCTGTCTAACACACAAGCAACATCGGTTGCTGCGGCAGTCCCAAAACATCTAATCTAATCTAATGTTAAAGAACTGGTACAGCAACAGTGTCATAAAGAGCATTGGGCGCTTATGGCGTCATTGAGCCGGGGAGGAGGGGCCGACTTTGAACGTTGTGTTTGCAAACCGCAACCAACAAATCCTACTCATTCTGCCTTTAAGAAGGACACCGACAACTTGAAGGCAGAATGAGAGAACAGAAATTAAAAGGAGAAAATACTGAATGGTTTCTCCAACTATTTCTTGTAAAAGAAGTAGAGGCACACAGACTGAGCTCATGAAAACTGGAACATGAGCGAAAAGGAGAGACGGTCGGAATGAGAGTAGACATTGAAGAGTGGTGGAGAGAAAACTGAAAGGTTTTCCTTCTGTTCCTGGTAGAAGAAGCTCACCTTGCGCGTGACGTTACCACGTGGTTTTGGTGTGCAATTACTCTATTGCTGACATATCTGGCACAGAGCTTGAGGGAAGTGTCACACTGCAGCGTGAGTTGGTGTGTGGATGTATTCGTTGTGAGTAATATGAATCCAAATAGAATGAAATTGCTAATTGAGAAGCGTATAATGGACAATGATGCACAGGAGGTGGGCCAGCATAAAATCAACCCAAAGGGCCATACATTTCTGATTAATACTATATTATGGCTTGTTTGTGGAAACTTCAGTAAAGTGAAATTGCAGTAGGTCTGGGCTTATCCCAGTCCCTGACATGCTGACAACAAATTCTAATGAATTTTTATATCAATTTGTATTAGCTGTCACAAACTGTGGACTTCTCTCCTTGCCTTCCTTACCTTCCCGCCTCTGTCCTCCCTCTCTATCTCTGTGCTCTGAGCTTGTTGCTGCAGGTGACTGCAGTCTCAGTCTGTCCTATCTGCACAAAGACACCCATCTCTGTCACCCAGCTCCTTCTCTGCTTCTCTTCTATTTTAATTTATATTCCCCATTTCCCTCTCTCACAGCTCTCTGCTATCAGGCAACTTTTGAAAAAGTTCAAACTCTTTTAGACTGGTTCCTTCAGGCAGGTAAGAACAATGCCATTTGCATACTCTAGTTTGTCATTTTCCAGTGTAAAACTAAAGTAACAATTTTTGCTGAAGCAAAAATGAGAGAGGTTAAAAGAGGACAGCGCTTATATCATAAGCTCAGTTTGTCACGTCAGCAAAGCAAACAGCATGAGTAATGTGTACACTAGAACTTAACTCTTGGCTCAATATCCCACAGCTGTTGAACTTGAAACTTGTTTTAGGACACAAAGGCCAGTCTAATCCAAAAGCATATTTTATTCAACAAACCATAATTGAATAACCTAATATTCAGTGACAGATTTGCATAGTCATTTGTGAGACAGTATCAGAAGATGGAAGTTTAATCTGCTAAGAAGCATTGCTCCACTGCTCCAATTCAAGGCCCTCCAATAGCTGCTCATTTGGGGCCCTGAAACAGTGAAAATCTATAATCCCAAGTGTGCTCCCGGGCCCCCAACCAGCTGTAGGCCCCCGGGATCATTCAGACTCCTTATGCCAATGGATTCCCACAGAGCTTAGATTAATTACATTCACAAATGCATTATGTGTATGTTCTGACTATAAATTCTGGTTAAAATGAATAAATAACCTAATAACTAAATTAATTTACTATATTTAAAGGTGTGAGGAGGATGCAGTGAATCAAGTGGTGCCTCTGAAAATACACCCGTGCTACTATTTTAAGCACTTTTTCTAATTAATGAAAAGCTCCAATATGCCATAATATGTTACCTAGGTGAGACAGTTACCATAATTGACAAATAAAAGTAATGGAATATAATATCTGAAATAGTAGCTAGTTCCAGCATAAACAAGTAAATGGAATGTACTTGTATAGCGCCTTTCTAATCTTCCAGCCACTCAAAGCGCTTCACACACAACATATCACATTCACAGCAGATGCTAACCAGTCCAAAGAAACTAACTAATCATTCACACACACTCCAAAGGCACAGCCTGCGGGAGCCGTTTGGGGTACAGTGTCTTGCCCAAGGACACTTCGACATGTAGGCTGGGTAAGGCGGGATCTAACCACCGACCTTCCGATTGATGGACGACCCGCTCCACCACTAACTGCACAAATTCATAAAGGCTGGATATAAAAAAGAGGGGATGGACTACCTGTACTATAATGGTTAACATGGTAAATCAGCATAATACATTTCCACAATACTCTTTCCATCAGTACAACAATAGAGTCATGTCATATTCGTCACTTTGTTGTTCTGAGTTTGTCTTTTTAACAGAAATGCTGTATTGTTCAACAATTAATTCTAAGCGCTTCTACTTTGCCGCTCTTTTGATCAGTGGATCACTTTCTGCAGATGTTCAACATAAAAAGCCTACAACAAAAGGGAAGTCAGACATGTTGAGTTATACTGACAGTAGCTTACCATGTAACAAAAAAAATGTGTCGTCTTAACCTCTGAGCTACGGACCCCACTCTGTTTCTAATATAAGCCTGTTTCAAATAAAGGCCTAGTCCTCTCTGCAATTTAGGTAAATAAAGCCTTCAGCCAAGATTAAATTAATTTTAGTTACCTCAGCTACCTCGCTGAATAGGTGAACTTTCAAGACAATAATATTTACATCTTGTTTTTATATGTTGATCAAAGATTACTTAATTTTAATTTGATTGCTTGCTGCCTAATTGGACAAAGTAAAAAATAAAAGTAAAAAAGTGTGTTTCCGCCCCTTGAGGTCTAACTCAACCAATTAGATCATTTCTGCATCCAGACAAGCTCTGCCTTTAAGAAATATTTGCTTTAGTAAACTCCAATATGCCTCCTTCTGTGTGTAAGATTTTATTTTGGGGTTGTACCAGAATAGGTTTACATGGTTTAGTTTTCAAAAAACACCATATTTTTTCTCTTACTGCACATTGCTGCAGCACCTCTTTTCACCCTGTCTTGAACACTCCGTTCTCACTTCTATTTGATCTTTGTTAGGAGTTGCACATGCACAGTACCTAGGTAAGGACTACTAGCCAATCAGAAGCAGAGTAGGACGGGTCCTGATAAACAATGTACTGTGATCCAAAACAAAACCACTTCAGCTGGTAACTATGGCTTTGGTTCAGCTGAATGTTCAAGCCTGAGTCTGATACATGCAGTACATGCACCTCCCCTATTACTATTACTTATTACATATTTAGTTACATTGTATCTTATACTGTACTTTCATCATCAACCAGTAAATCCACTTGGTACTCGACACTTAGTTTATCTTATACTTACATGATACTTAATTTATTTTCTGACCTGTTTTATAGTGTTTATAGTGTATCATATTGTTTTCTAGTACTTTCTCCTGTGTGCACTGACGTAAAGGCAAGCTACTGTAACAGAGAGCAAGAGTTTCCCTACGGGGATCAATAAAGTACTTCTGATTCTGATACCGAAACACAGGCAGAACAACCCGAACCAGCTTCACAGCCTAGACTGGAGCAAGACATTTCAGAGTGGTAAGCTATTAATTTGTAACAAATTTATTTTCAACTAATTCAATTTTTAACGTTTTAACTGTGCACTCTCTCTACATCAGTAACAACTTTATGCCCATTGACTGCCTGGAGGGTATCTAACGTTATTTTTATTTCATATTTAGGTGTACCTCTGAAAACTGCTCAATTTGTGCATTATGACGCGTGTTACATAGTGACGTAGATACGTTACGGAAGTAAAGGCTGGACTACAGTTGAGCTGTTTTCAGGCAGTTCAGGAGCAGTGTTTTCTGTGGGAGAGGGTAACTCCATTTTGGGTGGACTTTGGCCTGTTTCACTTTGCAAACCTACTACATGTACAAAAAAGATATATAACACAATAAAGGAAAGGCAAAAAGCCTAATAAGCATAATATAACCATGTTAATACAGACAAATGGGCAGCTTGCTGGAGGACACATACAGACACAGAGGTAGATATATCTCTCAACAGAGAGCAGGAAAGGAGGAATAAAGCAGATGAAAGAAAGAAGAGCTAGATAAGAAAGGGGAGCAGAGGAGAAAAGAAGAAGAGAGGGAGACAGACAGCCTCCAAAGAGACTCTTAAACTGCTTCAAATTGGTCATTAGTGTAATCAGGGGGAAAAGCATTGCAGAAGCCTGCTCCATTAGGGGGAATGGTGACTCTCTGTCTCTCTCTCCTTTTCTCCCTCTTTCTGTCACTTCCTCTCTCATCATTTCTTTTCTGCTCCCTCTCATGCTTCTTCCAAGACCCGTCCATCATTTTAGTGCTCTCGAGCAGAAAAAAAGGCCTACACTCTCTCCTTGCTGTAAATCTCCCTACCGCCTCAGTATAGCTTTATTAGCATAGGGATACAGTTGTGTTTCCACAGATACCTTGCAAACATTTTGACATCAAAATAAATCTCTGTAGGAAGGAAAGATGTGATGCTTTCTGAGAGTGGTAATGTAATGTATTCAAGTCAAAGCGAGTTCATACATGCATGCAATATTTACCAAGACTTCACACAGAAAGATTACATGTTGATTTTAGCAGGACCTTGTTTCGCTGGTCACACTAAAAAGTGGCACAATGAAGTTCATCCATGCCAAAATAGGTAGTGCAAAAAGTTTGGCAACATAGCCCCGATGTATAAAGTTGCATCGTCAAGACATTGTATGGAGAGCGTTTGCTAATTGGCAATATGCCGCAGAGACATCAGCATTTGGTTGAAAATGCCCTCCAGACAATGTTTGGCTGATGAATCAAAGCTGCACGGCCCGTCCGCTCTGCAGCCTCTGTTAACTATGACCTTTGTTTTTTAGGTTGGCAAATATTTCACTGTCCATGACCGAATTTAACATGTATAAACATTAAATCTGATGGCAATATACGGAGACAATGAAAAACAATATGCTTGACCACCAAAATCAGCTACCTGATTTTGTGTGTAATGATGAAGACACACGACTCAAGTTAATGACATGAGATTTAATATCGGGCTGGATATGTAGGCCTAGCCATCAAGCTCTTAAAAGAACTCCAGCACAGAGAAACAGAAATATATAAACATCACAGGTTGGCAGGTGGAGACACAATGGGGCAGCACACAATCCGGATTGTGCTAACATACAGCCTTCGAGAGGGAGAAAAACCAAAACGCATGAGCACATTGCTTTCGGAGCCACTGCCAGGTTGCTCAGTTGACTACAAAAGCTGTGAAGCAAAAGCATTGATTGATAAAGCCCTATTGATAAATAAAAATGAAAAGCTCTGGATATTATGTTATCAGAGAAAAGCTGAGCAAACAGCTCGACTCACCCCCCCTCGGACGCGTACGCCAAAGAGACTTGACTTGAGACGCATCCTCAAAAGACTTGAGACTCGACTCAGACATCGAGATTTGGAGATTTGGGACTCGTTCCAGTCTAGACCAGTCTTTTTGGCGCATTAACATTAGGGAAAGGTCTGACGAGCTGAATGTCATTCCCTCCCTTATTATCATGTGTAACCTGACGCATCTGGTGCGCGTGGCCACAGGTGACTGTAACACCGTGGCGAGCACACCTGCAGCAGCGCTGTGCCATCTGTAATAAAGGATGCTAGATTGACCTTTGGCTATAATAACTTCACACAAGGCCCTAAACAAACGAATCACGAAATGTCATTGAAAGCATACATGATTCTACTCACCTCCAAAATCCCCAGCCCAGCCTGTATGGCAGTGTTGTGGATGACTGACACTGACACTGTGGACATGATTTTCGATTATTTTCATTAAGAATTATGGATGCGATGGAATTTTTTGCTCCAATATTGACAGGTGGACAGACTGACACAGTTTCCCCATGGTATGGTATTGTTTTGCAAGGCCTCATTCATCTTTGGATAGATCACTTCAGCTGTGCCACAGCTACGCCCGCTGGTGGTGCACATATCCGAAAACCTGTGGACATCTTTGCTGGTGTCACTTGTCATATACCCGCAGGGGGAGTGGGTTCATCTTCTCTCGTCCTGCAGTAAGACACATGTTAAAGCTACACGTCAGACTGAAATTGTGTGTGTGTTCTGTGAATTATAATATCTATAAAAACGGGTGCAGGAAAGTGTGGAAAACGAAAAAAAAAAAAACAATAGCTGTCAAAGCAACCTGTATCATTTGACCCATCTGTGATCAATGTGAAATGATTTTCCCTCATCTTCATGGAGATGTAGACCTTTCAACTGCATCCCAAGCTCTTCATTCATACAGCTGGAGACAGAGCAAGGAGGCCATTCACATCCGGTGCTAAAAAAAAAATTCCTTATCTCTCCACTGTGACTTCTTATCACGCAATTTTACACTTAAGTCACTTGATGGCAAGACTGTGAGAGGCCCTGAAAACTGAAAACTCGTACGTGTTCATCTCTGTTGCTCTTTGTCTGTAAATTCTGACATTACGAGGAAAAACATTTCAGCTGCTCGCGGAGGCTAATGGATGTTCTATAAAAAGTAAATACTTTGAAATGTGTTTATTAGTGGAGATACAGCAGGTTCAAATAAGGGCTTCTTGCCAAAATCTGTTGAAAAAGTGAAAAATGTGGAAAATACATAATTTTAATAGGGAAGTGCTTAGGGTAGTATAAAAGCAAATGTTTTTCATCTTAAATCTCATTTTTTGTAGCAGACTTATGTCTTTGTGTCCTGACTTTTTATGCTTGTCTTGCCTATTGCCAAGATCTCCTCTCTTTTCTATTAAGGCCCGGCGAGTCCCGTCTCCTCTTCCCCTACCCATCATGTCCTCTTCTCTTTATTTCTTCATCTTTTTAGACCCAGGCATATTTTCAATGCAGCTCAAGTTGTTAGAAAGGGGATCCTGCACATCTTTCCCCAACTCTTTCCAAATCTGCTCTCCCTCTTTCTTTCTGTCTTCTAAAGCTTGACCATCCCTCTCCTCCTCTTTCTCTTTCTCCTTTGTACCCCTGCTCTTCCCTCAAGAGTCAAGCCAAACGGAGCAAAACCTTCAAAAGAGACGGTGAAACAAATAAGGCAGCCACCACAGAAATGCCTTGCAGCTTCAGTGAGGCGTGCTGGGCAAGATTAGCAGCCAAAGGGGCTTTTTTTTGCTTACTTCTCACTCAAAGGCTGTAAAGTGCATCTAACATGGCAACTTTCCACAGACAGGGAATTGAATGTGGGACTTCTTGTTCTGAAGACTGAAAGGAAACATTGGATCGAAGCCTTGTGTCTTCAAAAGTCAACAGTTCATGAAGTGAGCAACTAAGCAAGTTTGCCGTCTTGAAGGGGTCATTTCAGGTCAGTCAGTTGGGTTATGATAGGCTACTTCAATTTTCTACACAGTGCTACTACACTGCAAATAATTATAACTTTTATTTTTGTAGCTCTAGCCATTGGTTCTATCAGTTATTGATCAGATGGTTTATGGGTCAGATGGGGCAAGAATCACGATTACTCAGATAATCATACAGGTTGTAAACAAAGGCAAGCAGTAAATTTATTATCCAAATTGTCCATGGTAAACCAGCCGTCACAGCTTACTAACTTCCTGGTTACATACGTACTTGTGTGTTACCCAGCCAATCACCCCTTGTTTTTGGGGCACTTGGGGGCAGCAGAAACAACACTGATATACAGTATCATCACATTTTAGGTCGATGTGGCAAACGTGTTAACACTTGGTCATACTGTACTGTACATCCAGCAGACACAGAACAACAGTAGCATTTATTTGAAGTTGTTTCTGGCTACCCATTGAATGTGAGTCCAATTGCACTCTTCTTTTAGCTCCGTTTTTAGTCTTTTTTAGTCTCTTAAGCTGCTGATCACTCCACAACGTCCTAGCTAGTCGCTAACGTTGCCTGTTTGCCATTCGGTGCTGGGCAGGTAGCGAACACTGGGTTTCTTCGCTGAAAACTGGTGCTGCTGCTGAGTGATGAGAGTGAACCAAAATAGCGATGTTAAGAGCAGTAGGCAATTTGTTCATTTTTAACAAGGGGGGATAATCGATAAATTATTGAGAATCATTACATTTTGACGGAGTGTTTCTATTTTAATCAGCACAGCTTTTCTAGCCTTTATGACACTGGTTTAGCGGCCCAGGAAACTCACAGACCAATTACATGCATTGTAAATCATTTCACGTGATGCTGCTCAGCCAATCAAATCTGTGCATTCCGATGAACATTGCGACTTGAGTCAGAGACGAGTCAGAGAAAAAATGTTCACATGGCGTTCCCTAAAAAGTGAAGAGTAGACGGCGGAAACAGAGCTTTTAATCAAGAATGGACAGACATGTTCCGCCCTCCCACAGGCAGTTCAAACCCAGTACGTCTCATATGTTCAGAGATTGTGGTGATTATTACAAGCGGCAATGTGAAGCGCCACTACGAGACAAAGCACAGAGCATCTTTTGAGCAGGTTAACAAGGGGGACGGATTTTGGTCATTTTGCTAATAAGGGGGATGGCATCCCCCCTCATCCCCCCACATTTCGCCTACTGGTTAAGAGACATAAAACCAAAATAATGAGCTGAAAGATGCTATTAAGCGCCACTGAGCTGAGGGAAACTGCAGAGTCGGGGGATAATTGTCTGTTGGTTCATCACTACGTGCAACCCCTTTCACATACAAGTACGTCATCCATTGTTAATGTAAAAATATGGATTACAGTCGTTGTGTTTTAGTTGCCGAACCCTAACCAGGAGTTAACCATTTTTTTCAACGATAAACAAAATTTTCCCCTAACTTTCAGTTGCCATTCACAGATATTGTATACATAAATGACCTTTAAAACTTTAGCACTGAACGTTCTGAAGGTTGTAACTGCAGAATCATCCAATATCAATGCTTTCAGATGGCCATAGGAATATGTTACCCCGCTGGACCTGTTTTTAGCGATGTCACCACGTTCTGAGATCTCAGCATTAGGTGAGTACAATGTTATCGTAAGTGATGGCCAAAACTACAACAAAAAAAAAATAAATCTGAAGTTATAATAAACTGCAGCTATCCTTAAAACCTGAATAATTAACATTAATAAACATTTTCCTATGGATCCATGATTTAAATACACACATTTAGTATTACATTTATACAACAACTGTATCTGTAACAATGTAAAACTATACACTAGCACCATGAATGCACAGGGAGAGTTCAAAATCTGCACTGTTACATTTACCATTGGCAATGATGCCAGTTATGCCCATGATACCTATACAATGGGTAGTGAATGGGTTTAGCAGGCCCTGGGGTCATGACATTAGCTCAGCCAATAAAGGCCCTTGTAAACATGATGATTTTTTCAGCTACAGTGAGCTGCAGCTACGTGGGCGACAGCAGCAGCATTCGACAGGAAACAATAATTTGATTCTGGAAACTTGAGACTTGAGGACAAGCTGCACACGGAGATGAAATGGATATCTCCAATGAAGCAGCTATTATAGAAATAATAAAGAAGAGTGCCAAAATCAATAGATTCATGTCCAAGTGTGTGAAATCATTCAGCGTAGTTTAAAATGTATTTATAGCCGTTCGGACACTTTCTCAAGTGAACAGTGAAGACTTTATTTCAGGTAAAAGGTGAGGAATCCCCCATTGCATCAGGAGGCTGTATGGACATCATTTTTTTTTTTTTTATGCTTTTCGCTGGTGGGTTTAAAAAAGACATGTACTTCTAAGAGTTATAAAAGAAACCAGGAATATAATCCAGTGAAAGCTGAAGCAAGCTATTTTTGTGCACTGAGGTAGAAGGTAGGACAGAAGCAGGACAAGAAGGAATTAAATATGATCATTTATGACGTCCCTGTCCAATCCCTCATACAATATTTAAGTCAAGAGGTTTTGAAAGTAAAAGTATTTTGGTGTAAAAGCTGCTGTCATTTAAAAGAACATACATTGCTTTAAAAGAAAATGAATAACTCAATATAGTTGTTTTTTTTTTTCACTTTGAACTGATGGTAATGAGGGAAGATGTCGCCCAGTGCAACAGTGTGGCTCATTGATGTGTTTGTAATAGTTTCTGGACAACAATGGAGCGCTATGGCTCAGAGGAATTAGCCATATCAGGCTTTGGAAACTCGACCGTACTTGTTAGTAGGATCAGCTGTTGGTTTGGGTGTTTTAATGGAATCTGTTAACAATAAGAAGAACACCACCAGCCTTATCCATTCAAAGATAAACATATTGTGCACCAGCCTACTTTTAGAGGCCTGCTGAAATTCTTGAAGCCTTTTATGTGTAATTAAGAATTCTATTCTATTCTGTTGACTATAGAATTGATGTGTGTCATAGAGCCTCACATACTAGAACTTTCACGATATCACAGCAGCTCCAGACTCCTGAGAGTTTTCATTTGAGATTCAGAAACACTTGAAACAAGTTGCTCAACAGTTGACTCAAGTTTTAGCTATGAAAAGATCTGCAAACATGTTTATACCGCCTTGCTTTCGACGAAAGGTTTGTTTCACAGTTTCTACACTGTTTATGGGAAGTTATAAATCAGGAATATTAGTGTTTCTCTGACTTTGCTCAACAAGAGTGTTGTAGATACTGTTGTCTCTGAAGTCAGCTTATATCTGCTATGATGGCACATTATTTTTTACAATTTACAATTAAACGTGTTTATTTTTCTTTATCATCCACAGAAAAATCAACACACGACTGAAAAAGTTGTGGAGAATAGGAGCAGACCGCGCTCCACCTCTAGTGGAAGGTAAGAAAAGCTCCTCGTGAAGACAGTAAAGCGAATAACTAGGAAAATAGAAACACTTCCATAATGTAATGCAATTTGTAGTGGTTTTTATATTAGACTAGGGTATACCGGAAGTTGTTTAAGATATTTTGTTCACGTAATTTACAAATATGAAGGAGCAAAAACATCACAAGCACCTAACAACATGATGTAAGCCAAACAACAGTAACAGCAGCCTCAAAAATGACAAAGGATTTATTACTGGACTATTATGTTGCATTGCAAAGGTCAGAGATCTAATAAGAGAACAGAAAAAACAGAGACCTGCAATTTGCTTATTAGGACTTTAGTCTTGATTTGGACTTAAAACCAGCTCTGGTTACACTCCCCACTTTGCCAGTTTATTATTAAATTCAAATGACTGCAGTCTAAGACCTGGGTCACAACTTTATGAGGATGTATTATACTGTTTTTAATATTTAGTATATCCTTAGTTATTAAATTGGATGGACACAAATTTACATTAAATTAAATTAAATATTGATTGATCTGACTATTGCTTTTTCAATATATCTATTCATTCTAGTCTATAAAGTGTCGAAAAATGCCCACTGCAATTTCCCGCAGCCCAAGATGACATCTTCAGATGTCTAAAAAATATATATTATTTGTCAATATTTTTAACATGTTGCGTTTACTCTAAAGAGTGATGAATACCCTTGAACAAACCCTTTCAATGAAGTCTGACTCGTTCCACACCGACTGTGTTTGTGTTTATCACCAGAGTCGCCGTCTCAGACGCTCCTGCCGCCAAGACCTCTACGGAAAACCGTAAAGGGAGGACTCTTTGGTGGTACAGACTGTTCGGTTCAACAGTGGTATGTTCCACGGGAAGTGACAGGGCTTCACTTTAAACTGATTTGAATTCTTTGTAGGGTTTACATTTAGACTCTGGACACAAAAGATGATTGTAATGTTTGTTTTTACTCTACAGAATAAAAAAGGAGTCCAAAAGCACCCGTGGGAGATGGACAGCGCGCCGGCCCACTGCAGAGGTAAGGGAGTCCCACCCCTCCTACCGACAGGGCCCACAGTGTCAGCAGAAGCAGCCTCACTGTGAACCAAAGGCCTTCTCCTGGCAGTATTAGTGAAAATATCGCAGACTGCGGAGGGATTCGCTTCAGGTGAGTCCTCCACAGTTTAAACTAAGTGAACAGTAATATAATCAGCTGTGTTTGTGTCTCTCAGCAAAGCCGCCTCCTCACATGGCCCAGCCACTATTACAACAACAGCTGGAAGTCTAAAAACGGGGAAGAGTCGCTGGAGGTGCAGAGTCTTTGACTGCTGCGGAGTGAGTTTCACTGCTTCACATTAACTACACGTTTGCCAGTCTGCACCTCAGTAAAGTGCGTCCCTGTAATATTGACCGCTGAGACATTCCTCCAACAGAGAAAACGTCGAGTCGCTCCAGCCGCAGACGCCGAGGGACGGCAGAGGACCCCTCGCTCGCCTCACAGGAGGTAACAAGACTCATTTCACATCGCTGACGTGTGAAAGTCAAGCAAAAATACAGAATGCAGAATGTTTCTCTCTCCATGTTGCAGCCCCGTCAAAGCTACAGACAGGACTCTGTGTGCTGCAGATGATGTTGATGAGGTGGTTGAGTTCAAAGCTCCCACTGACGATGAGGAGGAAGCAGCAGAGAAGGGAGCAAAAAAGAAGAAAATGGACAAGCTGCCCATTCTTATGGCTTTAATGTTGCAGACCGTGTGCAAGACACTGGCCATGCAGGGCTCGTCCTGCAAAAGGTGAGTCCACAAACACAAGTTCATTTTCATCACCACAAAAATAGAGTTGGGCTGGGTATTGAAGCTTTTTGGTACCAACTGAAATGTGGCAGCAGCAGAATCCAAGGCTGCCACTGAATGTCTGATCAGATTCGTAATGTTTGTTTACTTTGATCGGACAAATCATCGTTTTCAGACTACGATTCATGATTCATTTGCGTATAGGTGCACGTTTGGGCAACATTTAGCACTGAACTCACTCACTCAGTCAGACTCACCTGTGTCCACATACCGTGGAGGATCTTGTTTGTTTGCTGCCTCTGCTTTAATAGCCAAACAAATGCGAGTGAATGCGTGTTTCCGTCCACTACTGTTATGCAAATATTAGGAGCAGGGCTGCAGCTAGCTTGCGCGATATTTCGGCTTTTTCTGAATTTTTTTACGCGCAAATTGAAAATGTGCGTAAAACCAGGCATGTACCAGCCTCACAGCTTCATGTTTGCCATTTTATTGGCCGTGTGTGTCTGACCGTGCTCTCTCTTCCTGTACTCTCAAAACGCGTCACAGCACCGTGGCGCAGGCCATCGGCTCCCAGAGCCTCGGAGGTCAGCAGGACTGGCTTGGGTGAGTAAATCTGCATAAAAACACACCGACTCGAGAAACAAAGTTGTTGATTTATTTGTTTAAGAGAAATCGAGCCCCTGCTTTGTCACCGAGGAGTTTTCTGATGTTGCTGTGTGTTCTGACGTGTTGTGTTTGCGTGTCAGGTTTCCAAACCCGGCCCAGATGTGCTACATGAACTCCAGCCTCCAGAGCCTGATCACGCTGGCGGACTTCATCAGGGACGTCAGCAGCCAGGAGGACGTGTGGAGTTCACTGCCTGAGGCTGAACTGATGAGGTACAGCAGCCACACACACACACACACACACACACACACACACACACACACCAACAGCAGAAACTCACCAGTCCTATTTTTTCTTCACCGTCTGCAGAAGATTCATGGACGTAGTGTGGAGTCACCGCTCCGTCGACTCCTGCCACAAACTCCAGGCCCTCGATATGTTCAAGAGGGCCCTCTCAGTCCAGGCTCCTGAGTTTCGGGACAACTACCAGAAAGTGAGTCATCTGATTTGATAATTCTTGTTGTTTCTCTTCCTTCTGATAGTTTCTTCTCTGTGTAACGGACGCTCTGTATGTCTCTGTGTGTGTTCAGGACGCTCACGAGTTCCTGATGACGGTCCTGGATCAGATGAGGAGTTTGTCCCCTCTGCTGCAGGAGGTCGCCGCCAGCTTAGGAAAAAGCTACAGATGCCCCGTCGAGGACCACCTGGTGTTCAAGATGCAGAACACCAGGACCTGCAAGGGGTAAAAACATCACACACAGCAGATGATGGCAGGAGAAACATGAACTTTTCCTTGTTTATCTTTAAAGGGGCGGTTCAGCAAAAAAAAAAAAAAACATAAGAATACTTACACTCAGTGGACTAAGTTATAGTTTGCACTGTCCTGATCACCTGAATCCATCTGTGCCTTTGTCATAAGCTGGCTGTAATTTGTTATGTGGACTGTCCCTTTAATGTGCAGCTGTGGAGCCCGGTTTACACAAGTGGAGAACTTCACCATCCTGTCTCTCAACCTGGTGCCGGGAGATTCAGTCCAGGAACTGCTCCAGGAGTCCCTGATGGTAAAATACACCTGTCCTCCTTCAGTGACATCGTCACAAAAACAAACACTCACACACACTTCAGTCACACACACCACACACACGTGCACACTGTCTGTTATCCATCACCTAACTGACAGCGTGTTGTCTCTGTGCTGGTTTTCAGGAGACGGACTTGGAATTCAGGTGTGACTGCGGTGCCAACACATCCAGCCAGCAGTCCACCTTTGCGACCCTGCCCAAGTGAGTGACATCACATCCAACACTGGGGACCTGAAAGGACTATACCAGAGCGTTTCCTCCTTAACTACACATCACGTTTACTTTCCATATCTGCTGAACGTTGTACAGTTTAAGCTTTGCAGATGTATTTTCATTAGTTTCCATTCATTTCGTGTTCAAATCTTGCATGATAATGCAATTTAAGCACAGACTGATCGGAAAAGTCTGAATTACCATGTTCAGTGTGAAAACCAGCAAATGTCAACTAGTGCTGAAACGTGTAGTCGATTAATTGATAGTCATCATGTTTGAGTCATTTATAAAGCAAAAATGGCAACAATCTTTCGGAACCAGCTCATGTTTTCTTCTTTTTATTTCCTGTCCACAGAGTGCTGATACTGCATCTGAAGCGTTTTCGCTACACTCCGCTCCTGCAGCTGGAGAAGCTGAGCGACCCAGTTGACCTCTTCAGGGAGCTGCTGGTGACCTCCAGCCAGGTAAGAAATACCTCACCTGAGGTCAAATACAAAGTATAGATTCGGTCTGTGTGTGCCGGTGTGTGTGTGTGTGTGTGTGGAGCTAACTGTTAACTGTGCTCCTTCTCAGGCTGATGGTTGGTACAGTCTGGTGAGTGTCATCAGCCATCTAGGCACCGAAGGGAACAGAGGTAAGATAATCACCTTCTGTAGTCCTCCATCAGGTTCTCAGACACATCGTACACACATGGCTGTCCATCAGAGGCAGATACATCTATTGACAGTTACTCTCCTTATTATAACGGAGCAGCTTTGAATGAAATTGTTGAGTTTTTTGTTATTATTTGTACTGAAACTGACCAGTTGAGTGATGCGATGAGCACTTATTGCTCATTGCTATGGCCCTGAGGGTATTATACTTTTTTTTTCTCATCGTGCTGCGTTCATTATTGTTGTTAATGTAAAAGTAAAACATTACATGTTGTGTAAAAGATTCTGTTATCGTGGGAGAGAGGGGAACATTATAAAAAGTGTCATATTGTTGATATTTGTTGAGTTCCAAATCGGTTAACCTTCACCACCTCCACTTGTTGAGACACCTAATCCAACGGTGTTTGTTTCCTGTTAGGACACTACGTGAGTAACGGGGTGCACCCAGATGCAGAGCTGGATGACCCCGATGACCGCTGGCTCAACTACAACGATTCAAATGTCACAGAGACAACCGGGGCGTCCGTCTGCAGTCTGCGTCAGCAAACCGCCTACATCCTTTTCTACCAAAGACGGGTAAGAGGACGACGCTGTCACGTCCTGAAGTCAAACCGACTCTGATGTTGTTTGAATTTAACGGTTTACCCAGACAGTGAGCCCACAGACATTTTCTTGTTCAGAACAAGGTTGGTGAAATCCACCGACTCTGTACTGACTGACTGTTTTGCGTCTACTCTCAGATGTAGAGCAGTCTGGCGATGGGGGAACATGATCGATCCCAGGTGAGCGGCCACGGGAACGTCACAGGTAAGTGTGTTGTTTCCATCTCTGTTGTCTTCTTGCAGGTGGCGAAGGGCGATGGTGGAGGTTCAGGACAGTCTACCAGCTCGTGTCGTGGCCTGGAGCAGCAGGAGTTCCCCCAGCCCTCAGGAGGAGGGGCCGCGTTCAGAGAGCCAGGTTCCTCCCGAGGTTTCTTCCTGTTAGAGGGAGTTTTTCCTCGCCGCCGTCGCCTCTCAATGTGGACCAGGCAGAATCACAACTCGTCTCCAACGTCCTCAACTGGACAGAAAGTCATCACTTTTATTGTCATCTGGAGATGAGTTGGTCTGTATTAACTTGGCTTGCTCTCTGGGAAAGACTGTGAATAAAAACATACTTGAATTAAGAATGTTTTCTGTGTATTTTATTTGCTTTCACTTTCATTTGAAGTCTTTATGGTTGAAATGGGGCTCAGCGAACAATAAGTTTCATCATTTTCTCCCATAACAATTGAGGTCCCATATTTGAACACTTACAGTTATACGGTGTCTATACTGTTTATGTGCCTATTAAACACTTCTGTAATGGTGCTGATTTGATGTTCCCCGCTTTTCTGAGGGCCTCTTTCTGTCCCTGCCATACAAGGTCAGATTTTGCTGCAATGTGGAAGTAAGCGCCCGCTGCTCATCAGTGGACGAGAGCAGGGCGGTAAAATTAGCGAGGCTGGCAGAGAATACCGGTAACGGTAGACGGCATTGCCGTCCAAAGATAAAATATTTAAACTTTTTGCCATCCTCCGCGACAGAACTTATAACTGGATGTTTAAGGGGCATGCAATGCTGGAGAAATCCACTACCACATTAAGTAGCTCCCTCACATAAGGAGAAAACACGGCAATCTTGACAACGAGAAGCTAATAATTTTAAATTGGTAAACAAGGGATACACCAAGTGCAGTTATCCTTTCGCTAGCCATGTTGGAAATGAACGAATGACCTTGTGTTTTGGAGGGAATTTATGTTTCACGCTTCAGCCGATGTTTACCTTTGTGGACATTATGACCATCGGCTGCCCACCGAGGTGGAGAATGTGTGCTGCAGGGAGATACTGCAGGTAACGTTAAAATGATTATCTGGTTTATATAACTGCTTCCACGTAAATAGTAAAATTGGGGTCCATAGTGGGTGAGAGTGCATGAAATAAAGGTGTGCTCAAAAACACTTGGCATCATCTTTCTCCCTTTGTCATATGTAATTTAGCGCTCTATATAATGCTTTATGTAGGTCAGAAGATGACGTGATCAGCTTCCTGACGTACCACAGTGCATGGTGCATGACAAAGTACGTTTTAATTTTGCTGGTGATTCACATTTTGTATGGGAAAAAAGATCTGCAGCTGTAGGACGTTATCCCACTCATGCAATCCAGGGCTCAACGGGGTTGAGGTCAGGAGAGACAACAAGCCAAGGCACAGCAGGAAACCGCTTCAACCCCATTTAGCACCTGTGGGTGGCCTGGGCTGCAGTATCAGGAGACATGACCCTGAACCTACTGATGGCTTCACCAGGCCCTTCTGGGATAACATGTCACAGCTGCAGATCTCCCCGTCCCCACCAACATGTTACTCTGCTAGTCTATGTTTCACTTTTTCATCCATCTTGCATCTCTCACCCATTTACTGCATGTCTCACGCTTTACATAAAAGCGTGTCTCCATCTTCTCACCGCTGTCCCCTGTCTCCTATATAGCTACTACAAAACACAGCTGATTTTAGAACACTGATTATTAATGCAATCTAGTGTTATTTCAAAAGGTGGATTTGCCATTTACCTTTTCATTTACCTGGACAACATGGCTGGAAAATGTTTTGGTTTCTGAAAGGTAGAACATTAACTTACAGAAACAGAAACATTAACTTATTATTACTTGACAATACAAATATAAATACAGAATGTTTGCTTTACAACTGCAATGTTAATATATGGTCCATAGACATATGATTTGGGAATAACTATTTCGAGTGCTCAGTCAAACTATTACTTCATATCTATGTATGTTACCAAAAAGTTAAAGTATCGAGAGAATATGAAGCTATATTTAACATTTGGATACCTACAAACTTTATATTTTACCTGTAACATTACAGATAGCACAACCACACATGACAAACTGTGTGCAAAGGTGAATTATCGGCCATTCTAACCAAAAATGGAAAGGAAATAATAAAACTTTGCATTTCACTAAGCTCTACTTCTGAAGTGATTCTTCAGAGTGTCCTTGGAAAGATTAGATTCAGTTAGCTACCGTGAGCAACACTTCACAAGCTACCATGACCAGATGTCAGTTGGCCTACATTCTCAAATGAATTGCAGTTATTGTCGTTCGTTCGTTGGCATCGAAGCTTATCTTCGGTTATTAGATTTGTTGTTAAAGTTAGCAAGTTGGGAGCGTATTAGTACACTTGATTACATTGAACGGTAGCTAGCTCAACTAGATAACATGGCAAGCTTCTAGCAAGGTTGCTCCTTGGTTAATTCAGCCATTGCACACTTTGTTTGTTAGACAGTGAATCAGTGACGGGTGATAAGATAAGTGTTACAGGTACCGTCTGCACCACGTAAACAGCTTATATGCTCTCTCTGGAAACAGGAGAAATAAACAGGACGAACTCTGCGTCCGTTTTCCATCTCGCTCAGCAGAAAGAGGAGAGAGCATTTATTAGACATGCACAATTTAAATCCTCCTCTGTTACAAACACTCTATGTTCACTATGAAATAAACACAACTTCAAAATAAAATACAATTTGTCTTTTTTTCATCTTTCAGCAAATGCTGAGTTATAAGTTTTGTGTGATTAAATAAATCAAAGTGACAATAATCAAAGTTACCTTGTAAGTTGTCTCTTTTCACCTCAAAATAAAACATATCTTATGTTATCACTTACATATGGTTCCTAAATGCATTTTCCATTTCCCGCTAAAGTCCTTTTTACTCTTCCCAAAATGCATGAGCAGACAGATTTTTAACCTATTTTTAACCATTTTAAAATATATCACATTTGTTTTTAACATTAGCTTTTAACATCTTACACAATATCATACATTTCAAAAGTATTAAGACTTTACAAAAATGTCCAAGGAGCTAAAAATAAAACTCTGTCCGACGTGACTTTGGTAGCAACAAGTGACGTTAACAGGCGCGAAAATGCGGGTACTGCTATATGTACATATATGTCCACATATTCATAACACAGCCTTATTAGCGGACATTAAGACATTCAGCAAAATGTCAACATATTACACTTCAGGTACTTAGCTTAATTTACTATTCCACCAACCTGGAAACAGGAGAAATAAATGAGACAGGGCAAACTCTGCGTCCGTTTTTCATCTCGCTCAGCAGAAAGAGGAAAACCGCAAAGCAGACAAAACTGACGTAAAGCCCTGTGGAGCACAATAAGCGCCACACTGCCCCTGCTGGCGAACGCCACAATTACTCCTGACCTCTATTTAACATATTTTAGTGCATGGATGGTGGAACCAGGTTAATTACCCCTGAACAAATATTCAAAAACATTACAGAAACTACCACAAATGTGATAACACTTTAGTGGGCATCACATAAGCAACCTAAATGTGAATGACCACAGTAAAAAGAGAGTATAACTGCAGATAGATAATTACTTAACATATTTTTCTGACTGTATGGTCTTGCTGGATGTGGGAGAGACGTTGCGTTGTGGTCCACTGCAAAGGCCTTCCACATTGCCCGGTTAGGGCTGCCCATGTTGGTGGTGACGTTAACCGCATGAAGCCCTATGGAAGCTGCTTTGTCAATAATGTTGAGGATGATTGGCTTGTACTTTGCCCCATTAGTGGAACTGCCACTGTAGTGGTAAGCCACTACTTGAAGAGTTTCGTTGCAAAACGCGATAAACGCCATTTTTTGACATTTGGATTTTATTATTGGAAATCACTGTTCAGATGTACCTTAATCTATGTGTGAATTGCTGCCATTAATAAGATTTAAAAATGTACATTTTAAGCCTACTACAAAATGTATTTTTCACAAAGCGCGATATCCGCCAGCCCAGTTTCTTTACAAAGTGCGATATAACGGTTAGGCTATAGAACGTTCAGGATGCTGCGCGAGCTCAGGATGTCACGCGAGGAGAGAGTCACCGCCGGTGAAGTGCTCCGAGTTTGCTCAATGATTTAACGATAATATCAAAAAAAAACCATATATTTTTAAAAAGAGGATTCAATAGGCTAACTAAAAAACGTTTACTATTTTATTGTTTATACTGTATGCGAGCTGTCAGTCACGTAGGCTACGTCACTGATCAACAGCTGTCTGTCAGTCAGAGAATCAAAGCTTCAGAGTCAAGCTAACGTTATGGATTTGGATGACGGATTGGAGCCGGTCATTCCAGCTGCTGTTGGGAGAAAGAGGAAGCCATCTATAGAAAATCATCAAAGGGGGAGACCAAACGGGCAAGGCATTCAGGGAGGGAAAACATCCAAAGATTAATTGTGGTCATCGTATGCGACTGCGTAGTAGGCCTAATGTTGGTCTGTGTCATGCCGACAAACTGTCAGATGAAGATGTAGCCTTCAACTTCACAAAAATGTATAAAAACGCTACAAAAGTGGACCAGGATAAAATACTCCTGCGTCTGTCAACAATAAACAAATGCAGCAGGGTACGAGTCTCCGCTGATGTCAAGAAGAAAGCCAGGGAGGTTACAGTGAAATACTGCCTTTTGTCCTGCGCTCCTCCCCATCACAAGATACCTGTCTGCAAGGCTACATTTCTAAGTGTCCTTGGTAAGTTTATTTTTTAAATAATTTCTTACATGTAGCTGAGTAGCCTATCTGAAGATTTATTTATGCGGTTGCACCTATTATTTATAGCCTAAAACCTCACGTTAATTCTTGTTGTTGTTGATTTATTATAAGGGATCATAGAGGGCACAGGTTATGGAGAAAAATAAACGGTTCTGTTTTTTCACAACAACCAATAAACTCTATAAGCTATTTTTATTATTATTATTATTACAGTGAAATAATTAATTAAATATGACGGGGCGAGGCGAGCTTGTGTCGCGGATTTGGTGCAACAGAGACAAGAACTGTGACACCGCGGCTCCGCCCGCTCTGATCATACAGGTTTGGTTTTCAGCAGCGGTGTGGAAGGAGCCTCCACTCTTTCTGTAACAAGCTACAAGTCGTTTATCTAACTAACTTAATCTTACTTATCTAAATTGTAACTAATCACAAATAGTCCAAAGCTGTTTAAGGATAGTTGAAACGATAAACATCCTGTAGTTTGTTTGCTCTGACAGCTCAGCTAGCCAGGCAGCGCAACGGTGCTTTTTTTTTTTTTTTAATACCCACTGTCCCTATGTGAAGCACAAGCACACAGACATCCGTACGTTGTTATCCGACCTTTTCATTCAGGGACTGCCCTGGATTACTGGCACACGCCATAGTCACATTTTGTTTATTATGGCATTATGTTTTTGAATATTATGAATATTTACGATTAATTGATTAATTATTGTTAATTTTCCCACTGATGATCCAAAAGATTTATTCAAATGCCCATCCTTAACCCAGGTGCTATAAACATAGTCTAAGATGGCCTGTTCAATCTTGGGTAGAAGCCAGAGGTGTAGCCTTTTATTCAATTAATTTATGATTTTCAGGTTCCAGAAAAAACACAGACAACCGTATTAATACCTTTTCTGTACTCCACAGGTGTTAGTAAAGACAGAGTCTCCAGAGTGGTGAAATACTTCAGTCAACATGGTGAAGCCAGACCAGAGTGCAGGGGTGGAACCAGAAATGTTGATGAGAAGATGGAGAACAGGCAGGCAGTAGTTCAGCATGTGTCCTCATTCATGTGCAAGGCCAGCCACTACGCTCGTCGTGGTGCACCTGGACGGAAGTACCTCCCAAGTGACATGTCAGTAACCAAAATGCACCGGCTGTTCCAGGAGCAGAACCACAGGGACATCAGCTACTCCCTGTATTACAATGTTTTCTGCACCTCATTCAACTTGGGATTTGGGCATCCAGCAAAGGACTGCTGTGCCACCTGTATGAGCTCGAGACTCCGTATGAAAGATCCTCACCTTACTGAGGAAGAGAGGAAGGCAGAGATCGTGTCTGTCATGCTCCACCGACGCAGAGCCCGGGTGTTCTACACATTGCTAAATGCAGTGGAGGACACAGTTACTGTCTGCTTTGACATGATGCAGAACCTCTCTCTGCCCAAGTCTCCCATTGGCCAGACCTACTACTCTAGGCAGCTTTACATGTATGTGTTTGGTGTTGTGGTCCACCATGGAGAGAGGAGTCTGCAGGCACTGAGTGACTGTCATCTCTACGTGTGGCTTGAAAATCAAAATAGAAAAGACAGCAACATGACCGCCTCTGCCCTGGACCACTGCCTGAGAACCAGTCTAGCCGAAGATGTCCAACAGGCTGGCCATTTGAGGCTCTTCAGCGATTCCTGCTATGGACAGAACAAGAACAGTACAATGGTGGGAATGCTGTCCAGCCTACGAAGCACTATCTTTAAAGATGTGAAAATGGAGTGCTTCTTCCCTGTCCGTGGCCATAGTTTTCTCCCTGTTGACAGAGTTTTTGGAAGAATTGAGCAGGATATTCGTAAGCAGGACACCATCCTCCTGCCAGACAAATACACCAACATCCTGAAGAAGCATGGCTCTGTGTATGTGTACGGGAAGGACTGGGAGAGCTTTGACCACAAAGCTGCAGCCAAGGCTCTCATACAGTCCACGCGGTCTTACAAGATCAGCGAAGCCCGGGTGCTGGAGATCGATGGCAAAGGGTTGGGGATGAGAACCACCTTCAGCGGTCCCACCTACCAGCACACTCTCCTGAAGAGAGGCAACAACTGGGGCCAGCATAAAGCAGATCCCCTGCCCATGATGACCACAGTGAAGGCTGTGAAGAAGAAGGACATCATCAGCCTGCTTAAAGCCATTGGTGCCCCAGCAAACGTCGAGGCCTTCTACAATCACGCTTTGGCTGTGACCAGTGATGTCCACAGGGGGAAAGAGTAGACTAAAAGGCACACACTGGCATCTGAAGCCCATGTGACACTCAAGAAAATACACACACACACACACACACACACACACACACACACACACAAACAAAACATTGATTCACTAGCTTTTCTTAATGGTATTACAGTAGTAGAATATAGCCTAAGGTTGATATATAGCGTTTTGCAAAAAAAAAAAAAAAAAAAATGTTATGTTGTGTATGTTCTGGCCAAAACTAACTCAGAATCTTATTATTATTAATCAATCTTTGTATATACTATTCCATATATTTATGATGTATTGTTTTTAACCGATTTAAGATGTTTGACAATGTTAAGATAAATATGTTGCATTTTGGCATGGTTTTTACTTATTTATGAACTATTTATGGACATAAAATTAAATAAAAATATCCTGGATTTTAAGAATATTGTGTCCCTGGCCTTCACTGAGCTCAAGTAATAGTTTAATGTACAAAAATTGTGAATGAACTTGACTGTTGATAAATAATAATGTAAAATAACCAACATTTCTCAAAATGGATATATCTCGTTTTGCAACGAAACTCTTCACTTGCTTTCATTGTGCCGTGCTTCCTGCCAACATGAAAACACACGCATGCATTGCGGTTCCCGTGTGGCCGGGTAACGCCATGTCCCCATAAAGCTTCCTGGTTCCCAGGTGAGGCTCCACGCCGGTGTGATTGCCATTTTTAACTGTGGTGTTTCCCCATCTCATGCCCTTCTTACTCTTCATACCGATCTCTTTAATGTCTGAAAAAATGTCTTTTCCTTGACTATAATTTTTTTCTGTAGGACAGCGTTAATGTTTTTCTGCCGTTTCAGGGCTCCCTCTGCCCGTCTTGTCTGATCTTTCCGTATTTCTAACTCCTCCCTCAGGTTTTTCGCACTGGCTCCTGGCTCACGTGGCCCCTGCACACTGGTTCATAGCTCATTAGCTCCTGGTACGTCCCTGGTACGTCCCTCTCAATCTCCACAGTCTTCACCTTCCTTGTCCTCTCTTCCCTCACTTTTCCTTCTCTCACTTTCCTCACTTCCCCCCTCAATCTCTGAAAAGATGACATCGCATTGTTAGTGTTACAGGGTGGACATGTAGGCTTGTCAATGAAATTAGAAATTTGTATTAAATTATGAATTCACATTATTCATACTGAAGTTCATTTTAGGACAATACGTGTGCACAGCACATATACAACTATGGTTAGAACAGCAGGTTGCTTTTGCTGACTTGGGCTAACCATTTTTTCTCCTGACTCTCTTACAACCAGGTTGATTGTGTGCGTGAGTTAGCCGTTAGCCTGCACACTACAGCTAAAACACTATTGGTACCTAAAACTGTCAAGACCGCCCAAATGGTGAAGTCCTTACTCTTCAACACAACTGCTTACAAAACTTTGTCCTGAACACAAGTTTGTTTCCACTGTCTTCCCCCACAGACAGCTCAGCCGAGACACTGCTAGTGATGCACTCACAATATCTAGTCCACTTGGCCCGAGACTTACAATGTTACAAACCAACTAAAATAGTAGGCGACCAAAGTGTTTGCTTTGGAGTTACATTACAGTTACAGCACTAGTTCAGTTGCAAACGAACTAATGTTATAACGTGCACATAGCTAGCACGCCATGTTCTCGCACACACACATGTACACAGGGCTAGCTTGCGGCACCACAGCAGCTAACCGTTAGCAAAACCGAAATGATCAACTCCGTTAGTAATCTATGTTTATACTCATTGTTTCAGTGCTTGGGGAAGGATCCCAAAACATTGGAATGGACCTTTTCTTCAATATTAATTTGGATAGTACTCCAGCATCGTGTAGCCCCTGATTCTGTATGCACTCGTGTGTAAAATGTGCTGTAGGCTACACACCGAAACTCGGACAGGACGAGGCACGTATCCAAACATAAAATCAGTCCACGTGTCTGCAACATCTTCCTTTTAACACTAGAACGGCCACGACAGTCATTTTGACCGTTTTGAAATTCATATGTGCAATAACTTTGTTGAATACAAAAATACAATCCTGCTGGTACGTGACTTTTCCTAAAAGTGTCTGTATTTTTATTTACAATGGGTTTCATATAAATTACACAAAGGGAAAGAAAATATGATAATTTGTACCTATTTCAGCCATACACGGTCATATTGACTGCACTGAATTTCGCGCTATTCTATTGTTCTATTTTTCACGCGCTTTGTTATACAAATAGGAACTATTGTCAAAGAAACGTCGCTAGCGGTCTCGAGTGCTATTAGCATATGCTAATTTGCTGACAAATACAAATTATTAGACTAAATTGGCTATCAGTACAATAATTTAAGAAATTGAGTAATTGCCTAGGTTGGAGTTTATAAGGAGCCTTTAGAAAATGTCTGAAATGAATGAAAGAATGAAGAGAAAGATGACCGCTGCCATGGCCCTGGAGATGCTTCAGAACTTGGACAGCGATGACTCTGATGCAGGGGATCTATCGGAGGTGGAAAGTGACGGCGACCTTTCCTTTGTGCAAGAAAACACTTCATCCTCATCAGAGAGTGATTCAGAGTCCATACCGAGGAAAAAGAGGCGGCTACTTCCGCCGGAGACTAGGGATCCAGATGTTCCGTTCACGGCTGACATTCCAGGTGAGCTGCTCTGCGCTCCGCTATGCACCGCTGTCCTGTCTTGTGCTGCCCTGCGCCTGGGCTATTCGCTAGTTATTATTATCATTATGCTATTATTATTATTAGGTTATTATTGTTGTCCTAGGCCTTCCCGAACCAGTACCTGCTCTTGAGCCAACTGGAGTGCTCAACCCGCCTTTGAGTCATCTCGGCCGAGGCCACTGTGGAAAAGGGGAAGGATGGGACGGTGTGGACGGTCCTTCAGTCAACTGAACTTCCAGGAAGAAGGCAGAGCCAAAATGTCCTGACTGAAGCTGCTGGCCCCACAGCGCACGCAAAGCGCAACATCGGAGATGCGCAACATCGGAGATGTGCTCACTGCCTTCTTGTGTGTGTTTGATGATGGCATGCTGAAACACATCAGGGACTGCACTGTGGCTGAGGCACATCAGCACCGTGGTGACAGCTCATGGGACCTGACAGTGGCTGAACTGAAGGCCTTCATAGCGCTGCTATATATCCGTGGAGCACAGGAGCAAAAATATGGAGTTGGGCAGGCTTTGGTCAGAAAAATGGGGCTTCCGTTTTCAAGGAAACCATGGCCAGAAATCGCTTCAGGAGATAATGAAACTCTTGCGGTTCGACAAAAAGAGACCCGACGCGTGCGTCTGCAGGATGACAAGTTTGCCCTGGTATCGCACATTTGGAACAAGTTAGTTCAGAACAGCGTAGCCTGCTACAAGCCCGGTGCCAACATAACCATTGATGAGCAGCTGTTCCCCCCCAAGGCCCTGTGCACATTTATCCAGTACAAGGGAAATAAGCCTGATAAATTTGCAATAAACTTTTGGCTGGCTGAGGATGTCAACTCAAAATACATGCTGAACCGGGCTCCATATCTACTACATATTATTACTACAGATAATTTCTTCGCTTCTCTCAAACTGGCCACCACTTTACAGGCCAAGAAGACCAGCCTGGTTGGCACCCTGGGGAAAACGAAGCGTGAGTTGCCCCCCTCCGCAAAAGAGCAAGCAGAGCTGTTCAGCAACAAGGTGCTAAAATGTGCAGATGCGACGCTCACCATCTACCAGGGAAAGCCGAGGAAGAATGTGTGCATTCTGAGCTCCGTGCACACAAGCGTGGGCATTACCGATGGGCCGAAGGCAAAGCCGGAGTCGGTCACATATTATAATAACACCAAATATGGCGTGGACGTCCTGGATCAGATGGCAAAGGCATACTCAGTGAAAGGCGGTACACGCAGATGGCCAGTGGCTGTCTTCTATAACATCCTCGACCTGACTGGAATCAATGCCCACATCCTCTTCAAGGAGTGCACCAGCAGCAAGATAGCCCGGAGGAAGTTCATGCAGCAACTGGCAGAGGAGCTGAGAGCTGAGAGTTCATGGAGGGAAAGGGGGCAGCATGGCAGTTGGCACAAGGTCCCAGTCAGCAGCAGAAGCAACCACCACAGCAGACACCAAAACGGAAGCAGTGCCAGGTTCGGCAAACAAAATAAAACGCCCGACACCTGCTGCAAATGCAGCAGACCCGTGTGTGGAAATTGTGCACGGAGAACAGAGGCCACTTGCGTTGACTCTGAAGCTTAAATAGCCAAGCACGCTATTGATGTAATTAGTTAATATAAAATTAGTAGCCTAATTCTTTTATGGTTCTAAACTTCGTTCGTGGCTCTTATTTTAACGTTAGATCTGCTCGTTTCCAGGTTTTCCGATTATTTTCGGTGTTATAAATGTTAAAACAAATTTTTTCGGAATCAAATAGATCCTTTTAATTGTTATTATCTTGTTCTGAGTTATGGTGAATAAATACGGAAAAATACTGGCACTTCTAGTGTTAAAAGATTTTTTAATTCACTGCAGCCAGGAATAATACAATTCTCATGGGCGTTTTTCGACATGGCTACACACTCCCCAGTTTGCACTTGTCTCAATGGCTCACCTGGGAAGAAGGCAGTGAGGGGCGGGTTCTGCATTTACTACCAACGACTACTGGTTATCCCGTTTCCAAATAGAAACCGGATCAAATTCTTGCTGGCTTGTAAAGCTGGGAGGCCATTTTGTCGTGGGGGAGCAGGGGAAATGGCAGTATTAAACAACTTCATATTTTCATAGCTTTTATTTTTCACCTCCTAGTTTATAAAACAAAATATGTGGCTCATTGATGTGTTTGTAATAGTTTCTGGACAACAATGGAGCGCTATGGCTCAGAGGAATTAGCCATATCAGGCTTTGGAAACTCGACCGTACTTTGTTAGTAGGATCAGCTGTTGGTTTGGGTGTTTTAATGGAATCTGTTAACAATAAGAAGAACACCACCAGCCTTATCCATTCAAAGATAAACATATTGTGCACCAGCCTACTTTTAGAGGCCTGCTGAAATTCTTGAAGCCTTTTATGTGTAATTAAGAATTCTATTCTATTCTGTTGACTATAGAATTGATGTGTGTCATAGAGCCTCACATACTAGAACTTTCACGATATCACAGCAGCTCCAGACTCCTGAGAGTTTTCATTTGAGATTCAGAAACACTTGAAACAAGTTGCTCAACAGTTGACTCAAGTTTTAGCTATGAAAAGATCTGCAAACATGTTTATACCGCCTTGCTTTCGATTTAAAGGTTTGTTTCACAGTTTCTACACTGTTTATGGGAAGTTATAAATCAGGAATATTAGTGTTTCTCTGACTTTGCTCAACAAGAGTGTTGTAGATACTGTTGTCTCTGAAGTCAGCTTATATCTGCTATGATGGCACATTATTTTTTACAATTTACAATTAAACGTGTTTATTTTTCTTTATCATCCACAGAAAAATCAACACACGACTGAAAAAGTTGTGGAGAATAGGAGCAGACCGCGCTCCACCTCTAGTGGAAGGTAAGAAAAGCTCCTCGTGAAGACAGTAAAGCGAATAACTAGGAAAATAGAAACACTTCCATAATGTAATGCAATTTGTAGTGGTTTTTATATTAGACTAGGGTATACCGGAAGTTGTTTAAGATATTTTGTTCACGTAATTTACAAATATGAAGGAGCAAAAACATCACAAGCACCTAACAACATGATGTAAGCCAAACAACAGTAACAGCAGCCTCAAAAATGACAAAGGATTTATTACTGGACTATTATGTTGCATTGCAAAGGTCAGAGATCTAATAAGAGAACAGAAAAACAGAGACCTGCAATTTGCTTATTAGGACTTTAGTCTTGATTTGGACTTAAAACCAGCTCTGGTTACACTCCCCACTTTGCCAGTTTATTATTAAATTCAAATGACTGCAGTCTAAGACCTGGGTCACAACTTTATGAGGATGTATTATACTGTTTTTAATATTTAGTATATCCTTAGTTATTAAATTGGATGGACACAAATTTACATTAAATTAAATTAAATATTGATTGATCTGACTATTGCTTTTTCAATATATCTATTCATTCTAGTCTATAAAGTGTCGAAAAATGCCCACTGCAATTTCCCATGAGCCCAAGATGACATCTTCAGATGTCTAAAAATATATATTATTTGTCAATATTTTTAACATGTTGCGTTTACTCTAAAGAGTGATGAATACCTTCGAACAAACCCTTTCAATGAAGTCTGACTCGTTCCACACCGACTGTGTTTGTGTTTATCACCAGAGTCGCCGTCTCAGACGCTCCTGCCGCCAAGACCTCTCACGGAAAACCGTAAAGGGAGGACTCTTTGGTGGTACAGACTGTTCGGTTCAACAGTGGTATGTTCCACGGGAAGTGACAGGGCTTCACTTTAAACTGATTTGAATTCTTTGTAGGGTTTACATTTAGACTCTGGACACAAAAGATGATTGTAATGTTTGTTTTTTACTCTACAGAATAAAAAAAGGAGTCCAAAAGCACCCGTGGGAGATGGACAGCGCGCCGGCCCACTGCAGAGGTAAGGGAGTCCCACCCCTCCTACCGACAGGGCCCACAGTGTCAGCAGAAGCAGCCTCACTGTGAACCAAAGGCCTTCTCCTGGCAGTATTAGTGAAAATATCGCAGACTGCGGAGGGATTCGCTTCAGGTGAGTCCTCCACAGTTTAAACTAAGTGAACAGTAATATAATCAGCTGTGTTTGTGTCTCTCAGCAAAGCCGCCTCCTCACATGGCCCAGCCACTATTACAACAACAGCTGGAAGTCTAAAAACGGGGAAGAGTCGCTGGAGGTGCAGAGTCTTTGACTGCTGCGGAGTGAGTTTCACTGCTTCACATTAACTACACGTTTGCCAGTCTGCACCTCAGTAAAGTGCGTCCCTGTAATATTGACCGCTGAGACATTCCTCCAACAGAGAAAACGTCGAGTCGCTCCAGCCGCAGACGCCGAGGGACGGCAGAGGACCCCTCGCTCGCCTCACAGGAGGTAACAAGACTCATTTCACATCGCTGACGTGTGAAAGTCAAGCAAAAATACAGAATGCAGAATGTTTCTCTCTCCATGTTGCAGCCCCGTCAAAGCTACAGACAGGACTCTGTGTGCTGCAGATGATGTTGATGAGGTGGTTGAGTTCAAAGCTCCCACTGACGATGAGGAGGAAGCAGCAGAGAAGGGAGCAAAAAGAAGAAAATGGACAAGCTGCCCATTCTTATGGCTTTAATGTTGCAGACCGTGTGCAAGACACTGGCCAAGCAGGGCTCGTCCTGCAAAAGGTGAGTCCACAAACACAAGTTCATTTTCATCACCACAAAAATAGAGTTGGGCTGGGTATTGAAGCTTTTTGGTACCAACTGAAATGTGGCAGCAGCAGAATCCAAGGCTGCCACTGAATGTCTGATCAGATTCGTAATGTTTGTTTACTTTGATCGGACAAATCATCGCGTTTTCAGACTACGATTCATGATTCATTTGCGTATAGGTGCACGTTTGGGCAACATTTAGCACTGAACTCACTCACTCAGTCAGACTCACCTGTGTCCACATACCGTGGAGGATCTTGTTTGTTTGCTGCCTCTGCTTTAATAGCCAAACAAATGCGAGTGAATGCGTGTTTCCGTCCACTACTGTTATGCAAATATTAGGAGCAGGGCTGCAGCTAGCTTGCGCGATATTTCGGCTTTTTCTGAATTTTTTTACGCGCAAATTGAAAATGTGCGTAAAACCAGGCATGTACCAGCCTCACAGCTTCATGTTTGCCATTTTATTGGCCGTGTGTGTCTGACCGTGCCTCTCTCTTCCTGTACTCTCAAAAGCGCGCCACAGCACCGTGACGCAGGCCATCGGCTCCCAGAGCCTCGGAGGTCAGCAGGACTGGCTTGGGTGAGTAAATCTGCATAAAAACACACCGACTCGAGAAACAAAGTTGTTGATTTATTTGTTTAAGAGAAATCGAGCCCCTGCTTTGTCACCGAGGAGTTTTCTGATGTTGCTGTGTGTTCTGACGTGTTGTGTTTGCGTGTCAGGTTTCCAAACCCGCCCAGATGTGCTACATGAACTCCAGCCTCCAGAGCCTGATCACGCTGGCGGACTTCATCAGGACGTCAGCAGCCAGGAGGACGTGTGGAGTTCACTGCCTGAGGCTGAACTGATGAGGTACAGCAGCCACACACACACACACACACACACACACACACACACACACACACACACCAACAGCAGAAACTCACCAGTCCTATTTTTTCTTCACCGTCTGCAGAAGATTCATGGACGTAGTGTGGAGTCACCGCTCCGTCGACTCCTGCCACAAACTCCAGGCCCTCGATATGTTCAAGAGGGCCCTCTCAGTCCAGGCTCCTGAGTTTCGGGACAACTACCAGAAAGTGAGTCATCTGATTTGATAATTCTTGTTGTTTCTCTTCCTTCTGATAGTTTCTTCTCTGTGTAACGGACGCTCTGTATGTCTCTGTGTGTGTTCAGGACGCTCACGAGTTCCTGATGACGGTCCTGGATCAGATGAGGAGTTTGTCCCCTCTGCTGCAGGAGGTCGCCGCCAGCTTAGGAAAAAGCTACAGATGCCCCGTCGAGGACCACCTGGTGTTCAAGATGCAGAACACCAGGACCTGCAAGGGGTAAAAACACATCACACACCGCAGACGATGGCAGGAGAAACATGAACTTTTCCTTATTTATCTTTAAAGGGGCGGTTCAGCAAAAACGAATGCAGTCTAATACAACAGTCCTGCAGTACATTCTAGAGCAGCAGTTCCCAAAGTGGGGGTCGCGAGATGATTTCCAGAAACTTTATTTATTTTTTTATATATTAAAAAAGGTTATAATGATGCAAGTATAAATTTATGATAATTAAAATAAACTGGAAAAACTTAGTTTGATCCGAGTAATTACAACAGTTAAGTGACGGCGTCACAATTTACAGCACAACAACATGCGCTAGCTAGATGCACATTTAGTGTTTTGCTAAACAGCGATCGTCTATTTTGAGATCTAAACTTGATCAAAAATGAAACGGTGGTTATTAACATCAAAAGAGAAAGAGAATTGAGCAGAGATGCCTGCTGATGAGAGAGCGGGATCAGCGAAAAATGCAGAGGGCAGAGAAGAGGATGAGCCGCCAGGACTACCCTCCACCTCTGGAAGGGCAGCCCGCCAAACCCATGGCCCGCAAACGGACCATCCCTCCTCGAAAGCCAGAACATACAGAGAGGAATACATAAACTATGGTTTCACATGCATTATTATAAATCAGGTACAACACCCTCAATGCGCTGGCTTTTCTGAATACAAAGTTATAATTGTTCCAAGGCGCCAGCCAACGCTGTACGCGTGTTACAGACAGCTTGTTCGTATTCTGTCTGTAAGCATTTCACAGTTATGGGATGTATTTGTTTTTGTCCATAATTTGTTAATAAAATAGCCTGTCTTAGAGATTGTGTTCCTTTTTGTTTTAGCTCTGTCAGTCTGTAACACAATCGTAATCGGGTCACAAAGTATTCGACACATACAGTTGAATCGACACCTTTCTAAAACAGTTTCAACAAAAACTGCATGTTATAACATCCGTAAAGGTAGGATTGATAGCAGGACTGTTGTGTTAGACTGCATTAGCTGGGTGTACCTGATAAACTAACTGGGGCAAACGCAGCATGAGTGTATTTTTCACTTATTCCAGTGCTGTTGAAACGCGTGAAATGTGTTTTATGAGCTGATGTTTAGAGACATGGACTAAGTTATAGTTTGCACTGTCCTGATCACCTGAATCCATCTGTGCCTTTGTCATAAGCTGGCTGTAATTTGTTATGTGGACTGTCCCTTTAATGTGCAGCTGTGGAGTCCGGTTTACACAAGTGGAGAACTTCACCATCCTGTCTCTCAACCTGGTGCCGGGAGATTCAGTCCAGGAACTGCTCCAGGAGTCCCTGATGGTAAAATACACCTGTCCTCCTTCAGTGACATCGTCACAAAAACAAACACTCACACACACTTCAGTCACACACATGTGCACACTGTCTGTTATCCATCACCTAACTGACAGCGTGTTGTCTCTGTGCTGGTTTTCAGGAGACGGACTTGGAATTCAGGTGTGACTGCGGTGCCAACACATCCAGCCAGCAGTCCACCTTTGCGACCCTGCCCAAGTGAGTGACATCACATCCAACACTGGGGACCTGAAAGGACTATACCAGAGCGTGATAGTCACCTAGTCTTTATAAATTACTCAAACTTTATAAAGTCATTTATAAAGCAAAAATGGCAGCAATCTTTCGGAACCAGCTCATGTTTTCTTCTTTTTATTTCCTGTCCACAGAGTGCTGATACTGCATCTGAAGCGTTTTCGCTACACTCCGCTCCTGCAGCTGGAGAAGCTGAGCGACCCAGTTGACCTCTTCAGGGAGCTGCTGGTGACCTCCAGCCAGGTAAGAAATACCTCACCTGAGGTCAAATACAAAGTATAGATTCGGTCTGTGTGTGCTGGTGTGTGTGTGTGTGTGTGTGTGTGTGTGGAGCTAACTGTTAACTGTGCTCCTTCTCAGGCTGATGGTTGGTACAGTCTGGTGAGTGTCATCAGCCATCTAGGCACCGAAGGGAACAGAGGTAAGATAATCACCTTCTGTAGTCCTCCATCAGGTTCTCAGACACATCGTACACACATGGCTGTCCATCAGAGGCAGATACATCTATTGACAGTTACTCTCCTTATTATAACGGAGCAGCTTTGAATGAAATTGTTGAGTTTTTTGTTATTATTTGTACTGAAACTGACCAGTTGAGTGATGCGATGAGCACTTATTGCTCATTGCTATGGCCCTGAGGGTATTATACTTTTTTTTTCTCACTGGCTGCGTTCATTATTGTTGTTAATGTAAAAGTAAAACATTACATGTTGTGTAAAAGATTCTGTTATCGTGGGAGAGAGGGGAACATTATAAAAAGTGTCATATTGTTGATATTTGTTGAGTTCCAAATCGGTTAACCTTCACAACCTCCACTTGTTGAGACACCTAATCCAACGGTGTTTGTTTCCTGTTAGGACACTACGTGAGTAACGGGGTGCACCCAGATGCAGAGCTGGATGACCCCGATGACCGCTGGCTCAACTACAACGATTCAAATGTCACAGAGACAACCGGGGCGTCCGTCTGCAGTCTGCGTCAGCAAACCGCCTACATCCTTTTCTACCAAAGACGGGTAAGAGGACGACGCTGTCACGTCCTGAAGTCAAACCGACTCTGATGTTGTTTGAATTTAACGGTTTACCCAGACAGTGAGCCCACAGACATTTTCTTGTTCAGAACAAGGTTGGTGAAATCCACCGACTCTGTACTGACTGACTGTTTTGCGTCTACTCTCAGATGTAGAGCAGTCTGGCGATGGGGGAACATGATCGATCCCAGGTGAGCGGCCACGGGAACGTCACAGGTAAGTGTGTTGTTTCCATCTCTGTTGTCTTCTTGCAGGTGGCGAAGGGGCGATGGTGGAGGTTCAGGACAGTCTACCAGCTCGTGTCGTGGCCTGGAGCAGCAGGAGTTCCCCAGCCCTCAGGAGGAGGGGCGCGTTCAGAGAGCCAGGTTCCTCCCGAGGTTTCTTCCTGTTAGAGGGAGTTTTTCCTCGCCGCCGTCGCCTCTCAATGTGGACCAGGCAGAATCACAACTCGTCTCCAACGTCCTCAACTGGACAGAAAGTCATCACTTTTATTGTCATCTGGAGATGAGTTGGTCTGTATTAACTTGGCTTGCTCTCTGGGAAAGACTGTGAATAAAAACATACTTGAATTAAGAATGTTTTCTGTGTATTTTATTTGCTTTCACTTTCATTTGAAGTCTTTATGGTTGAAATGGGGCTCAGCGAACAATAAGTTTCATCATTTTCTCCCATAACAATTGAGGTCCCATATTTGAACACTTACAGTTATACGGTGTCTATACTGTTTATGTGCCTATTAAACACTTCTGTAATGGTGCTGATTTGATGTTCCCCCGCTTTTCTGAGGGCCTCTTTCTGTCCCTGCCATACAAGGTCAGATTTTGCTGCAATGTGGAAGTAAGCGCCCGCTGCTCATCAGTGGACGAGAGCAGGGCGGTAAAATTAGCGAGGCTGGCAGAGAATACCGGTAACGGTAGACGGCATTGCCGTCCAAAGATAAAATATTTAAACTTTTTGCCATCCTCCGCGACAGAACTTATAACTGGATGTTTAAGGGGCATGCAATGCTGGAGAAATCCACTACCACATTAAGTAGCTCCCTCACATAAGGAGAAAACACGGCAATCTTGACAACGAGAAGCTAATAATTTTAAATTGGTAAACAAGGGATACACCAAGTGCAGTTATCCTTTCGCTAGCCATGTTGGAAATGAACGAATGACCTTGTGTTTTGGAGGGAATTTATGTTTCACGCTTCAGCCGATGTTTACCTTTGTGGACATTATGACCATCGGCTGCCCACCGAGGTGGAGAATGTGTGCTGCAGGGAGATACTGCAGGTAACGTTAAAATGATTATCTGGTTTATATAACTGCTTCCACGTAAATAGTAAAATTGGGGTCCATAGTGGGTGAGAGTGCATGAAATAAAGGTGTGCTCAAAAACACTTGGCATCATCTTTCTCCCTTTGTCATATGTCATTTAGCGCTCTATATAATGCTTTATGTAGGTCAGAAGATGACGTGATCAGCTTCCTGACGTACCACAGTGCATGGTGCATGACAAAGTACGTTTTAATTTTGCTGGTGATTCACATTTTGTATGGAAAAAAAAAGATCTGCAGCTGTAGGACGTTATCCCACTCATGCAATCCAGGGCTCAACGGGGTTGAGGTCAGGAGAGACAGCAAGCCAAGGCACAGCAGGAAACCGCTTCAACCCCATTTAGCACCTGTGGGTGGCCTGGGCTGCAGTATCAGGAGACATGACCCTGAACCTACTGATGGCTTCACCAGGCCCTTCTGGGATAACATGTCACAGCTGCAGATCTCCCCCGTCCCCACCAACATGTTACTCTGCTAGTCTATGTTTCACTTTTTTCATCCATCTTGCATCTCTCACCCATTTACTGCATGTCTCACGCTTTACATAAAAGCGTGTCTCCATCTTCTCACCGCTGTCCCCTGTCTCCTATATAGCTACTACAAAACACAGCTGATTTTAGAACACTGATTATTAATGCAATCTAGTGTTATTTCAAAAGGTGGATTTGCCATTTACCTTTTCATTTACCTGGACAACATGGCTGGAAAATGTTTTGGTTTCTGAAAGGTAGAACATTAACTTACAGAAACAGAAACATTAACTTATTATTACTTGACAATACAAATATAAATACAGAATGTTTGCTTTACAACTGCAATGTTAATATATGGTCCATAGACATATGATTTGGGAATAACTATTTCGAGTGCTCAGTCAAACTATTACTTCATATCTATGTATGTTACCAAAAAGTTAAAGTATCGAGAGAATATGAAGCTATATTTAACATTTGGATACCTACAAACTTTATATTTTACCTGTAACATTACAGATAGCACAACCACACATGACAAACTGTGTGCAAAGGTGAATTATCGGCCATTCTAACCAAAAATGGAAAGGAAATAATAAAACTTTGCATTTCACTAAGCTCTACTTCTGAAGTGATTCTTCAGAGTGTCCTTGGAAAGATTAGATTCAGTTAGCTACCGTGAGCAACACTTCACAAGCTACCATGACCAGATGTCAGTTGGCCTACATTCTCAAATGAATTGCAGTTATTGTCGTTCGTTCGTTGGCATACGAAGCTTATCTTCGGTTATTAGATTTGTTGTTAAAGTTAGCAAGTTGGGAGCGTATTAGTACACTTGATTACATTGAACGGTAGCTAGCTCAACTAGATAACATGGCAAGCTTCTAGCAAGGTTGCTCCTTGGTTAATTCAGCCATTGCACACTTTGTTTGTTAGACAGTGAATCAGTGACGGGTGATAAGATAAGTGTTACAGGTACCGTCTGCACCACGTAAACAGCTTATATGCTCTCTCTGGAAACAGGAGAAATAAACAGGACGAACTCTGCGTCCGTTTTCCATATCGCTCAGCAGAAAGAGGAGAGAGCATTTATTAGACATGCACAATTTAAATCCTCCTCTGTTACAAACACTCTATGTTCACTATGAAATAAACACAACTTCAAAATAAAATACAATTTGTCTTTTTTTCATCTTTCAGCAAATGCTGAGTTATAAGTTTTGTGTGATTAAATAAATCAAAGTGACAATAATCAAAGTTACCTTGTAAGTTTCTCTTTTCACCTCAAAATAAAACATATCTTATGTTATCACTTACATATGGTTCCTAAATGCATTTTCCATTTCCCGCTAAAGTCCTTTTTACTCTTCCCAAAATGCATGAGCAGACAGATTTTTAACCTATTTTTAACCATTTTAAAATATATCACATTTGTTTTTAACATTAGCTTTTAACATCTTACACAATATCATACATTTCAAAAGTATTAAGACTTTACAAAAATGTCCAAGGAGCTAAAAATAAAACTCTGTCCGGACGTGACTTTGGTAGCAACAAGTGCGTTAACAGGCGCGAAAATGCGGGTACTGCTATATGTACATATATGTCCACATATTCATAACACAGCCTTATTAGCGGACATTAAGACATTCAGCAAAATGTCAACATATTACACTTCAGGTACTTAGCTTAATTTACTATTCCACCAACCTGGAAACAGGAGAAATAAATGAGACAGGGCAAACTCTGCGTCCGTTTTTCATCTCGCTCAGCAGAAAGAGGAAAACCGCAAAGCAGACAAAACTGACGTAAAGCCCTGTGGAGCACAATAAGCGCCACACTGCCCCCTGCTGGCGAACGCCACAATTACTCCTGACCTCTATTTAACATATTTTAGTGCATGGATGGTGGAACCAGGTTAATTACCCCTGAACAAATATTCAAAAACATTACAGAAACTACCACAAATGTGATAACACTTTAGTGGGCATCACATAAGCAACCTAAATGTGAATGACCACAGTAAAAAGAGAGTATAACTGCAGATAGATAATTACTTAACATATTTTTCTGACTGTATGGTCTTGCTGGATGTGGGAGAGACGTTGCGTTGTGGTCCACTGCAAAGGCCTTCCACATTGCCCGGTTAGGGCTGCCCATGTTGGTGGTGACGTTAACCGCATGAAGCCCTATGGAAGCTGCTTTGTCAATAATGTTGAGGATGATTGGCTTGTACTTTGCCCCATTAGTGGAACTGCCACTGTAGTGGTAAGCCACTACTTGAAGAGTTTCGTTGCAAAACGCGATAAACGCCATTTTTTGACATTTGGATTTTATTATTGGAAATCACTGTTCAGATGTACCTTAATCTATGTGTGAATTGCTGCCATTAATAAGATTTAAAAATGTACATTTTAAGCCTACTACAAAATGTATTTTTTCACAAAACGCGATATCCGCCAGCCCAGTTTCTTTACAAAGTGCGATATAACGGTTAGGCTATAGAACGTTCAGGATGCTGCGCGAGCTCAGGATGTCACGCGAGGAGAGAGTCACCGCCGGTGAAGTGCTCCGAGTTTGCTCAATGATTTAACGATAATATCAAAAAAAAAAACCATATATTTTTAAAAAGAGGATTCAATAGGCTAACTAAAAAACGTTTACTATTTTATTGTTTATACTGTATGCGAGCTGTCAGTCACGTAGGCTACGTCACTGATCAACAGCTGTCTGTCAGTCAGAGAATCAAAGCTTCAGAGTCAAGCTAACGTTATGGATTTGGATGACGGATTGGAGCCGGTCATTCCAGCTGCTGTTGGGAGAAAGAGGAAGGCATCTATAGAAAATCATCAAAGGGGGGAGACCAAACGGGCAAGGCATTCAGGGGAGGGAAAACATCCAAAGATTAATTGTGGTCATCGTGCGACTGCGAGTAGGCCTAATGTTGGTCTGTGTCATGCCGACAAACTGTCAGATGAAGATGTAGCCTTCAACTTCACAAAAATGTATAAAAACGCTACAAAAGTGGACCAGGATAAAATACTCCTGCGTCTGTCAACAATAAACAAATGCAGCAGGGTACGAGTCTCCGCTGATGTCAAGAAGAAAGCCAGGGAGGTTACAGTGAAATACTGCCTTTTGTCCTGCGCTCCTCCCCATCACAAGATACCTGTCTGCAAGGCTACATTTCTAAGTGTCCTTGGTAAGTTTATTTTTTAAATAATTTCTTACATGTAGCTGAGTAGCCTATCTGAAGATTTATTTATGCGGTTGCACCTATTATTTATAGCCTAAAACCTCACGTTAATTCTTGTTGTTGTTGATTTATTATAAGGGATCATAGAGGGCACAGGTTATGGAGAAAAATAAACGGTTCTGTTTTTTCACAACAACCAATAAACTCTATAAGCTATTTTTATTATTATTATTATTACAGTGAAATAATTAATTAAATATGACGGGGCGAGGCGAGCTTGTGTCGCGGATTTGGTGCAACAGAGACAAGAACTGTGACACGCGGCTCCGCCCGCTCTGATCATACAGGTTTGGTTTTCAGCAGCGGTGTGGAAGGAGCCTCCACTCTTTCTGTAACAAGCTACAAGTCGTTTATCTAACTAACTTAATCTTACTTATCTAAATTGTAACTAATCACAAATAGTCCAAAGCTGTTTAAGGATAGTTGAAACGATAAACATCCTGTAGTTTGTTTGCTCTGACAGCTCAGCTAGCCAGGCAGCGCAACGGTGTTTTTTTTTTTTTTTTTAATACCCACTGTCCCTATGTGAAGCACAAGCACACAGACATCCGTACGTTGTTATCCGACCTTTTCATTCAGGGACTGCCCTGGATTACTGGCACACGCCATAGTCACATTTTGTTTATTATGGCATTATGTTTTTGAATATTATGAATATTTACGATTAATTGATTAATTATTGTTAATTTTCCCACTGATGATCCAAAAGATTTATTCAAATGCCCATCCTTAACCCAGGTGCTATAAACATAGTCTAAGATGGCCTGTTCAATCTTGGGTAGAAGCCAGAGGTGTAGCCTTTTATTCAATTAATTTATGATTTTCAGGTTCCAGAAAAAAACACAGACAACCGTATTAATACCTTTTCTGTACTCCACAGGTGTTAGTAAAGACAGAGTCTCCAGAGTGGTGAAATACTTCAGTCAACATGGTGAAGCCAGACCAGAGTGCAGGGGTGGAACCAGAAATGTTGATGAGAAGATGGAGAACAGGCAGGCAGTAGTTCAGCATGTGTCCTCATTCATGTGCAAGGCCAGCCACTACGCTCGTCGTGGTGCACCTGGACGGAAGTACCTCCCAAGTGACATGTCAGTAACCAAAATGCACCGGCTGTTCCAGGAGCAGAACCACAGGGACATCAGCTACTCCCTGTATTACAATGTTTTCTGCACCTCATTCAACTTGGGATTTGGGCATCCAGCAAAGGACTGCTGTGCCACCTGTATGAGCTCGAGACTCCGTGATGAAAGATCCTCACCTTACTGAGGAAGAGAGGAAGGCAGAGATCGTGTCTGTCATGCTCCACCGACGCAGAGCCCGGGTGTTCTACACATTGCTAAATGCAGTGGAGGACACAGTTACTGTCTGCTTTGACATGATGCAGAACCCTCTCTGCCCAAGTCTCCCATTGGCCAGACCTACTACTCTAGGCAGCTTTACATGTATGTGTTTGGTGTTGTGGTCCACCATGGAGAGAGGAGTCTGCAGGCACTGAGTGACTGTCATCTCTACGTGTGGCTTGAAAATCAAAATAGAAAAGACAGCAACATGACCGCCTCTGCCCTGGACCACTGCCTGAGAACCAGTCTAGCCGAAGATGTCCAACAGGCTGGCCATTTGAGGCTCTTCAGCGATTCCTGCTATGGACAGAACAAGAACAGTACAATGGTGGGAATGCTGTCCAGCCTACGAAGCACTATCTTTAAAGATGTGAAAATGGAGTGCTTCTTCCCTGTCCGTGGCCATAGTTTTCTCCCTGTTGACAGAGTTTTTGGAAGAATTGAGCAGGATATTCGTAAGCAGGACACCATCCTCCTGCCAGACAAATACACCAACATCCTGAAGAAGCATGGCTCTGTGTATGTGTACGGGAAGGACTGGGAGAGCTTTGACCACAAAGCTGCAGCCAAGGCTCTCATACAGTCCACGCGGTCTTACAAGATCAGCGAAGCCCGGGTGCTGGAGATCGATGGCAAAGGGTTGGGGATGAGAACCACCTTCAGCGGTCCCACCTACCAGCACACTCTCCTGAAGAGAGGCAACAACTGGGGCCAGTATAAAGCAGATCCCCTGCCCATGATGACCACAGTGAAGGCTGTGAAGAAGAAGGACATCATCAGCCTGCTTAAAGCCATTGGTGCCCCAGCAAACGTCGAGGCCTTCTACAATCACGCTTTGGCTGTGACCAGTGATGTCCACAGGGGGAAAGAGTAGACTAAAAGGCACACACTGGCATCTGAAGCCCATGTGACACTCAAGAAAATACACACACACACACACACACACACAAACAAAACATTGATTCACTAGCTTTTCTTAATGGTATTACAGTAGTAGAATATAGCCTAAGGTTGATATATAGCGTTTTGCAAAAAAAAAAAAAAAAAAAATGTTATGTTGTGTATGTTCTGGCCAAAACTAACTCAGAATCTTATTATTATTAATCAATCTTTGTATATACTATTCCATATATTTATGATGTATTGTTTTTTTAACCGATTTAAGATGTTTGACAATGTTAAGATAAATATGTTGCATTTTGGCATGGTTTTTTACTTATTTATGAACTATTTATGGACATAAAATTAAATAAAAAATATCCTGGATTTTAAGAATATTGTGTCCCTGGCCTTCACTGAGCTCAAGTAATAGTTTAATGTACAAAAAATTGTGAATGAACTTGACTGTTGATAAATAATAATGTAAAATAACCAACATTTCTCAAAATGGATATATCTCGTTTTGCAACGAAACTCTTCACTTGCTTTCATTGTGCCGTGTTTCCTGCCAACATGAAAACACACGCATGCATTGCGGTTCCCGTGTGGCCGGGTAACGCCATGTCCCCATAAAGCTTCCTGGTTCCCAGGTGAGGCTCCACGCTCGGTGTGATTGCCATTTTTAACTGTGGTGTTTCCCCATCTCATGCCCTTCTTACTCTTCATACCGATCTCTTTAATGTCTGAAAAAAATGTCTTTTCCTTGACTATAATTTTTTTTTCTGTAGGACAGCGTTAATGTTTTTCTGCCGTTTCAGGGCTCCCTCTGCCCGTCTTGTCTGATCTTTCCGTATTTCTAACTCCTCCCTCAGGTTTTTCGCACTGGCTCCTGGCTCACGTGGCCCCTGCACACTGGTTCATAGCTCATTAGCTCCTGGTACGTCCCTGGTACGTCCCTCTCAATCTCCACAGTCTTCACCTTCCTTGTCCTCTCTTCCCTCACTTTTCCTTCTCTCACTTTCCTCACTTCCCCCCTCAATCTCTGAAAAGATGACATCGCATTGTTAGTGTTACAGGGTGGACATGTAGGCTTGTCAATGAAATTAGAAATTTGTATTAAATTATGAATTCACATTATTCATACTGAAGTTCATTTTAGGACAATACGTGTGCACAGCACATATACAACTATGGTTAGAACAGCAGGTTGCTTTTGCTGACTTGGGCTAACCATTTTTTTCTCCTGACTCTCTTACAACCAGGTTGATTGTGTGCGTGAGTTAGCCGTTAGCCTGCACACTACAGCTAAAACACTATTGGTACCTAAAACTGTCAAGACCGCCCAAATGGTGAAGTCCTTACTCTTCAACACAACTGCTTACAAAACTTTGTCCTGAACACAAGTTTGTTTCCACTGTCTTCCCCCACAGACAGCTCAGCCGAGACACTGCTAGTGATGCACTCACAATATCTAGTCCACTTGGCCCGAGACTTACAATGTTACAAACCAACTAAAATAGTAGGCGACCAAAGTGTTTGCTTTGGAGTTACATTACAGTTACAGCACTAGTTCAGTTGCAAACGAACTAATGTTATAACGTGCACATAGCTAGCACGCCATGTTCTCGCACACACACATGTACACAGGGCTAGCTTGCGGCACCACAGCAGCTAACCGTTAGCAAAACCGAAATGATCAACTCCGTTAGTAATCTATGTTTATACTCATTGTTTCAGTGCTTGGGGAAGGATCCCAAAACATTGGAATGGACCTTTTCTTCAATATTAATTTGGATAGTACTCCAGCATCGTGTAGCCCCTGATTCTGTATGCACTCGTGTGTAAAATGTGCTGTAGGCTACACACCCGAAACTCCGGACAGGACGAGGCACGTATCCAAACATAAAATCAGTCCACGTGTCTGCAACATCTTCCTTTTAACACTAGAACGGCCACGACAGTCATTTTGACCGTTTTGAAATTCATATGTGCAATAACTTTGTTGAATACAAAAATACAATCCTGCTGGTACGTGACTTTTCCTAAAAGTGTCTGTATTTTTATTTACAATGGGTTTCATATAAATTACACAAAAGGGAAAGAAAATATGATAATTTGTACCTATTTCAGCCATACACGGTCATATTGACTGCACTGAATTTCGCGCTATTCTATTGTTCTATTTTTCACGCGCTTTGTTATACAAATAGGAACTATTGTCAAAGAAACGTCGCTAGCGGTCTCGAGTGCTATTAGCATATGCTAATTTGCTGACAAATACAAATTATTAGACTAAATTGGCTATCAGTACAATAATTTAAGAAATTGAGTAATTGCCTAGGTTGGAGTTTATAAGGAGCCTTTAGAAAATGTCTGAAATGAATGAAAGAATGAAGAGAAAGATGACCGCTGCCATGGCCCTGGAGATGCTTCAGAACTTGGACAGCGATGACTCTGATGCAGGGGATCTATCGGAGGTGGAAAGTGACGGCGACCTTTCCTTTGTGCAAGAAAACACTTCATCCTCATCAGAGAGTGATTCAGAGTCCATACCGAGGAAAAAGAGGCGGCTACTTTCGTCGGAGACTAGGGATCCAGATGTTCCGTTCACGGCTGACATTCCAGGTGAGCTGCTCTGCGCTCCGCTATGCACCGCTGTCCTGTCTTGTGCTGCCCTGCGCCTGGGCTATTCGCTAGTTATTATTATCATTATGCTATTATTATTATTAGGTTATTATTGTTGTCCTAGGCCTTCCCGAACCAGTACCTGCTCTTGAGCCAACTGGAGTGCTCAACCCGCCTTTGGAGTCATCTCGGCCGGAGGCCGCTGTGGAAAAGGGGAAGGATGGGACGGTGTGGACGGTCCTTCAGTCAACTGAACTTCCAGGAAGAAGGCAGAGCCAAAATGTCCTGACTGAAGCTGCTGGCCCCACAGCGCACGCAAAGCGCAACATCGGAGATGCGCAACATCGGAGATGTGCTCACTGCCTTCTTGTGTGTGTTTGATGATGGCATGCTGAAACACATCAGGGACTGCACTGTGGCTGAGGCACATCAGCACCGTGGTGACAGCTCATGGGACCTGACAGTGGCTGAACTGAAGGCCTTCATAGCGCTGCTATATATCCGTGGAGCACAGGGAGCAAAAAATATGGAGTTGGGCAGCCTTTGGTCAGAAAAATGGGGCTTCCCGTTTTTCAAGGAAACCATGGCCAGAAATCGCTTCAGGGAGATAATGAAACTCTTGCGGTTCGACAAAAAAGAGACCCGACGCGTGCGTCTGCAGGATGACAAGTTTGCCCTGGTATCGCACATTTGGAACAAGTTAGTTCAGAACAGCGTAGCCTGCTACAAGCCCGGTGCCAACATAACCATTGATGAGCAGCTGTTCCCCCCCAAGGCCCTGTGCACATTTATCCAGTACAAGGGAAATAAGCCTGATAAATTTGCAATAAAATTTTGGCTGGCTGAGGATGTCAACTCAAAATACATGCTGAACCGGGCTCCATATCTACTACATATTATTACTACAGATAATTTCTTCGCTTCTCTCAAACTGGCCACCACTTTACAGGCCAAGAAGACCAGCCTGGTTGGCACCCTGGGAAAACGGCGTGAGTTGCCCCCTCCGCAAAAAGAGCAAGCAGAGCTGTTCAGCAACAAGGTGCTAAAATGTGCAGATGCGACGCTCACCATCTACCAGGGAAAGCCGAGGAAGAATGTGTGCATTCTGAGCTCCGTGCACACAAGCGTGGGCATTACCGATGGGCCGAAGGCAAAGCCGGAGTCGGTCACATATTATAATAACACCAAATATGGCGTGGACGTCCTGGATCAGATGGCAAAGGCATACTCAGTGAAAGGCGGTACACGCAGATGGCCAGTGGCTGTCTTCTATAACATCCTCGACCTGACTGGAATCAATGCCCACATCCTCTTCAAGGAGTGCACCAGCAGCAAGATAGCCCGGAGGAAGTTCATGCAGCAACTGGCAGAGGAGCTGAGAGCTGAGAGTTCATGGAGGGAAAGGGGGCAGCATGGCAGTTGGCACAAGGTCCCAGTCAGCAGCAGAAGCAACCACCACAGCAGACACCAAAACGGAAGCAGTGCCAGGTTCGGCAAACAAAATAAAACGCCGACACCTGCTGCAAATGCAGCAGACCCGTGTGTGGAAATTGTGCACGGAGAACAGAGGCCACTTGCGTTGACTCTGAAGCTTAAATAGCCAAGCACGCTATTGATGTAATTAGTTAATATAAAATTAGTAGCCTAATTCTTTTATGGTTCTAAACTTCGTTCGTGGCTCTTATTTTAACGTTAGATCTGCTCGTTTCCAGGTTTTCCGATTATTTTCGGTGTTATAAATGTTAAAACAAATTTTTTCGGAATCAAATAGATCCTTTTAATTGTTATTATCTTGTTCTGAGTTATGGTGAATAAATACGGAAAAATACTGGCACTTCTAGTGTTAAAAGATTTTTTTAATTCACTGCAGCCAGGAATAATACAATTCTCATGGGCGTTTTTCGACATGGCTACACACTCCCCAGTTTGCACTTGTCTCAATGGCTCACCTGGGAAGAAGGCAGTGAGGGGGCGGGGTTCTGCATTTACTACCAACGACTACTGGTTATCCCGTTTCCAAATAGAAACCGGATCAAATTCTTGCTGGCTTGTAAAGCTGGGAGGCCATCTTGTCGTGGGGGGAGCAGGGGAAATGGCAGTATTAAACAACTTCATATTTTCATAGCTTTTATTTTTCACCTCCTAGTTTATAAAACAAAATATGTGGCTCATTGATGTGTTTGTAATAGTTTCTGGACAACAATGGAGCGCTATGGCTCAGAGGAATTAGCCATATCAGGCTTTGGAAACTCGAACGTACTTGTTAGTAGGATCAGCTGTTGGTTTGGGTGTTTTAATGGAATCTGTTAACAATAAGAAGAACACCACCAGCCTTATCCATTCAAAGATAAACATATTGTGCACCAGCCTACTTTTAGAGGCCTGCTGAAATTCTTGAAGCCTTTTATGTGTAATTAAGAATTCTATTCTATTCTGTTGACTATAGAATTGATGTGTGTCATAGAGCCTCACATACTAGAACTTTCACGATATCACAGCAGCTCCAGACTCCTGAGAGTTTTCATTTGAGATTCAGAAACACTTGAAACAAGTTGCTCAACAGTTGACTCAAGTTTTAGCTATGAAAAGATCTGCAAACATGTTTATACCGCCTTGCTTTCGATTTAAAGGTTTGTTTCACAGTTTCTACACTGTTTATGGGAAGTTATAAATCAGGAATATTAGTGTTTCTCTGACTTTGCTCAACAAGAGTGTTGTAGATACTGTTGTCTCTGAAGTCAGCTTATATCTGCTATGATGGCACATTATTTTTTACAATTTACAATTAAACGTGTTTATTTTTCTTTATCATCCACAGAAAAATCAACACACGACTGAAAAAGTTGTGGAGAATAGGAGCAGACCGCGCTCCACCTCTAGTGGAAGGTAAGAAAAGCTCCTCGTGAAGACAGTAAAGCGAATAACTAGGAAAATAGAAACACTTCCATAATGTAATGCAATTTGTAGTGGTTTTTATATTAGACTAGGGTATACCGGAAGTTGTTTAAGATATTTTGTTCACGTAATTTACAAATATGAAGGAGCAAAAACATCAGAAGCACCTAACAACATGATGTAAGCCAAACAACAGTAACAGCAGCCTCAAAAATGACAAAGGATTTATTACTGGACTATTATGTTGCATTGCAAAGGTCAGAGATCTAATAAGAGAACAGAAAAAACAGAGACCTGCAATTTGCTTATTAGGACTTTAGTCTTGATTTGGACTTAAAACCAGCTCTGGTTACACTCCCCACTTTGCCAGTTTATTATTAAATTCAAATGACTGCAGTCTAAGACCTGGGTCACAACTTTATGAGGATGTATTATACTGTTTTTAATATCTAGTATATCCTTAGTTATTAAATTGGATGGACACAAATTTACATTAAATTAAATTAAATATTGATTGATCTGACTATTGCTTTTTCAATATATCTATTCATTCTAGTCTATAAAGTGTCGAAAAATGCCCACTGCAATTTCCCGCAGCCCAAGATGACATCTTCAGATGTCTAAAAAATATATATTATTTGTCAATATTTTTAACATGTTGCGTTTACTCTAAAGAGTGATGAATACCTTCGAACAAACCCTTTCAATGAAGTCTGACTCGTTCCACACCGACTGTGTTTGTGTTTATCACCAGAGTCGCCGTCTCAGACGCTCCTGCCGCCAAGACCTCTACGGAAAACCGTAAAGGGAGGACTCTTTGGTGGTACAGACTGTTCGGTTCAACAGTGGTATGTTCCACGGGAAGTGACAGGGCTTCACTTTAAACTGATTTGAATTCTTTGTAGGGTTTACATTTAGACTCTGGACACAAAAGATGATTGTAATGTTTGTTTTTTACTCTACAGAATAAAAAAAGGAGTCCAAAAGCACCCGTGGGAGATGGACAGCGCGCCGGCCCACTGCAGAGGTAAGGGAGTCCCACCCCTCCTACCGACAGGGCCCACAGTGTCAGCAGAAGCAGCCTCACTGTGAACCAAAGGCCTTCTCCTGGCAGTATTAGTGAAAATATCGCAGACTGCGGAGGGATTCGCTTCAGGTGAGTCCTCCACAGTTTAAACTAAGTGAACAGTAATATAATCAGCTGTGTTTGTGTCTCTCAGCAAAGCCGCCTCCTCACATGGCCCAGCCACTATTACAACAACAGCTGGAAGTCTAAAAACGGGAAGAGTCGCTGGAGGTGCAGAGTCTTTGACTGCTGCGGAGTGAGTTTCACTGCTTCACATTAACTACACGTTTGCCAGTCTGCACCTCAGTAAAGTGCGTCCCTGTAATATTGACCGCTGAGACATTCCTCCAACAGAGAAAACGTCGAGTCGCTCCAGCCGCAGACGCCGAGGGACGGCAGAGGACCCTCGCTCGCCGCCTCACAGGAGGTAACAAGACTCATTTCACATCGCTGACGTGTGAAAGTCAAGCAAAAATACAGAATGCAGAATGTTTCTCTCTCCATGTTGCAGCCCCGTCAAAGCTACAGACAGGACTCTGTGTGCTGCAGATGATGTTGATGAGGTGGTTGAGTTCAAAGCTCCCACTGACGATGAGGAGGAAGCAGCAGAGAAGGGAGCAAAAAAGAAGAAAATGGACAAGCTGCCCATTCTTATGGCTTTAATGTTGCAGACCGTGTGCAAGACACTGGCCAAGCAGGGCTCGTCCTGCAAAAGGTGAGTCCACAAACACAAGTTCATTTTCATCACCACAAAAATAGAGTTGGGCTGGGTATTGAAGCTTTTTGGTACCAACTGAAATGTGGCAGCAGCAGAATCCAAGGCTGCCACTGAATGTCTGATCAGATTCGTAATGTTTGTTTACTTTGATCGGACAAATCATCGTTTTCAGACTACGATTCATGATTCATTTGCGTATAGGTGCACGTTTGGGCAACATTTAGCACTGAACTCACTCACTCAGTCAGACTCACCTGTGTCCACATACCGTGGAGGATCTTGTTTGTTTGCTGCCTCTGCTTTAATAGCCAAACAAATGCGAGTGAATGCGTGTTTCCGTCCACTACTGTTATGCAAATATTAGGAGCAGGGCTGCAGCTAGCTTGCGCGATATTTCGGCTTTTTCTGAATTTTTTTACGCGCAAATTGAAAATGTGCGTAAAACCAGGCATGTACCAGCCTCACAGCTTCATGTTTGCCATTTTATTGGCCGTGTGTGTCTGACCGTGCCTCTCTCTTCCTGTACTCTCAAAACGCGTCACAGCACCGTGACGCAGGCCATCGGCTCCCAGAGCCTCGGAGGTCAGCAGGACTGGCTTGGGTGAGTAAATCTGCATAAAAACACACCGACTCGAGAAACAAAGTTGTTGATTTATTTGTTTAAGAGAAATCGAGCCCCTGCTTTGTCACCGAGGAGTTTTCTGATGTTGCTGTGTGTTCTGACGTGTTGTGTTTGCGTGTCAGGTTTCCAAACCCGGCCCAGATGTGCTACATGAACTCCAGCCTCCAGAGCCTGATCACGCTGGCGGACTTCATCAGGGACGTCAGCAGCCAGGAGGACGTGTGGAGTTCACTGCCTGAGGCTGAACTGATGAGGTACAGCAGCCACACACACACACACACACACACACACACACACACACACACACACACACACACACCAACAGCAGAAACTCACCAGTCCTATTTTTTCTTCACCGTCTGCAGAAGATTCATGGACGTAGTGTGGAGTCACCGCTCCGTCGACTCCTGCCACAAACTCCAGGCCCTCGATATGTTCAAGAGGGCCCTCTCAGTCCAGGCTCCTGAGTTTCGGGACAACTACCAGAAAGTGAGTCATCTGATTTGATAATTCTTGTTGTTTCTCTTCCTTCTGATAGTTTCTTCTCTGTGTAACGGACGCTCTGTATGTCTCTGTGTGTGTTCAGGACGCCACGAGTTCCTGATGACGGTCCTGGATCAGATGAGGAGTTTGTCCCCTCTGCTGCAGGAGGTCGCCGCCAGCTTAGGAAAAAGCTACAGATGCCCCGTCGAGGACCACCTGGTGTTCAAGATGCAGAACACCAGGACCTGCAAGGGGTAAAAACATCACACACAGCAGATGATGGCAGGAGAAACATGAACTTTTCCTTGTTTATCTTTAAAGGGGCGGTTCAGCAAAAAAAAAAAAAAAACATAAGAATACTTACACTCAGTGGACTAAGTTATAGTTTGCACTGTCCTGATCACCTGAATCCATCTGTGCCTTTGTCATAAGCTGGCTGTAATTTGTTATGTGGACTGTCCCTTTAATGTGCAGCTGTGGAGCCCGGTTTACACAAGTGGAGAACTTCACCATCCTGTCTCTCAACCTGGTGCCGGGAGATTCAGTCCAGGAACTGCTCCAGGAGTCCCTGATGGTAAAATACACCTGTCCTCCTTCAGTGACATCGTCACAAAAACAAACACTCACACACACTTCAGTCACACACACCACACACACGTGCACACTGTCTGTTATCCATCACGAAACTGACAGCGTGTTGTCTCTGTGCTGGTTTTCAGGAGACGGACTTGGAATTCAGGTGTGACTGCGGTGCCAACACATCCAGCCAGCAGTCCACCTTTGCGACCCTGCCCAAGTGAGTGACATCACATCCAACACTGGGGACCTGAAAGGACTATACCAGAGCGTTTCCTCCTTAACTACACATCACGTTTACTTTCCATATCTGCTGAACGTTGTACAGTTTAAGCTTTGCAGATGTATTTTCATTAGTTTCCATTCATTTCGTGTTCAAATCTTGCATGATAATGCAATTTAAGCACAGACTGATCGGAAAAGTCTGAATTACCATGTTCAGTGTGAAAACCAGCAAATTTCAACTAGTGCTGAAACGTGTAGTCGATTAATTGATAGTCATCATGTTTGAGTCATTTATAAAGCAAAAATGGCAACAATCTTTCGGAACCAGCTCATGTTTTCTTCTTTTTATTTCCTGTCCACAGAGTGCTGATACTGCATCTGAAGCGTTTTCGCTACACTCCGCTCCTGCAGCTGGAGAAGCTGAGCGACCCAGTTGACCTCTTCAGGGAGCTGCTGGTGACCTCCAGCCAGGTAAGAAATACCTCACCTGAGGTCAAATACAAAGTAAAGATTCGGTCTGTGTGTGCTGGTGTGTGTGTGTGTGTGTGTGTGTGTGGAGCTAACTGTTAACTGTGCTCCTTCTCAGGCTGATGGTTGGTACAGTCTGGTGAGTGTCATCAGCCATCTAGGCACCGAAGGGAACAGAGGTAAGATAATCACCTTCTGTAGTCCTCCATCAGGTTCTCAGACACATCGTACACACATGGCTGTCCATCAGAGGCAGATACATCTATTGACAGTTACTCTCCTTATTATAACGGAGCAGCTTTGAATGAAATTGTTGAGTTTTTTGTTATTATTTGTACTGAAACTGACCAGTTGAGTGATGCGATGAGCACTTATTGCTCATTGCTATGGCCCTGAGGGTATTATACTTTTTTTTTCTCATCGTGCTGCATTCATTATTGTTGTTAATGTAAAAGTAAAACATTACATGTTGTGTAAAAGATTCTGTTATCGTGGGAGAGAGGGGAACATTATAAAAAGTGTCATATTGTTGATATTTGTTGAGTTCCAAATCGGTTAACCTTCACCACCTCCACTTGTTGAGACACCTAATCCAACGGTGTTTGTTTCCTGTTAGGACACTACGTGAGTAACGGGTGCACCCAGATGCAGAGCTGGATGACCCCGATGACCGCTGGCTCAACTACAACGATTCAAATGTCACAGAGACAACCGGGCGCCCGTCTGCAGTCTGCGTCAGCAAACCGCCTACATCCTTTTCTACCAAAGACGGGTAAGAGGACGACGCTGTCACGTCCTGAAGTCAAACCGACTCTGATGTTGTTTGAATTTAACGGTTTACCCAGACAGTGAGCCCACAGACATTTTCTTGTTCAGAACAAGGTTGGTGAAATCCACCGACTCTGTACTGACTGACTGTTTTGCGTCTACTCTCAGATGTAGAGCAGTCTGGCGATGGGGGAACATGATCGATCCCAGGTGAGCGGCCACGGGAACGTCACAGGTAAGTGTGTTGTTTCCATCTCTGTTGTCTTCTTGCAGGTGGCGAAGGGCGATGGTGGAGGTTCAGGACAGTCTACCAGCTCGTGTCGTGGCCTGGAGCAGCAGGAGTTCCCCCAGCCCTCAGGAGGAGGGGCCGCGTTCAGAGAGCCAGGTTCCTCCCGAGGTTTCTTCCTGTTAGAGGGAGTTTTTCCTCGCCGCCGTCGCCTCTCAATGTGGACCAGGCAGAATCACAACTCGTCTCCAACGTCCTCAACTGGACAGAAAGTCATCACTTTTATTGTCATCTGGAGATGAGTTGGTCTGTATTAACTTGGCTTGCTCTCTGGGAAAGACTGTGAATAAAAACATACTTGAATTAAGAATGTTTTCTGTGTATTTTATTTGCTTTCACTTTCATTTGAAGTCTTTATGGTTGAAATGGGGCTCAGCGAACAATAAGTTTCATCATTTTCTCCCATAACAATTGAGGTCCCATATTTGAACACTTACAGTTATACGGTGTCTATACTGTTTATGTGCCTATTAAACACTTCTGTAATGGTGCTGATTTGATGTTCCCCTGCTTTTCTGAGGGCCTCTTTCTGTCCCTGCCATACAAGGTCAGATTTTGCTGCAATGTGGAAGTAAGCATTGCCGTCCAAAGTTAAAATATTTTTTCTCCTGACTCTCTTACAACCAGGTTGATTGTGTGCGTGAGTTAGCCGTTAGCCTGCACACTACAGCTAAGTGTCCTTACTCTTCAACACAACTGCTTACAAAACTTTGTCCTGAACACAAGTTTGTTTCCACTGTCTTCCCCCACAGACAGCTCAGCCGAGACACTGCTAGTGATGCACTCACAATATCTAATCCACCTGAATATAAATATATTATGTAAAGTGCACAACCTTCCGTGTTCATTTTTTTGAGTGCAGTTTGCACTTGTCTCAATGGCTCACCTGGGAAGAAGGCAGTGAGGGGGCGGGGTTCTGCATTTACTACCAACGACTACTGGTTATCCGGTTTCCAAATAGAAATCGGATCAAATTCTTGCTGGCTTGTAAAGCTGGGAGGCCATCTTGTTGTGGGGGAGCAGGGGAAATGGCAGTATTAAACAACTTCATATTTTCAAAGCTTTTATTTTTCACCTCCTAGTTTATGAAACAAAATGCAATCGAAACGCATTTTCACGATATGGGACCTTTAATGTCTGTCTTGAGAAAAAGAAAATCCTCCACACTGCTCTTGCTCAGCATCACAATTTATTGATCATACTAACGTTTTGGTCCCTCTGGACCTTCGCCCTGTCCGGCTGTGCTTTTCCCTTGTTTCCTCTTGTTATCAGCTGTTCTCCCCTGCCTTGTGTTTCTTGTCAGTCCCCAGTGTGTAGTATCTGTGTGTGTGTGTGTGTGGCTGGGCATGGCGCTCCAATCATCCTCCTCCTCCTGCTGCAATCACCTGTGCTCCATCCAGTAATCAGACTCCGCAGTATATCTACCCTCCAGTCTTCACCAGATCGTTCAGCTCACCAGTGTGGTACTACCGCTACGACCTACTCTGCTTCTAGTTATCCTGTTTTTCCGTGTTCCCTTTTTTCTCGTGCCTGACCTTGTTTTTTTCTTGTGCCTTAGGTCTACTCATTCATTGCCTGCCACCTGTCCAGCTTGCCTGCCTGCCCTGCTCTCCTGTGAAACTCTGGATCTCTCACTCACCACTTCATCCGTCATTCCTAAAATAAACTTTTTGTTCATTTCGTCATCCATCGTCTGAGTCTGCTTTTGGGTCCCATAGCTACTGAACTTTAATACATCAAGAGTGTTGGATGTGCAAATATCTCTTTTAAATACCTTTAATGTATGTAAAACAACATTCTCTGTGTTAACTTGAGGAAGAGTGAAAGAAAAAGAAAGAAAATGGCACAAAAATCAAAAGATGAAAGAAGGGTCCAGGTGTAGCCACAACCCTGTCTCCTACAGATTCTGTTTATATGCTATCAAGTGATTTTGCCTATCACATTTTGGAGGAAACTTTGTTTTTTTTTTCCCGGTTGACAAAGTGTTACTTTCTTGTAACTCACAGAAGTTGTGTGGGAGAGGACAGGGTTGATGGTGGGTGCGCAAACCTCAGTTCACATCCTGCATCTCGCGTGTGTTTGGGTTTAGGCTACTAAAACACTTCAAGATTAAAAAGTTGTATTTGTCGTTTATAACTTAACTTTATTTATATATCATCCAGAGACAAGATGAGAAAATCAGAAGTTGATGGTTCTAAACAAAGACAAAAATGAATGCAAAAGTAGGCAAAAATCAACCAAAATGAACCTGGACTCCTGGACAAAAACAAATCCTTTTACAATAAAAAGATCCCTTTAAAATAAATAAAACGAACTAAAACTATCAATAATGTAATCAATTAGCAGATTATAAGAACTTAAAATCTCTATACACCTCCCCAATATCAATTGGTAAGAACCAATGTGTTCCTGCAAAAACATTTACATCTAAAACAAAAATCTCTGAATGTCACACAACATTTTAAACCTTTTCTTTACAGCAGCTTTTCTACTACATTAACTAAAACACAAACAATTAACTTAAGTGATCTGGCTCTTACAGTTGTAGCCTAATATAAACAAGATAGCTCGCTGTATTTCTCCATGTAGTACATGAGCCCAAATACTCTCACATGCACACATTGATTTTTTTAAAAAAAGCATTGCAGGCCTGTACATTGCTCAAAAACTTTGATAGTGCAACACAAACATTTAATATTCATGGATTTTTTTCACTGCTATTATTATGCTTTGATTTACTCATAATTGGGAGAAAATCATGCACAACGTTTTGGAACTGCAATTCACATAATGGTTTGGGAGATGTAAGGCCTTTTCTGACCAAACACGAATAATTCGTGCGAATAATTCGTACGTCAATTAAAAAATTTGAGCCCACCTATCTCTATGAGCAAATCCACACCGAGTCCGAAACCTTTGTATCTCGCCGTGCGTTTTTTTTTTTTTTTCTTCACAGCTGTTTCGATTTCAGGCGAATTTCGGATGCTGATAAAAAACGAGCCAACCAATAAAATCATGACTGTTTCTCTTTTTCTATCAAAGAATGGACAGGCAGGAGGAAAGCCAAAAAAAAGCAGCGGAAGCATATGAGCTCACTGGCTTTCCTTCAGAGAAGCTGACTGTTATAAACCAATCATTAAGCCTTGTATTAAACGACACGAATCACATGTAATAAACACATACATATGATCAACGCACTCTTTTCAATCCATGAATGAATGACTTTTTACAATTACACCGGGGCCACCCATAGGAAATGCGACTGTATACATCGTAACTTTTCTACACAGTATTGGACACTTGGAATACATGTTGGTTAATAAACCTACTGCTTCTTTCTTTTCTCTGTTTACTCAAACATTGTCGAACCTCTCAGCTCTCTCCGTCCCTCATTTTTTTGCGCCTCTTATCTCCCCACCTTTTCTCTTTCCCTTCCTCACCTACTGCCAAGCACAATAAGTATCAGTATATAAAAAACAAAACAGTTGAAACCATATGTGGTAAATGGACTGTACTTGTATTCACCTTATTTTCCACAACAATAAGGGTGACACAAGTGTGTTCGCTTTGTCATCCTACTTCCAGCTGAGAGGGACCTAAGCTAGCTAGCTAATAGACGATCACCGAAGGCTACGATGTCAAGTATTATATGCTCAGTTAGGAGCTGCCATAATAATTGGAGAGAGTAATTACAACAACAGAGTTACGATCATAAAGTGAAGAGGTCAGAGTGTTGTGGGGCATTTTATGACTTGCACCGACCTCCTAAAGATGAGGAGCGCTTGAGGCTAACGTCATGGCTCAAGGCGCTAAAAAGTAGTGCCCACCCAAGAGCCCATGTGTGTTCCTACCATTTCGTGGACAGGAAGCCGACAGATGAACACCCTTACCCCGAGAAAAGGCTGGGTTACGAGGCTCCGTTAAAGATGTCACGTCGGGTGATGAAGAGGTTGTCAGATTCAGGTAAGCTAGCTAGCTATGTGCTTGTTAGCTATTGAAATCCGTGCTCTGAATACATTTAAAGATCAGTAACGAGCAGTTAACATCAACTAAATACAATTAATTTTGCATATTATCATTTCCACCCCTATATATTTCATGTTTAAGATAGAACAAGATATTATAATGAGCTCCACCATTACAGTTACAATAGCTTTCAATATTCCTGTAAGTTACAGATATTGCAGATGCTGGTAGGCTAGCTAGCTACATCTGTCACTCAGATATTGATATTTTAACACTAGGGTGATTACAATAGAGTGAAATTAAGTAAAATAAGATTATAGATCATCCAACTTTACTACAATATTGCTAAATATAGCATAAAATATGATGAATGTGGTATACAGTATGACACTGGAAACAGAACATTAAAATAAATAAAACTAATGAATATCAGTTTGAATTGTGACGTGTCTTTTATGTGAAAATAACAGTAGCCATCCCATCGATGAAAATATCTCTACGCATACACCACCTTATAGAACCAGTTAAAAGATGAATAAGCTCTGACTTCTGGACTTTCAATATTATTCTTTTTATTATTAGTATTATTATTATTACCCTTCATTATGAATATGTTTTTACAAATCACTACAAGGGCAGATTAAATGCCATTCAGAGTGCAATGACTTCACACACATGCCAGACGTGGGTCATATTCACACACACGTGGGTCAGATTCATTTTAAATATTTAAAATAAAAAGATTGTGTGTGTGTCAAATAATACTACTGTATTATATAATACAAATAATACTACTGTATTATTTGACAGTCTTAGGTGATCTATGGTTTACATTCTGGCACGTTATCTCAAAGCCCGTAGAGTGCGGTAAATCAACGGTACATTAACATAACATTACCACAGGAATACCACAGGTGGGTCTGTAGACACCGCCTTAAATATGTTGTTGAGCTCTGAATATAGCACAGTTATCTCATTCATGTACAACAGCGATTTTCCGCTAGCGTTTATCAGGCTTGGTAACGCTACCAGCAGCTATGTGTGAAAGGCACAAACGGTTACGGTCACTACCTTGCCTATTACGTCATGGTTAGGGAGGGGCCACAGAATTCGGCTGAACTAAACTTTCAAATCCAAGCATATATACACACACGCATATATATATATATATATATATATATATATACAAACAGCAGAGGAAAGCCGTTGTGGTTGACGTGGCAATACTAAGCGATGGCAACATCAGGAGAAAGGAACATGAGAAACTAGAGAAATACCAAGGGCTCAGAGAAGAGCTGGAGAAGGCCTGGAAGGTGGAGGCAACAGTGGTGCCCGTGGTCATCGGAGCACTCGGTGCAGTGACCCCCAAACTGGAGGAGTGGCTACAGCAGATCCCTGGAAGAACACCAGACATCTCGGTCCAGAAGAGTGCAGTACTAGGAACAGCAAAGATACTGCGCAGAACCTTCAAGCTCCCAGGCCTCTGGTAGAGGACCCGAGCTCGAAGGATGAGACCACCCGCGGAGGGTGAAGGACGAAGTTTTATACAAGCTAGTTTTGAGCAGAATGTGTTACACACAATGTGTTTTGTTTGAAAAATCACCTGCATTAACATCATATGCCAACAAGAGTCTATTCTGATGATGTGTACAGTGCAAAAACATATAAAGCATTCCGCTTTAAATGTTTCAGAGGGCTACGTCAGAAATGGAAGCATTCAGTCTTGAGACCGGCTCAAAGCATACATGCAATTTAGGAACCTGCAGTGTCCAAAAATTTTTTTGAAAAATGAAAATGAATTGCATTGAAGTGTACTGCAACTCATTTCTTAAAATTCCACTTTGAGCCCCCTGGAAACACATTGAACTTTCAGTATGAATATTAAAATCGGAGGGAGTGTGAGTAGTTACTCAAAGCCATCAGTGAACTCTGTTGCTCTCTGGAGCCTGAATTAATGTCTTCAGAGCAGATCAGTTACATTGTGTTAATGTGTCTCCATTAGACACTGCTGCCAGCTCCCAGTATGTCTGTCTCCTTTACTGTCTGGAGACTGGAGAGAGGGAGCAGAAAGGACAGAGGATGTGACAAAAGATGGCAAGACAAAACCAAAGAGTGTGAAAGTAACGCAGAGGGAGTGAGACAGACAGAGTACTAGTGAGGTAGGAGGACGTCTAGACGGTTAGACAAATAGAGGAAGACACAGGACACCCAGAGGCAGGGAGCAGGGAACTAACAGAAAATGGACAAGAAAAGACAATGCGAGGGGTGGAAATAGAAAGCGGGAAACTGAAAATGACTGAGGGACAGATAAAGACAAGGACAGGAACGAGTGACTGAGACGGACAGAGAACAAGAGACAGCTCAAGCAACAGAGAGAATTAAAGGGCGATGCAGGAATCAGAGTGAGGCAGAACAGAGTGAGGGACTAATTTATTTAACGGGGTTGCCATGGGGAACAGCATCTATGATGAATGTGTGGGTTGATTATGCAACCAATTGACTATAATTCACCCAGCTGACAGAACATCATGGCCAGCGGTCCACAGGAAAGGCAGGCGTTACTGCGAAGGAAACATAGGCTGTGTATTGTTGTAAACACCCATGTGTTGGGAAAATACTGACTGACATTGACCAACAGATACAACATACAGTGACTGGGCTTATCAGCAGGGTAGACACCAGACCACGTCATTTTAATATAGTGGTTAAAAAGCTAAATGCTAACATGCTCATGGTGGATCCTCCAGATCTTCACTTAGTCACTTTCCTGCCTTCAGTGAGGTGTGTGAGGTCTTTCTGCTGTTTTTGACACTCTCTGTCACAGCTGTGACTGCGGAGCACTCGTTCAGCTTAAAATGTCCGAACACTTCGAGGCTAAGTGGACCGGCCATATTACGCTTTGAGAATGAACGAGCTGAGAAGTTGAACCTATAGCAGATTGTGGAGGACTTTGCAGCGCTCACAGAATGACAATCAGACAGGTGAGCCCAACAACAAACACACTGTGATGGTTGTTACTCTCTCTCTCTGCAGAGGAGAACAGCAACGTAGTGTTTTATTCTGTTGTTAATTCTATAAGAAGTAGCAGGTTATTTAATTTTTGTAATCTAATAGTGCTTGTTCCAACCCTGTGGTGTCCTTTTTATTCATTGTTGGCCATTTTTGTTTAATTCTCTGAGTTTTGTCCTCTTCTCTGGTTAATTCTAGTAAGGCTACACGTATGAAGGCAGTTGAATAATTGATGCTCATTTGTATGCACAGGCGGCAAAGTGCCGTCTACAGAAAAGGATTATATCGTTAGTTTGGACAAAGGGGCTCTGTGGTGTGATGTGTATGTTGACATGTTAATGTTCTTCTTTAATTGGATAGGTCGATCATATAATTTCATCATCATATACAATTTTTCTTTACCCTCCTATTTTTTAAGTACATTTTTACACAAAGTAATTTTAATTTTAGAGTAAAATATTCTAGTACTAGAGAGGTGGACACATCAGTGGCTGCTCAGTATATTCATGATTTATTTCTTCTTTTCATGACCTCAGCAGTGTACTGTAGGGGGATTGTTCTAGTTGCTAACGTTACATACACACCTAAGCTGAGCTAAGGTTGCATGTGGATAGGCATATAAATACCTGAGCAGGGACGCTATAGGCATCGCATACATGTACTTGCCACTAGGGCTGGGTGTCGTTTAAAAATTACAATACCGATACCAGCATTAGCTGCGTAAAATGCCACCACTCCTACACAAATACATTTTGAAAGTGTTGTTTAATTCGTGCGCACAAGATAAGCGTAGCCGACATACAGAGAGCGCAGCGCAACAGACCAGCCTTGTTTATCAGTGCTGAGTAATGGGGAACGTTAAATCTGACGGACTGTGAAATAACAGTTTGAGTCAAGGATAGAGGTTGTATTAGGGCTGCTCGATTATGGCCAAAACCATAGTCATGGTTATTTTGGTTAATATTGAGATCACGATTATTTAATACGATTACTCATTTACTTAGGAAACATCATGCATTTATTGAACTTAAAAAAAAAAAACTTGTCTTTTTAGGGCTGACCCGAATGCTTCGAAGCTTTGAAGCTTCTACCGTTGCCATGGTAATCGATAGAAATAAAACTTGATTAACTTTAAACGGCATCTTTAGACAGCAACACAGTGCTTCCCCTGGGTTGACTGCCTGGTGGGGCGGATGGGCCCCACGCAGCGGAGGAGAGACAGGTGAAGTACTCGAGTCGAGACAACTCGTTATGTTACATAACGCTGAAATGCAACCGCGGAGTTCTGTCGGGAGAGGCAGTGACTTAAACCAAGACTGAGTAAGAAAAGTATAAATAAATATAATTTATATGTAATTTGTTAAGCTATGAGTAAAGGAAAAGTCTGCTAGCCGCTAGGCTAATTTATGCAGTGCCAAATGCCATAGGCTTAAGCTAATAATGGTGACTAGCAAATTATAGCAGTTTTCACCCCCGCCAGCTGGACTGAACATGCCACAGCCTGGCTGAGAGTGAGTTTGGGCTTTTAGGGAGGGGCGAGAGTGCACTCCCGTAAAGGAAAGAGGTGCGCCGTATTTATAACACAACACAAAACGAGAGCATCATTGCAAAGCGGAATGAGGCACAATAATCGTTTTATCTCTATTAACATGTTTTCATAATCGTTGGAAGCCAAAATCGTAATTAAAAATAAAATAAAATTAATTGCCCAGCCCTAGGCTGTGTTATACAGCTCTTCATTGTGCTTTATTGTCATTATGTGTAGCTCTGGTTGTCTGTGTTTTTCTTGCAGTTGGTTTGTAAAACAAACAGCCAGCGGCGGTGCTGCTGATACAGCGGAATGTTTCCCCCGGTAAACACACCGACCTCTTCGGCTGTGGCAGTCCCTCCTGCCCGGCCTGCCTGCTGCTCCTCCGGATGCCCACTTCGCCGCCAGAGTGTCTCTGGGCTAGGCAGAGCGGACAGGCCGGGGCTCCGCAGGGCGGGCTGCCACACGCTGGCACACACCACACACCGGTCCGGGGCTGGGTCCGGGTCCAGCCCGCACGAGGCGAAGAAGTGTCCGGTGTGTGTGGAGGGGCAGCCCACCCTGGAGACACCAGGCCGGTCTGCCAAGGCAGCGAAGCGTGCGCCGAAGTGACCGCGAGAGAAGCAGCAGGCTGAACTGCCCACTCCGTTAACTGCTAGCTGCTAGCTGTAGCTGCGCATTAAATTGACGATTGCTTGCGGTTTGTATGGTGCAAAACCATGCAATTTTTTTTTTAATTTCTAGATCTGTGTACAAAAAGGATCTAACATACTGTAGGTATTGTTTGACTGGAGAATATGACGATGATACAATGCCCTGAGTTGCCTGTAAAATGATGAAACAAATGCTAAACATCAATACAGTCTAATAGCAGTGCTTGTTAGCAGTCCCTCATAAATCTCACATTGGCCATGCTCGTGATTTTCAGATTTTTCTGTGTCATGATCTGAAGATTTCTGGGATACTTTATTGATCCCAGAGGAAATGTGTCTCTTTTGTCTGCTGTCATCCGCAGCAACATCAGAGTACATTGGCTCACAGAGGATTGAACCTGGGATTTAACCAGCAGGGCCTGTAGCTATTGTCTCTACTTACATTTCAGTTACAGCCTCTCGCAATCCTTTTGACCAAAAACTATGGCGCTTTAAAAACACAAACAGACAGATAAAAGCCAAAATTCTCAGCACCTAACCAAGTACTGACGTAATGATGGACAGAATTTAGCCAAGATATTGCAAGAAAAAAAGACTTAACTGCAATAAATACTATCTATGCTATTATCACTTCATATTCTTTAACTGTGATAATTCACAATATAATACTTTATTCAGATTTATTATGAAATCCATGTATGGGTGGCCATTAGCTTTTTATCTTGATGACACACCATTGTGAGAAAGTGATGAAATGTTCAGTTTTGTTGACTGTGAAAACATTTTTTGACCTGACGAAGATCTGGCTTTGATTGAAAAGTTGTCTTTTGTGGCTTGGAGTCAGTGTGCATAATGCTGCTTTTTAAACAGCCTCGCACCTACATAATGTGCGTACAATTACACTCGTTCAGTTTTGTTGACGGTTTTTCAATGTGTGTATATTATTTTATCTTGTTGTGTTCTCATTTGTAAGTTTTTGTAGCACAGGGTTTGAACAGCAGATAGATTTACTGTTACTCCCGGTAGGTTTAAGCGTGCACACAATGTGCTCCTAACTAACATTACCTGTAACGTTAACTCTATTGGAGCTCGTTGAACTTCGAAACATTAGCTAGCCCATCAGATGGCTTCAGGAGCCTCATTTCGAACATTTCGAGCCCATCATCTGTTAGCTTTTGTTAGCGCTAACAGCGTTCACTCTTATCCTGCTGTAGATTTATTTTGCTGCAGTGCTGTTTAAACTGGGTGGTAGTATTTTTTTTTAAACTTCTGAGTTCAGTCCCAAATGCTGAAATACCTGTATTATGAATACAGTTTGAGTACACTGGCCTGTGGCGCACACAGCTAACCCCAACCCTTCTTCAGCTCAGGAATAATGGTGACAGAGTACAAGCAGAGAAGAGATTTTGCAGTGAGGCTTCCAGGTAAGACTTCATCAAGCCATGCAGCTTTTTCTGACGTGTTGCTAGCAAAAGCACTTCATCTTCAATGATGAAGATAGCTTTGGAGCCTCTGCTGTCTAAGGAATTGTGGGTAGTTTGGTGGTGGAGAGGAGAGCTCACTGTTGCCAGGAGGGTTTGGGGGAAAAGAAGCCGTTAAGTCTGCTGGAAAGTGAAGTGGACGGCAGCCTCCCGGAATATGGGTTCTATTCATTTCTGGGCCATCCACTTTACATTTGCGAAAGTGAAAAATCTGTCCCACAGTTTTAGGTTGGAGAGTCTAATCTGTGATGTGGAGATAAAAAAAAGAATAAAGGATTCTGTATCCTCCAGGATAATGAGATAGTGGATAGCCTGGATTTGTCCCTGATATCACTCCAAAGTAAAATAGGTGCCTTTGTATAAAACATAACCCATCCATTAACCGAGGGCCAAAATGCGTTCTCCATACAGATTTTACATATTTAACACCCAGCAGCAGAGATCCATAGGTGGTCCTCTCCACAATAGAGGTGTCTCTGGTTTTAACATTGATGTAAGCACTTCCTCAGGACCTCTACGCTTGTGTTAGTGTGTGAGTGTGTAGCAGGTCATTGTTGAAAAAGAGTAACGGCAATCCAAAGTGATGTAAGGTCACTGTCAATGAGAGAAAGGCCTGATGCTATGACAACCAGATATGATTATGGAGCACCAGAATGTTCATGTTATAGGTAATTACAGGAAAAATGAGTCATCTAAATGGAAACACATTTGTAATTCACGGCAGCTCTGTTTATCCAAGCAATGTGTCGTGTTTAATGATGATAATAAGAAGCATTTTCCTTTTTAAAATATCCACCATGTGTAAACTGTAACAGGTGCTTCTGCTGTATTAATGTTATTGAAATTACTCGCTACCTTAAACTGTTAACATATAAAATAGGAGCATATTATGGTGCAGAATTAATGTTAGAATATTTTTTGGATTAACAATCAGGTAACGTGTCTTTTTTTTTCCTATTTTCCTGTTTGTATAGTGTTTCCAAATGAAACATTTCATATGATAAACATGTTTTGATGCTGTTGCACATACAAAGAAAAAAAAACTAATCCACAAAATAGTGGTTTCTTTCATCAGCACCTCATGAAGCTTATGTAAAAATGTAATTATACTGCGGTGGGGTGAGACTCAAGGCAAACAATGCATTGTAAGATGGTGAATGCACATCTCTTTCAGCAGTGAATGTCTTTTCATTTTGTCAGCTTTTCTTCGCCTTTCTGAGCTCATGTTGTTAGCAACAGAAGGTTAACCTGACACTATACTGGATAAAATGGGAAAATAGCAAAACACAGGCTACAGATGAGCACAAAGGGAAAAGGCTTTTATCCAAATTATAATATACTGATGTTTTTGTTCTTCTTGTGTGTTGTGCACTTTTAGCCACACCAGCAATGTGTGGTGTACCACTTTGGTCCAGACTGAAATATGACAAAATAACTGTTTATTGATAGCTTGCCATGGAATATGGTTCAGACACTCTTGGTCCCTAGAGGATGTAACCTAAAATATTTGATGATCCTCTGACTTTTCCTCTAGCACCACCATGAGGTTGACGTGAGTTTTTTTGTGAAAAGTCTCGGCAGCTATTGGATTGCATGACGTTTGGTAAAGATTTTCATGGCACCCAGATGATGAATGATGATTGAAATTATCCAGGGAAACCTCTCTACTTCTACGAGACGGACTGGTACAGTGTTTGGCACAGACATTCATGGTCCCCAGAAGATGATTTCTCCTGACTTTTCCTCTAGCGCCACCAGAAGATCTCTCATCTAATATCTACGTGACTGTCACGTACCCTTGATGCCTCTCATATCAGTCACGGAGCGCTTTCCGTTAGACGTCGCAGTACATCTGGGAGTCGAAATAGCCGGCTCTCGGAAAGGAACGGAGCCGTAAGATCCGGCTCCCTTCAGAGAGCCGCGATTCCCATAACTACCACAAACAGAGTGGAACAGATAGCTTTATATGGCAATTACAGGGGTGTTGATTATGCTAATGATCAAATCTCACAAACATTTGTCAACATGTGGCACTCATCAGGCTGAAATGAGCGATTTCCGAGTTTGTACGGTTAAGAGAGTTTGGTAAATCCGAATGAGAGTTTTAGGATTAGAATATGGAGGAAAGAAACAAAAATGTTCTTACATGAGGCCCAGCGAGCGAAGGGCCGGGTTTTATAAGCTTGGTGGAGTCCTAATCAGGTGCCACCACATTAGGCTAACGTCCCTCACTGGGTGCAGGCTCCTGCAAGAGAGAATAGGTTAAACAATGCAGGCAGACAGTCGTAACAGGGTCGAAACCGTACTTTCCAGGTCATGAAACATGTTCTGTATATCAAGGAGGAAGTCAGCTGTTAGATGCCATTCCAAAAATGCACACCCAAGGCATTTTTTGTTTACATTGTAGGAATTCAGCTGACATTAATAAAGCAAAGTGACCCTGTGATAAGATCAAAATGGAGATTAAGTCATTAATCACCAAAAATAGGTAGCTTATGAAAAATACAAAAGAAAGCAACCCAATGATCAAAGCAAAAGGAGTCCAAAGGGGAAAAAAGTGAAATTGTTTTTTAAATGTACAATCACCATAATATAACAATCCTTTTATTCATTAATTTACTTTTTTTTTGCCAAATCACCCACACAACTGAAATTATGAAAGTATACACAATTGATCTATTTCCTGTTTATTCATTTTGTTTTCATTAAGTAAGGTGTCTTTGCTCACCAATTCTTACCTCACTATGCATTCCATTTCCATGCTACACTTTAGTTGCAGGGGTCAGAAGCCTAATTAAAATGCGATGTAATGCATGAACAAAGATCTCTCTAACAGTGAGAAACAACCTTGATGGTACAGCGTGGCACACAGGCCGGTGTGAGCGAGAGAAAGGAGATGTAGAGCTGGAAGAATGAAACTTGATGAGAGATGAGAGTTATACTGTCCAACCCACGTTGTAGGAGAACAACTGATGCAGTATGACTGGATTCTCTGCCTTTTCCCCTCTCCCATCAGGTGGCTTCCAACCAAACCAACAGGAAGCTTTCACACGTTTGAAATCCCACATAAAAGGAAATTTAGTCTATGCTGTAGCTGTTTGAACTGCAAGGATCAGGCAGTATTATTCAGGTTAGAGAGCAGTAACTACGGAGAGAGTGAAGTTGAGAAAAGGGGTTTAAAGTTTGTGGAGTGGCCAGCCAATTGTGTAACGGATAGATAAGATGTAATGCCTTCCTTTGACATCTATTTAGATGTTAGTTTGCACCGCTAACTGAGAGTAAACAAGTTTAGTATGGCCTATTTGTTGAGACTAAATTATTTAACTGGCTATCAATTTCCCCTTTTCGAAGGGTGGGACACGCGGTGAATTGAATGTGAGTTCAATTCTGTCATTCAAATAAATTCTGATTCCACCTGCTCGCCGGAAATGAGTGTAAATCCGCTACTTCCTCTTAATGCCTTTACTGCAATATCTGAATGCCTTTGAAGCAGTTGCACCTACGTAACATTATACAATAACAAGACAACACTATTTATTATTATTAACACATGATGACATGTTAAAGAATATAGCACACCATAACATTTGTAGACCAACAGCTTCATTGAAAAAAGACACCCTTAGCATTGCTGTGCTGTCACAGATGGAACTCCAATTTGGCCTTTCTTATAAGGAAATCCAGTTGTTTGAAATCTGCATCGTTGTGTGACTTTGTGTTTTAAAAAAAAAAAAAAAAAAAAAAAAAAAAAAAAAACTCCTCCTGAACTGTAGGACAACCATTTCTGAACGTTTTGATGCCATTTTCTCTTTGGCCAGTGAGCGGCCAGCCCTCCATGCAGGGATGTCTTCATTGCTCGATCCCGGTTACTTTCCCAGAGTTAGACTTGGCAAGCACGCTTTTGAAATCGTGAAAATCAAGGACGACTCCTCCTGGCTGCTTCGTCACCTCCTCCTCCTCCTCCCCACCATGGAAACCCTCTGCTCCCATGTGTCCTGCCTCAAAATACTTAACGGTGATGTTTGCAACAGCGGCTGCAGAGCTGTTCACAGTGGTGGCAAGGGTAGTGGGGAGGCAGCAGTTTTTATTCTGTACATTGCAGTTGTCTGCCCCAATAGACCACAAGCGTTATGTCACGCTCATGTTTAAGGGCACTGGTGTGTCGCTCTTCTGCCTTCCTCCCACCTAAACCCTCGTGCCAAATGACAAATGCGCTCTCTCGATGGATTTTTACCTGAGGTGGCAAAGGTTTCACGAAACTCCAAAATTCTTATTGTGAAGGCTACTGTCTGCACCCCAGGCATGCGAGGCAGCATTATCACCTTTTGAATGTCAACACTTCTGATGGAAAAATCAGACTGCTCCTTTTCAGCATCCACCTTGTAGTGCTGCCTCGCTAAACTCCGTTTCCTCTTCTGCTCTTCCCACTTGTCACAGGATGGATTGTTTGGAGCTTAGCCATCTTTACTAGTCTCCCCCTGGTGCTCAGTCTTCATGTGGGAACAGCCTGCTGCTGCTGCTGCTGCAAAAAAAAAAAAGAAGCTCACACTCCTCTGCGACCAGCTTAGTAAAGCTCAAGTTTTTCATCCTTCACTGCCCTTCGATACGACTGACAGGAGCGTGGCGTCATGGTTTCTGATGCTAATGTCAGATGCCAAATATCGTCGATTTGGAGCACGCTCTCTTTGATAAGGACTGACTGTTGGATTAAAAGACTTGATGTGCTCAAAGAGTGGAGACATGCTCAATTTGTTGGCAGGTGTGTGTGTGTGTGTGTGCAGTCATGTGGAGGAGAAACACAGTTTAGGGTGGTGTTGCCAGTGACTGAGATGATCATTTTTAGGGTGGTACACCAAAGTTGTAAGCAAGAATGTTTGGCAGACCTCCTGTTTCTCTCCTCCACTGTCATGGAGAAAGTATTTAAGCGACTGCACGAGTAGGGGATTTTCCTGTAGGTGTCAAAAATGGCTTCTCTTGTGTCCACTTTTATCTTTTTTGGTACATTTCTTTTTACAAATTGAGCCACATGGCTTTCCTACTTGTGGCACCTTTTTTTCTCTGACCTTCCTCTGTTGGAGCAGCTGAGGCCGTGTCATGCATATCGTAGACCACATCATCCTTTTCAAAAATGTTCATAATAGTCATCATCATAAGTTGAATCTTCTTCTTGGCTCATACGTGCCTTCAGCGTGTCGATCTGGATCGTCTTTTTCAGCGTAAAATCAGAAGGTCCTTCAAACTCTGGTAAGGTATTAGCTGCCCATTTCCCTGGCCACTCTCAGACTCCATTGAAGAAAATATTCTTTCCTTGTGATGACATGATCTCTGCCAGTTGATGCAGTCTGTGCTTGTATCTGTCTGTTTACATTCAAATCATTTTCTATCTATGTAACTATTTCTCTGCTGAAAGGCGGTGGCAGAATCTTATGGCTGGGATGCTATAGGAGATGTGGAGGTAACAAACTCTCTGTGCACCGGCTCTTCCAACCTGTTTTCCTCTGGATAAAGAACACCGTTCGAAACACTGAGTTTCATGTGGTCCTTAGAATGGAGGAAGAATAAAGCGTGACACGGTGGAATATATTAACCAAATGAAGTAACCAATTTACTTTCTTTGGTATATTTACCATTTGTACTCAGGTCTTCATCTGAACTGTCAAAATGGTAAATCGTCTGTTAAACCATCCAGAGGATACTGGTGCGCAATTATTGCAGACAGCAATCAGTCTTGTTTTTTTTTGTTTTTTGGTGGGCCACCGCCCGTCTTACATCGCTCTCTTCTGATCTCTGCATTCACGCTTTTTAAAGCCAGTTTAAGGTTCTTCCACAGAGTCTAAAATAGGGAAATATCAGTATGTGATGTCACAAACATCTGAATATGAGAAATGTGAAGTACTGATAATAATGAAGATTGTTGTATTGTTCTTGTGGTTCCATTTTCATTTGTATTGAATTGACTGCAAATTGCAGCCCAACCGCTCTTTGTCTTTTGCTCAGTAGCAGTAGTATGGGTTTTACTGTCAGTAACTGGTTGGTTTGACACAATTTGCTTTAGTAGCATTTTTTCATACTCACTAACGTTTTTTGAACTAATGCTTTTTGTATCTGCCATTGTTTTGGCTCTAGATTCACACCAGTAATGGTCTTTTCTATTCCATTCCGGGTTTTTATGAGCACCAATATCAGACCAACAGCATGTGCTCATAGTTAACCTGATGAGGCTTAACCCAGGTGTTCTCATTTAGTCCCACTTACTCCACTCCAGGGGCCTCATTTATAAAAAATGTTTTTAGATTTATACTTATACTAAGATCATAGTTTTATTAAAAACTACTTATACATGGTTTTATGCGAGAGTCATTTTTATAAATGAGGCCCCAGGACTCCATAGTCTCTGACTAAACCAAATTTAAGCCACGTTCATGAAAGCTACTTAATTTTCTAGTTTAACTAGTACACATTAAAGCCTACTCCTGGCTTAATCTAAGCCTCTCCGGCCCTCTGTATTTCAAATGTAGCTTATCCACAAACCATCTGAAATCCACTGCAGTTACTGCTCACCCTGCTAAGCTGGGCTAGCTAGCTAGCAAGACAAGTTTAGCTGCCGTTACTTTCTCCATTATGATTAGATTTTAATTTAGCATCTCTTTGAAAGTGTCAGCCATGTTTAATTGGTGGGTTTTTAGCTTGTGGATCAATGACTGTGGTGCCAAGTCATGTTCACAAAGTACCCACCATTGGTGTGTGCAATCACGTGCCCATAGGGGTTTTGTAGCGCTTTGCGGGTGGAGTCATTGTACTTGTGCAACATCAAATGACAATGTTTTTCAGTGAGTGGAGTTCAATAACTACACCATCAAAGTCATGGGTAAAGTCAAACAACATGGAGTGGGAGTTGTATGTGTTTGAGCAGATCGGTATCCGCAAGTTTTTCAATGACAGGAAACTGGCCGTAACTTTAGCTCTAGCTACAGCGAGGTAGCTGTAGTGTTTTGCGTAAATTGCTAGTATGTTTTGCTGTAGTCTGAGATTATTTACTGCTTTTATTGATTATTATCATCCTTACCGATCTCTGAATGTTTTCTTTGAAATGCCAGCTCCACCATAATGTTCCCCCAGGACAAGGCCATGACTGTTGTTTGTTAGCTCTGTAGTAAGCTGTCTCTGTGACAGATGCAAATTTGTAGTTACTGTGTTTTAAATAGCTTTTTTTTTTTATTTTCTCTGCAAGAACATTACAGCACTCTTCTTTCACTGGAAAAAATGTTGCCATGATATTTCATTCAGCTGCATCTTTTATATTTTGAATGACAAATTAACTTGAACTTGAAAGTTTGAAGGACTTCATTACCCAGTAACTCACTGTTATATTGTGTATTTGTGTTTTAATTTATCAAGAGTCTAAAACCCCAGTTTCAGTTAGTCATACAGAGCAAATTTATGGTGCCTTATTTAATGAGGTTGAAACCCTCTTCTGTGATGGAGCCTTGAATCATGATTTAGGCTAAGAAATAAGTGTATTTTGAACTCAGTAACCTTGTCTCCTGCAGCTTCAGTGTAGCTGCATTTTGAACTAATGAAGAATAAACTTTTATTATGAAAACAAGCCACCTTTTACCAGCTGTGTCACCCTCAAGGAGGCAACGTTCTCATCAAAATGTCAGTTTTAATGACGCTGTTTTCTTTATCAGAGGTACAAGTACGCAGCAACTCTTTTAAGTCTTAAATAGCTGGTGGAAAGCAACAACCAAAATACTCCAGCTTCCTCAAATCCCCTCCATCAATCCCTACTTCCCCACATCTCTGTTTACCTCAACCCCCTGTGAAAAGAAAGACTCACACAGCAAAAATAAAACAGCATCGCTGAAATATAGTTCAAATACACCAACACACACTGCTACAGTACTTTATCCATGGTGTCTGGAAACCTCGTAGCATCAGTTTTTATTTCCTTTGGACTGAAAATGAAAGGTAACGTTAGCCCCTCACATGTATAGAAAATGATTCAAGCCAGCCCTGTGGTAATGATTTGTAAAATACCCCCATTGCAGAGGTGCCGGTGGGGGAAAATTGTCATTTTTCTCCATTTTTGAAAAGTTTCTGTAGATAAAAGAGGATTTTGCAGGGCACTGGCATTATACACTGAGTCCTTTTTGCTTCCCTGTAGTAACTTCCTGTGTCGCCGGCCGCCTGTCTCTCTCTATCTACCCACCTATCTATTTCCAGCTGCATATCTCGCGGTAGCAGTGCTTTGCTGAAAACTGGCATGAATGCTCAGTCAAAGCACCTTTGGCAAACAAAACAGCAGACAACAACAAAACCAAACTTCCCTTTTTTTTTTTTTTTGTACCTCAACTCCCCAGAAAGACAGAGCAACAGAAAAGACAAGGGAAGAAAATACGAATATGGAAACACTGCCCTAGACAGCAACCCACTTTCACCAAATTCAGCACCACGAAACCTGTCCCTCCTCTGTTCCTCCTCTGATCCCCGAAAGGAAAAAGTTAGTTCCTCTTCTCTCCCGAACTCTTTTTCTATTCTCTTTGCCTCCTCCACAGTGAGGTCAGAGGGCATGGTCAGCTACAGAACTGCAGCTCTGGAGCTGGGAGGGATTCGGTGTGATTCAAGGACGCTTCATTAGGATGGATGCTTCTGGTATAGCTATGCTACACTGCTGCCAGTCCTGTAAGCTGTTACAGTAATAAATCCCACTTTCTGTAAACTATTATGTCCAAGGCATCATAAACATCATTATAATTAGAAATCAACAGCATGATTTACATGTGTTCCTTCTATTTTTTATGTAACCCTGCCCATAGTGCTGAGCCTGCACTATGTAGAGCTTTCCTGAACTGACTGTACTATGAAACGGTACATGAATATGAACATGTAGAATATGTATCAAAAGAGTAGGCTCTCATCTTTTCAGTCATTGTAATTTTCAAAAAGAACATCCTGTTGCACCCGTTTGCAATATATGTCACAGCGTATGCACGTATACTTTGAAAACGTGCTGTGTTCTCCTAGCTTCAAAGCAGTTAGGTAGTCCAACAAACATATTCCGAAAATCTTTATGTACAAAAGCGTTACGCGGATCTAACAATTAACACAAGTCAGTTTACTTTAATTTAGGGAGACACCCACAAAGTTGAATGTTAAATGGATAAATTGGCTTGGTGCTAAGGGATCCTGATGTCCAATTTATTGTTCAACTGAAATCTTAAAAACATGGTGTCTCCCTACCTATAAAGCATTTAGGCAGTTACAAATCATTTGTAATTAATAATCATTTATTTTTGACAGCCTTTGTCCAAATTCATAGCAAGAGTCAAATGATACATTTGTTTTAATTTAGGCGAAATTTAGGTGAATTTTTGTTCTGCAGTTTGAGTTTGATTAAAGCATATATGAATGTGACTGAAATGAGTTTAGGTGGCTTCAACCATCAACAAGCGTTTGTACCATCTGTTTATCCCAGTACCGCCCGATCATTACCCCCGCCTTAAAGGGGAGGCGACACGCATTCTTATTTCTTTGCCACAACTTTGTCATGCAGGCACACGTTCAGAAGAAAAATAGGGAAAATAAATTCTAGGCCCAGTGGTGATTCAGACAGAAGCCGGACGTACAGGACGGGTGAACACCTGCAGATACGAATGTCGTAAAATATTTGACCCAGTTTTGTAAAGAAATTTTAAGAGCAGCTAGAAGTCTATTGAAGAATAATGAGGGCTGTGTCTCCACATGAACACTGGCTTCGTATGGGAATCCCACAGTGAGGTGTTTTTTCTCTCTTTTTTTGAGGACTCTCTCTCTCTCTCTCTCTCTCACACACACACACACACACACACACGCAGTATTTTGCTCTGAGGGCTTCCTAAAATACATTCTTAACCCGGGACATACATGCTCTGAGGCACCAGGCCCATTGGTCAGCTTAGACATTTAACTTCATCTTTCTCTCCCTTTCTAGGCTTATGACAGTCACTCCATGTTTTAGCCGGGCATGCAATATATTGGTTCATTTCAGGACACATTATGATACTCAGAAGTGCCATTTGGCACATACAGTGAGTGCTACTATACAAGTTGTGGTGACCTACAAACAGCGTAACTAAACTAAGAACTTTCAATGAAACCTAAGCACTATCAATTTTAGGTCTGTAGAAATAAGTGGTTGTGATATTACTATGCTGTCCACAGAGAGACATTCTATTTTAGACACTTTTGGAAATTATGAGTGCTTGTTCATCCAGATGAAGTTGTTGACAGGATGGAACCTTGCTGGGTGGAAAAGTCTGCTTTTCCATCAGCATCCTCTGCAGCACTCTGCTCTGCTCTCCCCCCTTCTGGGATTTGCACTCGCAATCCACGCTTTGTGAAACAAACTACCGATCTGTGAACACAATGGAAGAACACACTAACTGAAATGGAGCTGCATGAAGGAGGACGCCCATGTATTGAAAGCCTTAACTTACATACATAACATGCTTATATTTTGACAATGCCGCGGTTGCAATGAGGATGAGCACACTGAAAAATCAGGAATCTTCTTCTTCTAATTCACAGATTACTAAATATCTTTACTGGACTAGACCCCTGAGCCTTCGTCTGCTAAATTTTCCCACTTTCCTGTCTTAATCCTGAAGCCAAAAAGTACAACTCCAGTACAAGAATAGCTTCAGTGGGTTTTAAACTCCCATTAGACACCTCATCCAAAACACTCAATGTTGATTGGAAGTTCATCCAGCGACAATCGGTTATTTGTGCTTTAGCGACCACTGTCAATTATGCTTTTGCATAACACGCTTTTCTACTCCAACTTCCGACTTACCAGTTCGAAGAAAATACACTGACAGAAACAGCTGAGCAGTCAAGGTCTAATGGACTCAAAAGGCAGTGGTGGGACTTGAAGCCTTAATCCTGCACCTTGGACCGCACCTCCACACTACCTGCGGGAACACTCTCACCAGTGCCACAGTCAGCTGTTTGAAATCCTCCACCAGTAAAAAGAGTTTGTCACAGTCCGGCTCAAGGGAAGGACAAAGGAGAGGAAAACACGTGACTTGAATAAAGAGCTATTTAACAATATATAAGTGAAACAACGGCAATATACAGTATGTCAATCAGTAACATCGGCAGTGTCTTGCGTGTTTGAATGAGTGTACAGTGAATTAAAGAAAAGTGAAGAAAAGTAACACAAGGAATTCTAATAATAATAATACAACTTTATTTATAGAGCACTTATCAAAACAAAGTACAAAGTGCTTCACAACAAGAGGAATAAAATACCACAGTGAATGATGAAATATAAAGAAATATAATACATAAAATACACAAAAGCAATAAAATAAACAGCCAGTTCTGGTAAAATCAGGATCTGCTCTCAGATAAAAAATGTGTTTTGAGAAGAGACTTAAACGAAGACACTGACTCAGACAACCTAATTTCTTTAGGCAGGTTGTTCCAGAGCCTCGGGGCCCTGATGGCAAAAGCTCTGTCCCCCTTAGTTTCCATCCTGGACTCAGGAACAGACAGAAGACCCCTGCCTGAACCTAAACCTGTAACCTAAACAACAAACCATACACCCAGGGAGAGAGAGACAAAGTGACTGCATCCACCAGCTTATATAGCTGAGGAGCAGCAGGCACAGTGATGCACTTCCTGCTTCCCTCCTAAAGGGAAAGACAGTCCAAACAGGAACTCGAGAGTTCTGTCTCAAGTTCGACTGTTTAAAAACACTGAGAGTGAGAAAGGGGAATAGGCAAGATGACTAAATGATTTTAACCTTCTGACAACTAAAAGACTGTGAATGAAAGTCTGACTAAACTGCAGAAAATGCTTGTGACGCAACTATGGTGTCGTCGTTGCTAAGGACAGAGGACACTTGGGACACCTCTGGCAACGTGCGGGATCAATCTTAAAATTTGAATGCGTGCGTATGGGTGGAGACATTGTGAAAAGCTGTTCAACTTCCCCACCCCTATTCTTGGCCATATTACTGTACCGTCTCATTGTGATGCATTAGCATCCATATTGTGATGCAGACAACGTACAGTTACGTGTGTCTGTCGAATCTAATAACCTTAAATTTAGCCGTCTGGTTGCCGTCAAGCGTTTGTCTTATCTCAGACAAAACTCTCTCCAGAGACCGGTCATAATGAATAGTTCGGGGCAGCCTGCACTCACTTAGAACAACTTCGAAAAACCACACAAAAACATTTTCAAAATAGATTAAATGGAAGAAATCATGGGGGATTTAGGGAATTCAACAAGAAAATAGCATCCATTCCTGTAGAAAAAGGCAGGTGCACAAACAATAAAAATACAAATGCAAAATCAAGATTAAGATCCAACAACAGAATTATAAGGAATCTAATGCTAAGGTGATGAATCCATTGGATCAAGAACAGTAAAATGAGTTCACTGAAATATGTCCAGTGAAATGAAATAAAATATGGTCATCATGAAAAATAGAGGACTATACAAACAACTGACCTTTTTATTTTCTCATCTCACACAATCAAAGAATAGTACAATGAGGAAAGTTTGTTTTTCGCTCGTCTCTCACACAGACGGGCATTCAACAGCACAATGAAACCGAAACTCACCCAGAACGGTCAGGGGAATGTGAGGGCACGCTGTATTTCTCAAGTTACAAAACAAAGGGAAAACAACCATACTGTGAAAAACTAAAGGCAAAATTGACATGAAAGATGACAGGCTGGAGGGATTATTTCTCGCCTGACAGACCCGAGTTTAGCATCCTCTGAAGAGTTTAAATCAAACTACTTGACGACCGACAAAATGCTCTCCACACACAAACAACAAATAGACCAAAACAAACAAACACAAAAAAAAAAGTGTTAAGAATAAAATGGTATGAAACAACATGTGCCCGTGCCTCTTAGAAATGTAATTTTATACTTCAAACGTTTAAAAGAAACATGCTGCGCAGCATTTGATAGGGGGACGAAAAGCACGTCAGGAAGGGAATCCAGCGGAGGAGTCAGAGCCTGATGCAATGCCGTGTGTGTGCATGTGCTCGTGTGTGTTTCCAGGCCAACAAAGCAAACTGTCAAAAGAAGTGTTTCATCCCAGCCAAACACTCAGAAAGCGCCTTCTGATGAAATAAATGTATATGGGCACAAAAACACTCCCACGGGGTCAAACATAATATAAAATCAGCTTGTGATGCAATTAGTTTTGATGAAAAATACACGTATACATACATACAGTGTATATGCGGTATATACACTTGAGACACGAAGCTTGTAAGCGTTGTTGTGAATACACTCCCGTACGGGGAGTTGTCCGTTGTGCAAATAATGTCGGTCCTCTCCAACACCGTGTCTGCAGCGTGAGCAGCCCCAAGCAGCGGCGGCTGTAAACAACACTGATGAGAGAAACTGAACCTAAACAGCAAAATTACAGGCCATTAAACCAAACCTGTGATGCTAAAACACTCCGTAGAGCTGAGGGGAAACTGGATAAGAGTTGGATAATTCTCTCTCGGTTCATTATGAGCGACCCCTTTGCACATTATACATAGTCATTTCATCCATTGTTAATATATAAAGCTAATATTTTGAGCCGATGGATAAACTCTGGGGAATAACCGAGGTTATTACAGTTTATCCTGTTTGGACCATAGATGTCTGTACCAAATGTCATCAGGCCCCATCCATTTCACTCAAAACCACAAATGTCACCTCGTGTCAACCTTTGTGGACCCTCAACGTCTATACAAAATTGAATCCATCCATGTATGTTACATACCTGGTATTCCCATAATAGCTGTCACCCTCTGCCAAGCTGCATTTTTTTTTTTTTTTTTAAGTGTTGACTAGCACTGGGAACTGACAAATGGCAAGAATCCGTTTTTCTTCCATTTTTTAGACGGAACGGGAACAGGAACTGTGGGGAGAGAGAAGGGGAAATGGTGAAACAAAAACCAAAGGATTGGATTGGAGCGCTGAAAAAAGTTAAGGCCGGCTCAACTTTGATTTGTCGCGCGTCAGTTTGTAGCTTCATGTCACCGAAAATGACCTTTAGGCCTGTTGCTCCGTCACTGGAACCTTCTGAAGTTTCTTAACAGAGCCTTCGTCTCAACGCCATCTAAAACAGGTTCACGTACAACCTCTAAATTGTAAGTGGAGTTTTCTCTCTTGATCCTCGCTAGTTCTCTCTTTGACCCTGATTGGGGGATTCTCTGAAGAGTGTACTACGCAAGCTTGAGGTCATTGGAATCCCAGATATAGAGGTAAAACGACTGAGCTAGATTATTTGAATGTTATCTGAATAATGCCTTTACCTGGTTCAAGAATGAATGGAGTTTTGACAGACACTACCCAGCATCATTTTATCATGGGTCTACAGCTAATGTGGGACACACACACACACACACACACACACACACACACACACAAACGTTTCTGTAGTTTGAATGACATTGTATGGAATAACTTTACATTACCATAAACCCAAATTGCTCACCCAGGAGTAGGAAACCATACATTTTAGTCACAAGTGTAGCTGACCATGTAAATATATATAAATTATAATCATATATAGACAGTATATATAGATATAGATAGATATAGATATAAATAATTCTTATTGGTCAGGAGATGATAACCAGGGTAAAGGGGGTAAAAAACTAGATTCTGCTACATAAAATTGTTATATTTTCCTCTGACTTTCTATAATTTGAGCCTATTTTTTGTGAAATACTGTACTGATTCACCTTTTCAGGCCTCGAAAAACAAATTCAACAGCTTGTGAAGGGGAAATCACTTTTCATTTGAACTGCTCGCAACGTATAGGCGCGCAGAAATACCAAGCAGGTTTCTGGCGTTCGCGCGCAAGATATTGCATGATGTAGTGGCCTGAAATGCCACGACAGGGAAGCAAAGCTCTAAGAGTGACAAAATCCTCAATATGTTGTTTGTTTTCATCCGTACGCTGAGTTATAATAAACGTTCACAGCTGTAGGACTTTTGGTTTTGTTTGCGACAGACAGAGAAACATAATACGCTCACAATCGCACATAAACACACATCAACAGTGGAGGTCGTCCACAGTGACGTCGTACTATTTGTAGGCCTTTAAGGCAGGGCAGTCTCCAGCCACAAACACAACCAAACATGCTAAGTGATCACCCACGGGTGCTTGCATTCCCGTCCATGTGTGCACTGCCGCGCTGCTATTGTGTGTGTGTACTTGCGTGTGTCTGTGGGTGGGTGGCTGGAGTTAACATAACGTGACTCTGCAGTGCAGATTTAATGAGGGAAAAGGCAAAAAGCTGCTGGCGTTTTGTGACGCGTCATCAGTCCGAATGTCTCCCCAATGGAGCTTCATAAAGTGCAGTTGTTGTTTCCCTATAACCACAGCAAACACACTGACATTATCTATTTTCATTTCATCCTAAATATATACTCGCTTGTCTGTATTTTAGTGATGCCCAGGAAGACAGATTTACATATATTAATATTAATCCCTTTCCCCCTAAATAAGCACCGCTGCATCCTACAGAAGGTGTCAAGAGCACCGTCCTGATGCTGTATGTGGACTGTTTTCAGTACAGCAATATTTTCTCTGAATCTCTCTGTTGTTGGACATTTGGATTAAGTCCAAAAAAAAAACATAAACGAGTCACTATGCAGAATATCAGTCCTTATTTACCCAAAGGAAAAAAGAAGCCCTTGAGCAGTCCGTATATCATTTAACAAACTATACTCGAAATTTAGTTTTTTGTTGTTGTTTTTTTTTTTTCCATTTCAGAACCTCATCAACATGAGTTCTTCTGACTTGAAGTCCTTTGACTTGAAATGAGTTGAACGAATGCTGTACTGCTGAGTGTCCACGCAACCCGTTAAAATCAGTTTCTAAAGAAACATGATCAGCATATTTGCAAACCTCCCAGCATGCATTGCCCTCTTTTTTTTTGTAGTTTGAAGTAAACAGACATGATGGAAACTTGCTGTGTCTTTAGTGCATGTTGAGACGAGTCATGGCTTTTCCTTTTTTTTTATAAAAAGAAAACAACGTGAACACACACACACACACACGTCTAATCAAACACAGAGCAGCCTCGCATGTTGTCCTTGCATCTCTGGTGCGAAGTGGCTCTAACAGGAGCAGCCACAGTTGTAAGTTATTTGTGTCAAATGAAGAACTGACTCTTCAAACTGAGGAAGGGTATTTAACTCGTTTTCTGTAGTTCAGTGAACTTAATTTAGTTCTTAGACGAAATAATTATTCAGTTAACTCACGGCAGAGGAACTTCCGCTTTTATTGTGAACTAGCTTAAAATGATTCACAGCGTACACTGCTCTAGCTGTGCACAAATTACGTACATTTTTGGAGAGCTACGAATGTGCCCATTTGCCCGTGAGTTGGTCTGAGCCGACGAAAACGCACATAATCCCCTGAAAACATCGAGAACGCATTTGCCTCAATCACTCGAGGGTCTTAGCTACATTTACTGGTCAGGAATTGATACAGTAATTGGCGGTAATGGGTTGGTTCTGGTGCAGGGCTTTGTGAGTTTGTGTGAGTGCCAGTCAAAGGAAACACACACACACACAGTGCTGTTTACTCACAGAAGCCTGCTACCTTTTGTTTCCACTCATTTTCACGTCACATGGCAGGCGGCGTTTACTGAGACAGGCCCCGTTGTAATCCCTCAGGGGTCCTCGAGAAGTAAAGATAAGACAACATGAACAGCAACAAACATGTATGTTAGAAGAGGCTGACAGACAGCAATGAAATGACGGGAGGCACGATGATATTAGCCTTTTATAAACACTGCTTGAGTTCCTAAATATCATACTGCAGGTAATATAACACTCCATGTCATGGTGTCAGTGGATTTTAGAGTGATTGTGCTGCGGCTAACTGTGACGTCCTGCCCTCGCTGCCTGCTGCTCGTAGGGCTGGTTTGGCTTCCTGGCTGAGGAGCCAATGGGCAGAGTAAGGAAAGACATCACACCTGAGCAAATTGGGCCTCGGCCTACTTAAGTGGCTTCCTCTCGAACCTCTTTCTTCCCTCCTCCTCCTCCCAGGCCTCCACCAGCGGGTTTGGTTAAGCGTTTGCGTTTTGTTTGCACCCATCACTCACTACATTCATATGCTGCATCCATTACTGGCCTCCCCGATCAACATAACTATGTTTTCTTAAGTTTACAATGAATTAAATTTGTTTGCGTTTTATTTCATGTGATTCCCCTTTTTGTCACTGACTTCAGGCCAGTTCGCGACACTAACCATTTCCTCATTGCCAGATTCCTTGTGCAAATGACTTGTTGAACAAACATACTGTAGCGTTTAGAATATGGGGATAAGGTGCCTTTATTGTCTTGAGGCATCAGGACAGGAAGGCATTTAAAAAATAAAATGCATTTTATGTGTATCTTCATTTCCCTACCTCTCAGGAACAGTTGAGTTTATCACAGGACGATGTTCTAGCCAATGCACAGGTGTGGCAGTTTTGTTTCTTAACAAATCTAAGTTATCTGTCATAAAGATTTAGATATGATGCAGCACAAACAATATCATTCAGTATTTGCATTAATTTAGCATGATCTGCCTATGTGCTGAGTTTAAATTGGAAAATTGGAACTAATTCAGTTTCATTATTTTATCATAATTAGGGCAGGGCAAATATATTGATGTTGTGAGAACTGGTGATTTTCATTTTGTCATCTAAACCCAAGGCTGCTCCTCAGTCCATTTGGGTTTGTAAAAAGCTATTGGATAAACTGACTAACTATCAAACATCATAAAACATGTTTTTTTTTTCTATTTCAAAAAGATATATGTCTAAAATACGTAAGTTCACAATTCAGAAGTGTTTAGATTTTGCATACATTTACCGACATTTCTATAAAAGATACATTACAATTATATATTATGTATTATAATACATTCTGTTCATTTCTGTGTTTTACTTGCCCTAAACCTTAACCATATACCTTAAAGTAGCTGCCATGTGTGGATAGTGTAGGTATAAAGAATTTTTAAAAATGTTGGCAAAGAATGATCAAAAACACTATTATTGAACATTTAGCAGAATCACCCACTATCAGCGTTCTGTCTGGCAGTAGGGTTAATAAGATTCAGAGTGCGTGGGTACTCATACACAGTGGGTGCTGGAATTTGCTCGGCTGCAGCAATGGCCTTTTCAGCCCCATCATGTGATGTTTAAACACAGCAATCAATAAGTAATCAATGGCTCTGCCCATTTCTGAGTCAGCCTGTGTAAGACGAAAACAAGTGCATTTACCAACATCCACTTAGGACGTGGAGAAGCAATCGCATAATTGATTGTTTAATTGAACTGTTTGTGTTGCATGTCTGCCCTTTCTCCACTAAAACGGTAATATAGCTTAGGAAAAACAAATAGTTCAGTCAACCACCATGTGCATCAAAAACATATGTTTCAGTAGTCATGTTTCCATTAAATGTCATGCGAATTTGAAGCAAACTTTTGAAATGTCGCAATAAAGAAAAGAAAAAAAGAAAATGCTAATTAGGCACGTTTCCATCAACTGGTTTGGAGCGAACAAACTAATCTACAAGTGTAGTTTCGTCATCCTGCCGAAGTTGGCAGTATAGATTACGTTACGCACGGCTGTAATAAACAGAGTAGAAGAAGTAGAGGTCGCGAACAGGAAACGGAACCGGTTGTTTGTCAACCGCTAATATACCTCAAAGAACAAGCAGAAACAGAACCAGTCGCCTTGGCCGTCTACGAGGGGAAGTGCGGAGATCTTTAGGGATTTGGAATTATTCCAAGACGTCGACTTCCAAAGTTTTGTTAATTTTGGTACAACCAGCCCATGTGGTAGCAGCTAACTACAGTTTTCCATATTAAGGCAACCAGTGTTGTGCACGAATGCACTAAAAGAGCGCCGTTCATTGAACATGTTCATGTTTTTGGTGAACTGAACGGATCACTTTGCAACTAATGAACGTTAGCGTCGTTAACAGGCGTGTCGCACCCGCGGGGTGTTACAGGTTTTGTGACACCCTCAGTTTCTCAGAAACATTCTGAGTCTGTCAAAACAGTAACTTCAGAGAATGAGTTCCCCATACAAGAAAACCCATTGGTCAAGTTAGATTGATTGAATGGCCATCCAGCCAATCACAGCCATTTGGCCAACCCACCGGGCCATGGAAGAGTAAACAGTTGAAGGTATATAAACGGGGCTTCTGTCACTCACTGCCGCTGGCCGTGATGACAGATTGGAGTATAAGAATAAATCAGAGGTATGAAACGGCTATTTAACTAGTTGGTAAGGTAGAATTTTCTTTTGTAACTTTGTCTTGTTATGTGACATCTCAGCTAACATTAGCCAGGCAACATAAAATGAAATAGGTTATCTTAGTTGTTGTGCTAGCTGCTAGCTAGCTAGCTACATCAATCATTCCAAATGCAAGCCAGCAGGCTAATAAACTTAACGTTAATGCAAGCTAATGGTGGCTGACCAGAGGTGGAAGATCCTTTACTTAATTAAAAGTACTAATACCACAATGAAAGTACTCCTGCATTCAAACCTTACTTCAGTAGAAGTATATAAATTGTATGTAATTGTTTCTGGATTAATATTACTGCTGCATTAATGTGTATGTTGCATTTTACTGCTGTAGATGTTTAAGGTTGTGCTCATTTTAACTACTTTATATATACTGTTGGGTAGTTTAATCTACATTAATGCATCATGGTCTATTAGATCAGCGTGTGTGTATAGCATCGCTGCCCTGTGGTCACTGCCCACAGTGTGTGTGGACTGAACTTTGAGCTAGCTCTTGGGAAGTGTGAACTTGCACAACACTGAAGGTAACTTTGCTGCCTCAGCCCAGCTCTCAGCTAAAAGTCAGGGGATCACCAAAATCAGTAAGATACATCATCGGGGGACCATGAATGTCTGTGCAAAATGAATTCTATGAAATTACTCTCAATGAAATAATAATTTGCAATACCAGTTATTATGGGGAAAACAGACTTAACACATTACCACCAACAGTGTTAGGAAATTGGATTTGCAATCACGGAGGTGTGAATTATTATGTGCTGAAACCGATCCCAGCCTAGGGATGCTGTCGACCGAGGTCTACCAATACTTTGCACATGGGCAAATATAAAGTGATACTGCCTGGGGACTTAACTAATGCTGGAGTAAATATACATGTGAGAATGACTCATAGCCAGGCAATCATACTGGAAAGTAGATCCAATGTACTGTGTGGTCTTTGTTAGAAAACATTTGTTCTACTTGTTCATGTGAATTTTGAAACCAGTTGGACCAGGACCAGGATTACAATGCAAGCTCTCCATCATGCTGTCAGTGAAATGTGGTGTATAGTACAGCCAGATAGCAGGGGGTTTTTTTGTCATCTGTGTTTTGTACAGAAACGATTTGCCTCTACTTATAAATCATAGCATATCGCCATAGTCACGTTATATGCACTCAATTAGATCATATGTTTTGAAATGTTCAGTACTATGGCCTTGGTTTTTCAGAAAAGAAGTCCTGGACAGTTATATATGTTTTTCCAAGCCAGTGGTGTTAACAAAAGGGATAGAAAATAATGTAGTAAAAACAGAGGCTAAAACTGAATTGTAACAGTAACATTTAACAATCTAACAATGCAATTTTTTTTTTTTACACATCTTGCACGTGTTCTACAGAGGTTGAGAGTGGTTTTTCCGTCCACTCAAACACAAGGCAAATCATCCGGTCCCATATCGGTTGAGAGGCAACAAAGCAAAATCACTGCATGCGAGGAGTGCATGCATAGTGGAGGAGATTATGGCCAAGAAAAACATACTCAATATGTAGAGTATGTGAGTGACAGCGATTTCCGCTCTCAGGTCAAAGCATCCTGTAAACACTCCACTCCCAGACGTGTCAGGTTTTCTTTTTACCGTTGTCCACTTTGTCTCAGCTCAAGCAAAAAGATAACTTGCTCCAGTACGCATCAATGCAGAAAGCTGACAGAACAAAACAGAATGTTGATACTGAACAAGTCTGCAAAACCTCAGATTGCATTCAGTGACAGTGTTGTATGTTCACTGCCAATGTTACGTAGCGATTCCCATGGTGATTAAATATTCCACAATACCAGTGTTGGCTGCTGGTATAAAAGGGAATGGGTAATGCGAATACTTTTCCTAGCAACACGTACGCGTTCTGATTCCCAGGATGTCAAACACTGACGTTTTGTCACGCCCGTCCGTGTCGTAGAAAAACACGCACAAGGTACCCTTTGGCGTTAGTAGGAGCCGCCTTCAGAAACGATGTAATGGTAAAGTGTGGTTAGGTTTAGGGAAAAAAACTATTGGTTAGGCAGTAGGAAGTCACGTGACAAAAGTCATGTAAGTCACGTGACATGTAACGTAACTTAAAACTTTTTAACCCTCGCAGGGTTATTGGAGAGTTACATGGGAGTTTCTGATCAGGATACTTCCTGGGCGCCTCCCTTTGGGGGGTTTCTGGGCGTGTCCAACTGGTAGGGGATCCCGGGGTAGACCCAGGACGCGCTGGAGAGATTATATATCTTGTGTGTTTTGGGAATGCCTCGGGATCCCCCAGGAGGAGCTGGAAAATAAGATGGACGTCTGGACCACCTTGCTTAGCCTGCTGCCACCATGGATAAGCGGCAGAAAATGGATGGAAAAGCATATGCAGTACACCTCTTCACTTTGTTTTCTGTGTTGTGATTTGATTTTGATGTGGCATGTAAAATTCATGTCACAATGAATTCATTCAGTTACTAAAGGTAAAATAAATGTCCTTTAACATGTTTTTCATTTATTCATGACACAATAAATGCATATATAAAAAAGGAAATACATATAACAATGTGTATTGTATTTCACTTTATTTCTTTGCTAGATTTTTATCAGAATCAGAAATACTTTATTGATCCCCGAAGGGAAACTCTTTGTTACAGCAGCTCGCCTTTACGTCAGTGCACACAGGAGAAGGTACTAGCAAAAAATATAATACAATACACTATAAAAACAGGTCAGAACATAAATTAAGTACCAGGTGGGTATAAGTATAAGATAAAATAAGTGTGAGGTACCAAGTGGGTTTACCGGTTGATGATGATAATACAGTATAATATAATAATATAAGTAATAAGCAGTGGTGCATGTACTGTCGAGTTAAGTGTAGCTTATTGAGATTATTAAGATATTGCACAGCAGTAAAGGAGGTATATAATATCAATATCAATAAATAGGAAAAACTAACATAGGAAAACTAATTATTGCACAGGAGTATTACACAGAATATTGCACAATTATTCAAGTATGGCAGAGATGTAATGATCAATGTCCAGTTTAGTGACCTAGGGTCATACAGACTAACCCTTAGAGGGAGGAGTTAAAGAGTTTGATGGCCACAGGCAGGAACGACTTCCTGTGGCGCTTCTTTTATTTCGGTATTTTAAATTCTCCATATAAAGGAGGCAGCTTTATTTTGAGGAAAAAACCTCTAAGCTAACTATGGCCGCTAAATAGCTCCAGGGTGTAAAGGTAAGCTAACTGCTCGTCAAACCACGGGATTTTATTTTGTATTTCTACACATAAAATTCAAACGTTAAATAGAAAGTAACAAGTATCGTAACTAACTGGTGAAGCCATTTACTTTTTTACATTACTAAGAAAAGTGTCATTTTCTTTTCCGAGTAACAAACACAGCAAACACACTCCACCACACTTACCTCTACCTCCTTACTTTTCACTGTGTTATATGTATGTCACACTTAGTGCAACATTTTCCGTGTGGCGCAGGCTGCCCCTTGACTTGCATTATCAGCCGTTAAGATTCTGCTCGTGGGATGAAGACGTTGTAGTCACTGTTATAGTTACACGTTTCAGGTTTGAATGAGTAATCATTGTAGCCCTCACTCTAAATTTTCTTACACAAAAGAACTAGAGGAAAGCGCACAAGCATGTTCAGTCAATTGCACTGAATTTCAATTTGAATCCTATTATGGTGGAGCTGTCGAACAACCATTGATCAAAATAGGATCCAAACTATTTTCTCCAAAACTGTGGCTGTAGCAGCTCAGCAACGACAGCCGTGGAATTATTCTCCCTTACAAAGGCCGTGTGCTTCACCCCTCTAAAGAGATTTAGCAGCCTTTCAGAAATGCTTCTAGCGTGCCTACTGTACATCTGTTTATATCCCAAATAACTGCAGAAGAGATTGGAGAGGAGAACGGGCCGTCCATCCTTTGATGGATACGGTCCCTTTGGTTTCTTTGGAGGCTAGTGCAGAGGAGATTGTGTGGCCTTACATTCGCTCAAGGTAAATTAGCGTGCCAGAGCAAATACTTCTGATGTCAGGGCGATCTTAAACCTTTGCATTGCATCAACCTTTCATTCTACACCAAAGTCAATCTGACTCGCAATTGTAGCTATATTCCAACAGTGATATATCTCGCATCTGTAGTCCTGAGCAAAGCTTATCTTAGCTTGGCTTATGGCGTAATGATTGCAGCAAAAATAAGCAAAAAATATAGCTAATTAATGGGTCTTTTACCATAGTGTCTGCATGTATCCCAAGTGCCATTCTAAGTGAGCTTCACTGTTGAACACAGTCCCTGGGGTTCATGAAGTAACTAAGCAGAAAAGATTGTGTAGCCTTCTATTCAGGAAAGGTCAAGTTGCATCAGTTGTAATATCCGGTATCTTCCATCAAGCCAACTTAGGCCACCTTGTGCTATAATGACAGGAGAGGTGCTCCCACCTATTTCAAGTATAAAGTAATGGAATCATTTTGCTTCGACCACTCCATCAAAATAATTTGATCCATTGCAGAGAAGCGAAGTATCTGAGAGGCAAACACTCCATTTTAGATCCAAATAATTCAGCTCACACTGGAGTACCCTAAAAGGATAATGCTTCATTTCATGTATGATACTCAGATGGCTCTTTGGCTTGAGAGCCGGTAGAGTACTCGGGGGAAATTGGGCTGAGTTTGCTGCTACATAATAAACTTTTGAGTCACATGCACCCTTGCAATATACAACTTTTTAATACACTGCATGCATGTTATGCTGCTCACGTCAGACACCTCAAAAGTGCACTCTGCTCCTATTTACAAATTGAATTAATGTATTTTTAGAGGTACATCAATCTTGCTTAAAATATATCTGTATATATTTTGTTCTAATTTTCACATTTTCATTTACAAGCTGAATACACTTTTTATTTTCGCCTTTCACTGCTAGCCCCTTTTCATGGCTGATAAAGTTACAATATGTCCAACATCCCCTTCTTGTGACGGCTAAGCATAGGTAATAAATTACCTTTTTTTTAAAAAAACACAGGGAATGGCTTTAAAGGAATAGTTAGAGAATTTACAGTTATTACGCCTATTTTCTTTCTTGCCGAGAGTTAGATGAGAAGCTCATTAGCACTCTTACATCTATACGGTAAATATGAAGCTGCAACAAGCAGCCAGTTAGCTTAGCTTGACATAAATACTGAAAGCAGGAGAAAACAGCTAGCCTGGCTCTGTCCAAAGGTAAGAAAATCCACTTACCGGCACCGCTAAAGCTCACTAATGTTATATCCAATGACGAGAACGGTTAAAATTGCCGGAAGTGTTCTCGACACGCTCATTCTACAGAAGATGCCATCGGTTGGTAACTTGTATGAACTTGACAGCGCAAATATCCCAGCATTCCTTTCAGCATTGAAGCGAGCAGCAGAGAAAGAGGCAAACAACAGAAAGTTTTTTTTTTTACAATTTCCGTATGCTATTTCATCACTAAATTCACTTCTGAGAAGTTTTGAGGCGAGAAATCAACTGCGTAGATTTTGAATATTGGCAGCTTTAGCTAGCTAGCCAGCCGGCCAGTCGCGCTCACAGAGCGGTCGCGGACCCCTCCCGCCCCGCAGTCACACAGACCCCTGCAGCCAACGCAGCACACGCCTTTCAGCAACAGTGCCGGAGCAAAGCCAGGCCCACAGCTGTAAGATCAAGAGACATCTGGCTCGTGACGTACAGAAAATGTTTGGCTGATGAAACTTAGAAGCACCTGAAATAATAACAGAAGCAGTATGAAAGGGGATGGTTGTTGCTTTAATATTATATATAGATATTACATTGTTAGTGTACAGTTGTGGTTACAGTACTTGCTTTTTATTTGCTTTTATTTTATAGATTTTTATTTTTCTCTACTATGCTTATTTATGCACCAATATACCAAAGCAAATTACTTGGCAACAAACCCGACTGTGAGCTGACTGGTTTGGGTGATAAAGCCTGGCTGTTATGGCGGCCTCTGTGCTGGGGGCATTGCACAATGCCAGCGCATTGTCTCACACTGTCAACAGCGTTACCGTTAGACAGGATTAATATTGTTAATCAAAAAACGTCAGAGCGTCTCTACCCGTAGTTAATGTGAAGTTATTAACAATTTAATAATCAACAAAAACGTTACAGGCTTCAGCTTTATATATTTAAGAGTGTGGGAAAATGTACAATATAAGTTCAGTGCATGGATTGAGACCTGTAGGTTGTCATATTTGCATTTTAACAATTTGGTTTACAGTTTTTCTCAATTGCTAAAACACTAAAACCTATTGGCTGAACAAAGTTCTCTGTTGCCTGACCTCATTTAGCTAATTGTGCAGTCTGCTGTCAATACCTTAAACCATTTCACATGGTAAAACACAATTTGCAGATCTCACTGAGACTTTTCAGCAAAACTCTAAACACATTCTCGTTCTCAAAACCCATTCTGCTCTCTAATGCACATGTCAGCCATACTGGCAAACACAAGTGGCAACAATCAAATACAAACAGAAAACACATGTCATTGATTGAACACAACCACTCAAAACTGATGTAACCTGTTTCAAATGATGTGACACAGCCAATATAAGGTTGTGCTCTGGCCTGACCCAGCCCAAAGACAAGAAGAAGCCCACTGATCACATGTTTACTCCTTTGATTTTTGTCCCTTTTAGTGTTGTATACTGCAGTACAGTGCATTGTAGGCTGTATACTGTACAATGAGCAAATTGTATGGCCCTGAACATTGTGCTTTCCATTTGTTAACAGTACTGTCTGCTCAATAGATTTTGACTGGTTGCAGGTTCATATCAGCAAAGAACAAGAATTACAGTATCACAGAGACAAAGGACCAGTTCGTGAGATGCAGGGTGCAGTACTGTAAAAACAGGGGTACAAGGAGGAGGAAGAACAACAAAGAGCAAAGCAGAGGAGTCATTTCTGATCAGTTTTGAGCTACTATGATAGAACATGTTTTCGTTCATCAAAAGACAACGACGGAGAAGTATTGCATTTGTTTTGAGATTAAAAATGTACTTCTCCCTGAGAACTATGTTTTGAACAATGTGTTTTCTGTTTTTTTTTTTTTGGTGTATTGTTTACTGACTGCTTGATAGTGTATATCATTTTGATCACTTTGTTTATGATGTGAGAGCAGTGCTTGATTTTGAACACAGGTAAAACTGTTTTGAGGCGAAAGTTTCATTTTGCGAGAGGAGTCAGAGGTTTTGTAAATAGTGCTTGAAGATGAGGTTTTGTGTTTAATGGTTTCAGAAAATGTGTTTTAGCAATTGAGAAAAACTGTAATAGACTCGTGATCACAGTGTATAGTTTATCACCTTATTGAATCTTACCCTTTTAGTTACTAGAAGAGTAAATTAACAGCAGGCTGAACAGCAGGGTTTCACTGCCCTCTCTGGTTGAAAGTTTCAAGCCTGTTTCAACTGTGACCACGCCCAGCATCATGATGTCACAATGTCCTGGAGTACACCTGTACATCACTGTAGCAAGGTGCAAGAAGTTAAACCACTTAAACCAATTTTTTTTTCCGTCATGTTTTAGTTCATATTGGATTTTGTTTCAATAATTTCCTTCAATGTGTTCCTCTGTGAGAAAGGAGAAAGTGGTGGTGTCGTACAGTAGCATAGCATGCATGAATTTGATAACTATTGATATACTATCAGTATAGCTTCAGCTGGGATTGAAATGTCGTCTTCAAATTGTTGAGAAAAAATGTTAATTACTTGATTAATATGACAATTACTTTACCCAAAAATAAATATCAAAAACTTAGCCGTAGTGTCATAATTATTTATTTTGAACATATAACATATATTTGTTCCCTACATAACCTAAAATGTTTGTTTTTTATAGCACACAAAGGATGGAAAAGCAACTTAACATGTTATTTTAATCTAAACCTCCATATGTGTCTGACACCCATTTCAAGAAAGGTACAATTCACTGCTTTGGTAAGAAACTACAGTGGACAATGCTGCATCTCAGCAAAATCCATCCTCCTCCTCTGAAAACGTGCCTTTCCTGTTTGTAATTCACTAATTTTTGCTTTTCCACTGAACCTCAAACAACAAACTGTTAGTGTTCTGGCACATATAGCTATAGCTTTTCAGCCAAGGGGGAAATCAAAGAAAGGGAACTCCATTCCAACACTGCAATTTTTGTTTCACTGCTTACAAAAGATAAAGGGAATAAAAAGGGTGAGGGGGTAAGAGATTCAAAAATAACAGGGGGAATGGTAAGAAATGGAAGGAATGGGAATGGGAAGGGCATGGATGAAGGGATGATAGAGGGAGAAGAGAAATCATGGAGGAATAAGAGAGAGAAGCTAGTGAGACACCTTGCAAGTAATATAAGGATAACCTAGCAACTGCAATACGCTCAGGAGATGCAGGTTCATTTTCCATTATCTGTTCTTTTGCTGCTCCAATGGGAACGGCTCCCATGGATTTTCAATTGGACATGTCAGCAATCCTTATATATAGTACATACACAATATATTGTGCTTTCCTGCACACACGGCTGCAAAGCTATCCCATCTCAAAGGAATTTAGAAATAGTGTTGGCAATTGGCAATTTTTGTAAATGTCTTTAGTCGGAAATATTCTCATAAGGAAAACAGTGAGATACAAGGTTCTTTATTTCAGCCCAGTAACCTAAACATGTTTTTTTTTTTTCCTATGGCTTTTTATACATTTTTATACTTGTTACGCTCTTAATGTCTTTCACCTTTTCTTCTGCAACCAACATTATATTTGACCTTATAAATATAAAGTTGTTGCAATGTTCTGTTTAGAGTGTGTCTTTCTTGTGTGTCATCTTATTTTTACCTTATTGATTTTAGATGTAAACCATATTACTGCACAGCAACTCTCTCTCTCCCTCTCCCCCCCTCTCTATTTCTCAGATCAATAACGCTATTCACTGTTGAAATATAATGGCAGATCAGCTTTGCACAATTAGTGCAATAGAGCACCTGGTTTCCACTGATGGCTGTAATGATAAGAAGGAGGACAAAAATAAGAAGGCAGAGCTGAGATCAGTTCCTATTCAGGAATTAGTTCAGACAGTGGATTTACAGTGTATGGGTATTCAAATAGTGATCAAGTATTGAAACCTTATCTAATGAGAAGTTTTATCAAACACACAAAAAAGGTTTTTCAGCTCTTATTTTCTATGAACTGTATATGACTTTTATCGGGATGCCCTGTGGAATCTTATGTTTACACTCAGTGTTACTCACCAAAATGTGTTGTGTGTATCTTTAAGGTCTAATAAATGTCTTTAATGTACTTTCCTTCCTCATAGAACATATTGCAAAGCTGATTTGCTTTTTCCTTGCCACTGTTGCCAAGTGCTTGCTCATGGTGGGATTTGTTGGGTCTCTATAATAAATAATATTATAGAGTACAGCCTAGACCTGCTCTATAGGAAAAGTGCAATGAGATAACTTCTGTTATGAATTGGTGCTATATAAATAAAATTGAATTGAATTAATATTTTGAAACCTGCATAAGGTAGCAGTTGTCTTCTTCTCTGCCTCTTGCTGTGTTGCTGTGTTTCTTGGCGCATTACCGCCACCTGTGTAGATCAGTGGGACAGCGTGACTATTGGCAGGAATGTGTATCGCGTCATTCACTTGCTTGTGCGCATACACAAGACAATAAAATAGGGACCCACTTTACTCTGTAACACAACTTGTGGTAAAAAAAATGCCACAGGTTACCTTTAAGTGAAAACCTATAACTCACATTGACAAAGGCAAATTACAAAAATTGCAGCCATGGAACATAGCCTTGTTTAACAATGTATGTTGTACTGTACGGTTCACTTTATTTGTTGGTGGTATATTTTTAGGAAATGTACATATCGTTTATTGAATGTTTCTGCTTTTAGCAGCCTTTAAGGAACACTATTTCCAACAAGCCCTAACCTTTGCTGGTTAAACATCAACAGTGCGATAAAAGAGGCCAGTCAAGGGGCTGTGGCTAGTCCAGGCATGGCTGTAACAGTAACAGGATCGAGAGGGCTGAAAGCCTTAGACATAGTTAGGATTGTCATGGAATTTTGTACAGACATTCATGGTCTCCAGATGATAAATCCTACTGAATTTGATGTTCCCCTGACTTTTCGTCTAGTGTCACCAGCTGGTCAACATTTCAATTTATCCAGTACTTTGGTTTATGACCAAATAGCTGCAAAGCTAATGACACTCCTGTCAGTCTCAGCTGTACTTTGTGTTTAGTGCTAATATCAAATGTTAGAATGCTAGCACGTTAAACTAAGATGGAGACAATGATAAACATCATACCTGCTAAACATGAACATGTTAGCATTGTCATTGTTACCATATTAAAAGCTTTGCAAATGCAGACGCTTGCATTTAGCTCAACGCACATTCAGAGAGCTGCTAGCATGGCTGAAGACTCTTATTTAAACGGCAAAGTTTATGGCTAAAAACTTGGGATGCTGACATTAGAAGAGAAAAAGCCAACAGTTCTAAACACATGATGCTTAATTTTCATGGGAGCTTTAATATTTTATATGCTAAAATGGAATTGTGGTTTAAACTTTGTTAACAATCCAAAAAAATGTAATAGCAAGTTCTTTAGGGAGACACTCATTCTTCTTCAAACGTGGAAGATTTATTTTTTTTAAAGGCCAATGAACACCGTCAATGAAAGATTGCATTCAGTTACAGAAGCTAGTCGCACAGCAGCTAGCCCAGAAGTAGTATCAGGACTTTGGCTCTCTAGCAGAAACAGTGTCAGCAATGCAGATACAAACTTTAAAGTTTGGGGGAGTTAAAATTGCAGTAACATACCCTTTCTTAGTTTGGATATTTATTAAATGCACCCCCTTTGATTGCACCATACTAAATATTTTGAGGTAGTCTGACTTAAGGGAGCACAAATTGTGTATGCCCCCGATTGGTTGGTTTGTCACCCCAGATCTTCCATAGTTTTTAGCGAGATAACTGAGGGAGCTACTTGAGCCCAGGTTGGTTTGGTTGATTGTCAAACGTGTAGGAGGTAGGAACAGGCTGAAATAAAGTATTTCATTTAGAAAAGTATTTGTGTGTGCAGTTTCAAATGACACCTATAATTACTGTCAAGAAAATGATACCATATTCAAGAAAATTAGTACCCTGAAATCCATGCCACTGTTACTGTTAGTGCTCATTAAGATTCAGAATTCTCAGTACACCTTGTTTCCTGTCTACCGTCCCCATGCCAGGCATAGTTTGCTCAAAAATAATAATAAAAATTGGGAGTGATACTTCTATAAGCCTTTCACTCAAACCATCTGTGGCTGCCAGAATCTCTAAAAGCTTTAACTCCATTTGAGCTGGAAGAATCGCATTCATTTCCATTTTTTCGCATCAAAACAAAAAGATTTCTTGCCAAATTCATTTCGTTGGCAAGCACTGTACAATTCACAGACACTGAAGAAGCTGACAGTCTTCTCAGTGATGATCTTGCTTGTTACAGTAATTACGCTATTATACAAGTCTTAAAATAAGGATGCTACTGAATTATTGACACTAAAATGATTCTCATACCAATTTCGATATCCTCATTGCACTAAGTGCTTCCTTTTTATTTATCAGCACCTGTGGGTCAGCAGGCTGTACATGCTTTTTTCTTTCCCCATATTGATTTGAGATTGATTCCTCAGTTTTTTCAAGCTAATTAACCATAACTGCAACAATTACAGTAAGCCCCGAGCAGCAGGACTATTGAGCTGCTGGTACGGTGACTGTGTAAACCTGTGTAAATGTAATCCAATATTTGTTGTGTGAATATTAAACCATATGCAGGTCACGATGGGCCCGGGTGATATATAGGCTCACATTATCACACACATACAAACACATAAATTGGGATCTGCTGCACACACACACACACACACAAAAAAAGCAATTCATGGCTTTCTTTGCTTTCTCTGCTTCTGTCTAGCTCCCACACACACACACACACACACATCAACACACACAGCTTAGCTTAGCTAGGATATAAGACAGCTTGTTGCTAAGGTAATAACATAACCAGGCCATTCGGCGCTGCTTTCTAGAGCAAGGAGAAATATTACTGACATACACAGCGTGTGTGTATTTGTGTGTGTGTGTGTGTGTGTGTGGTGAACGACAGGGGGCTTGTCCTGTTAACGTGTCGTGTTAGTCTGCTTGACCATTCGAAGTGTGTGTGTTTGCCTGTGTGTCTCTGTATGATATTGTGCACTTTCCATGCAAATCCCAGAGAAAAGGCCAAGCACTGCCTGAGTGGCTCGCTGGCAGTAAAACGCTGGATTTCATTTGCTGAGCTGTCAACATGTCACTCATAGCAGCAGGATTTCTTGGACTTAACTCAGTGACAGGTCACTTAATCAGTCTCACTCACTTAGCCACGCGGGAAGCATGCATTTAGTTTTCAATAATGCTGCTTTTCAGATGCCACCATGGATTTTCCAAAATGTAAGCTTTTCAGCAGCTGAAAACTAAGCTCTTGTTTTGCCAATTGATTTTTTCCCCCTACCCTTTAAAATTTTAAGTGGGTTTGTAATGAGTCTGAGGATTACAGAACTTACTCAGCACATTGACGGCTATGCAAACTTCTCATTCAAGTGAGAAAATGGGAAAAATCAGAGTTACAAGCTTTCCATGCATCATCATTAATATATTCATACACTGTGGCTCTGAGCCAACTGTTACTGCTACTCCACAGTCAACTGCAAAAAGCAGCACAGATTTGTTAATAATCACAGAGCACTTGGCAATGCAATTGGAAACAGCATGGCTTTGCAATAATCTTTAGGAGGCACTTGAGTCCAACTTGTCAACAGAACAAAACAGTGCAGTGGAGCGTGGGACTTAATATTAAAATATGGTAAAGTGTCATGCTGAAAGCTGCTGTCTCTACACCAACACATGAAAGGCAGCGTTGAAGTCTAGACTAGAACCCTAAAACAAGTCATGGGGAGTGGGTTCAGCTGGATCCTGCAAATTTGAATAGCTCACTTTAAGTACTTACAAAGTCTGCATGACTATTTTTTTATTGGAACGTTAGATTAGGGTGACACATTACATTCAGTTTCAGCGAACAGTAAAACACATGAAAGTCAAAACTCAATGCTAAAATGTATTATTTTTGTTCATAAAGTCAACTGTCTGCCATTAGGAAAAAGAAACACTGTGTTGTATGTAACAGTGTGTAAATCGTTATCTGTTAAATACAATAAAAAAATATATAGGCCTACTTAAAATAAATTCTGAACAGGATTACAAATTATATATATTTCAAACATAACTACACATTGTTCCTATAGAGCAGCAATAGTAATGTTTACCTCATAAAGTCACTATAAGCTAATACCTCACTGGAAACAAACAGTATTCCTGAGTTCAGTTGACTCAGTGTTTAACATTGTACGGCAGTCACTCACATTTTCATGTTGAAAGAACTGAACCAATGACTCAAACGGGTGGCTTCAATTTAAATGTCGGGATTAAAATGTAGCCTATAGAATAATTTAGAGTTATGCAGTCAGTTGACGGCATTATGTAGATGCAAAACAAATGCAGCGGCAGACCACCCCAAAAAGTACACAAAGCAATTTGCAGTGTAAATGACACATACAAATATGATCACACCAACAGTTGGTTTTCTGTGGTCTGACATCTGAATATATAAGAGATCTGCTATGTGTCTGTGGTGATTCTCAGTTGTTTTAGGTTTATTTGTAGGATTTTTGGGGCAGTTTTTAAGTTCTTGGGTTAGAAAACGTAGCCTGACCTGGCAGCCGTGCATCCACTTGGTATTTGGTACAAGCTGTGGGCCCATTACTGCCTGCCAACACAACACATCTGTGGCAATTTATGACTTTAGACAGCTAATCACACGAGGTTGTGCAAGCGTTGTTAGTGACTTAAGAGTGGAGAGAGCAGTCGCTCTCTGCTCCTCCCTCCTCAGTCTTACATCTTGACTCATGAGAAGAACATTTCCTCGAGGAGACGGCGTTCTGGCTGCTGCCATCACAGCTCCTTGTGCACACTCTGCATTTTCACGTGAAAAACTGATGGCAATCTGTATTATGTGTTATTTGCGTCACATGTATTTGCTAAGGGCTCTCAGATATGGAGATCTTTGCTTGCCCAAGCATGCAAAGCACCACGTGGTATTTTGGGGAGACATAGTCTTATAATTTTTAGTCAAGCTGGCCCTCTTTTTTGTTGTTTTACCAATAAATACCAATAAAATCAATATATGTGTTTTGGGCATATTCCCTATAGTTAGTGCAGCATATATTCTCAATCCCTTGGAAGAGAAAAAAACTGTCTCAGCACACTCCATATGTGTTGCCCGAAAGCACAGTAAATCGTTGGATGTTATTTATTAATAAAAATAAATCAAAATGATGATAAACCAGAAAATAAAATCCTATCTCCCATGCAATGAAGGAAGTGTACACTCTATGAAAGCATATTGTAGAGGAGACCTCAACATGGATTTTATTCATCGGCACCTCTTTATTTCTGTCCCTCTTAATCTCCATCCCGGGAGGCCTGTTCCAAAACCAGATAAGACAGGGAGGGAGGAAACAACCTCGGCTTACATTGTATCAGACAGACGGGGGCAACTAATCACTGTTTTCACACAAAAGCCACATACATACAAAAAATGCAGACTAAAACTACCGTTTTTTTCCCCACAACTGCAGCAAAAATGTACTAGTGGTAATAAAGCAACTTGGCACCTGTGTCATGCCTGTCAACACTCGTCTTTCAGGCCACACATAAAGTCTGTTGGCTTAACATTCACTACAAAGAGCACTGCCACCAAGGCAGACACAGATAAAGATTAATGGTATTGATTTTACACTATTGCTTAATTAAGCCGGTACAGAAGAAGCCACAGCATAGTAATAAGTCACATGCATGCATTGTATGCAATGTATCATGAAGCAGACATAGACAAAGATTTAAAGATATTATTAAATATATGGATGAATATTAAAATATAGATCAGATCAATAATCAGCAACACATTTTTAGGATTTATCTTTTAAGGCTCGAGGCGGTGCAAGTGATGCTGCCCGTGATCGTGTGCTATGTGGCCAAAAGTATGTGGACACAAGCAAAGTATATGAGGACCTGAAAATGACAACTATATCTGATTGTTAAAACATCTGAGTCCAAAGCCATGCCCTCCTGGGACCGCTTTCTACAAGGTTCTGGAACCTGGCTACAGAGATTTGCTGCCATTCAGCCACGAGAGCGGACAGCGACATTTCAGGGGAAAATCAATTCATTTAAATGGAATCGCCACAATCAGCAGATCTGTCAAGATCAGACGTCAAGTTCAACTGTGGGGACGTTTGACGTGCAGAATTGTGCCACTGACCAATTGCAAACCGTCTTGACAGTGCTGACCCTGCACTGTCTCCAAAAGAGAGGAAGCTATCCAAAAGAGAGGAAGCCCGTTAGCTGTGTTGCACCATGCTTTTTTTATAAACATTTTCTCCGCTGGAGTAAACTGTCCCACAGAAGAGGAATGGTTTGCAGTTATGAGACACAAGTCAATATTTACAAATACACTTAACATACTTTCTGGTTGGCGAACAAGTTACCTAGCATCTAGACAGTTGGTGAGAAAGCTAGCTGGAAGAGCTATTGTGACTGGCTAGTGCTTGCATGTTTCCAGTTGGCTAGCATGTTAGTGGTTAACTCACCAGCTATAGCAGCTTATCAACTAGCCCTGTGCGTAGTAACTTTGCTGTGCAACCTTCTGGTGTGATGTATGTAGGACAGTATGGGTGGGGTTGAGGTCAGAGCTCTATGTAGGTCACTCAGGTTCTTCCACACCCAACCTGGAAAACCATTTCTTTATGGAACTGGCTTTGTGCACAGGGATGCTGTCATGTTGAAACAGGAAAGGGCCTTCCCCAAACTAATGCCACAAAGTAGTCGCTGTAGCACTAAGATTCACGGACAAGTGTGTCCATCTACTGTATGAAGACAGCCTAACTGCTAGAGATTAGCTGCCTCCGGAGCTGCAGAGTCTGGATCTGTGGTTGTGGGCCACCTGCTGCCCCCGTGTTCCTGCTCGACAAATGCTGCTACAGTTGTTATTGGCACTGTTACTAATACTGTCATTATTATTCCTATGGCTGTCATTTCTATTATTATTAATCTATTAATATTAACATTACAATTACATTACTACTATTTTAAAAATTCTAGGTGGTATTTGCATTGTGCCTCCCTCTCCCACACCCCCACCCCCATCCCCCAAAACCTCTCTCTCTCAAAACCTAACACCCACCATTGAGTCTGGTTCCGTCCGAGGTTTCTGCCTCTTAAAGGAAGTTTTTTCTTGCCACTGTCACCAAATGCTTGTTTGTGGTGGGATTCGTTGGGTCCCTGTAAATAATATTATAAAGAGTACGGTCTAGACCTGCTCTATAGGAAAAGTGCAATGAGATAACTTCTGTTATGAACTGGTGCTATATAAATAAAATTGAATTGAATTGATTACAAACCTGTGCACCAGGATATGACTGAATGTACTTAAATCAGAACTGCTGCATTGGTGAAGAAAGATAGCTCCGCGTCTTACAAATGCACAAAGCAACACAACAGACGGCACAGACTTTAGTGGGCTTGTGTACAAAGAGGTTTGGAATATGTTGTGGAAAAGCTATATTTCTGTTGATTCTATGTGATATGAGAGGAAGAGGCTGTCATATAGCCTGTCTAGGAATTAAGAGACAGTGAAGAAAAGGAGCTGACATGAAGTCTAACAAAGAAAGCAGGAGGAGGAGGAATGAACTGCTAGAGTGAAGATGTTTAGACTACAATGATCTGTCAAAAGCACTTCCCTACTTACACTTCAAACTAATTTTCTCATACTCTGCCTTCTACTCTCTTCCCCTCGTCTGTCTCTTCTGTCGCTACGTATCCCTTATTTATTGTTTTCATCTCTCTGCACCTCTGGCACCTTATATTCCAGCTCTCGCCATGAATTCACAACACAGACAAGTTAAAAAGCCAGTCACTGCGGAGGCAGCATTCATTTTAATCATGGTCCAAGAAAAGCTTTCAACAAGGATAACTTTGTTTCAGGCACTTTTAAAAACTTAGTCCTAGATGAATGACTGTGTAGCAAAGATTTAATCTGGACAATATGAAAACCCACAGCTAGAAATACTTTTTATTATACAGTCTCTTGTGAAAATCTGACTTTCTATAGTTTGGATCAGCTACAGGCTAACATGTTACAGCTACAGTAGTTTGTCAAATAGCCCTGTCATGTTATCTGGCTTACATGGCTGTCTGTTCCCGCCACACTAATATAATAAATGCCAGAATCATGGGGGGTGTCAGACTGGGGCAAAGTTTTAAAAAAAGGTTGGAAACATTTGTGAAATGATTAAAAATGTGTGAAGACTCAAATTTAAAGCCCTGGTTCTTGGTAATACTATTTGTATTTGTTTGCATCTCTTTTTTTTTTTTCTCTCATTTTTCATCTCTTTGTGTGGTTGTTTGATTGACTTCCCAACAAGAAATATTAACAGTCCCTTCATACAGGGGCCCCTGGGCCTGTGCCATAGACTGTATTTAAAGATGGACGACACGTCTCCACTTCCTCCCACTGTACAAAAATTAAGCCAAAATATCCCGGATACGGGGGCTGCCATCTTGCGCTGGTGACTTAATTTGGAGCCAGAGTCTGTGCTGTAGTGATCGCGAGCAGGGCTCAGCTGTCAATCATGACGTGAAACCTCCTTTTTATAGCATCAAATAACTAATTAGATCCAAACTTCTCAGAAAAATTAACACTTGAACATATATCAGCGTAATGAGAACTACCTAAAATGACATAAACCATCTTTGGGAAAAATTTATTTATTTATTTATTTGACGTGTACTTTGAGTTTTTAGTTTGGCTCATGTCCCAACATGGAGAGGGCTTGGTTTACGGCCTATACTGCAGCCAGCTATCAGGGGGTGATCGAGATGTTTTGGCTTCACTTTTGGGGAGCTGTCATGTCGTCCATTTTTATATACAGTCTATGGCCTGTACCCAGTAGGCCGACACTGGCCTGAAGCTGCCCAGAGTTCTCCTAACTGGATTTGACTCTCAGCCCAGAATTCCCTATTTACACTGCAATAAACTATGCAAAACTGGCAGCCATATATGGGCCAGAACTGGCTCACATTTTGTCCTTTGATGCCAGAACATACTGTAGTTGCATACGTCGAGACTCAGCTGGCTAGATACTTATACAGTTAGATACTTATAATGGACTGAAGGGGTGGAGGAGGGCAGTCGTGTGGTAGACTTACACTGGAACAGATTTTTCTATTAACATTGTTGCAATTCTTACCATACCCCAATAGAGGTCAATAAAGGTCATAGATTAATTAATACTCCTTTAAGTCCTGCCTATCACGGCGGCGTCCTTGGTGCTACAGTCAGTATGCAGCAGCTCTAAGCAGACAGACAGCAGCTCAGTGATGCTGCTGCTAGAGGTCAGAACACAGTTAATCTCTGTCTTACTCAGTTTCCTTCCCCCTCTTCCTTCCCCTCTCCGCTCTTCCTCCCCTTCATGTCTTTACTTCCCTCCTCCCTTCCCAGTTCTGCTACTCTTATTCCCTCTATGCATCATTCCTTATCCCTTTTTTCTCTTTCCCGTGCCTCGATCACACCTCTGCTTTCATTCCTACCAAACCCCCTCTTTCTTTAAACTACAGTATATCTTTGAGACTGTCCTCACCATCAACATAACAGCATTGATCGTTAGTTCACATGCTTAAAATTACCTATGTTTACATTTGCTTGACAAATGACCTTATGTGGTTGTGTGATTTTTGTTGTAGTGCTTTATACTTACTTTAAACATGCAAAGTGGCTTTCACACCAGAAACTGCTGTTCGTGTTCCATCTACTACCAAGAGTTTATTTCTTTTATCCATGACCAAGTCCTTTCCCTAACCTTAACCAAGTAGTTACCTAATCTTGAAGGAGTAATTTAACCTTTTGTGAAAATAACTGAGCAACATTTGCCAAACGTTACATGTGAAGATAGACCCCTTGTGTGCATTACTGTAAATATGGAGCTGGAGCTAGCCTAGCTTTGCATAAAAACTGAAGGCAGTGGGAAACAGCGAGCATGGCCCTCTCCAAAGATAAACATATACTGTACCTATTCCAACTCTCTTCAAAGCAATATATAGCCTACACTAGAGGTGAAGTGAAAAAAAAAAATCCATAAAAATATAAACTCCTGCCTGGACCAAATTTATCAGGACTCTCAGAATCACTCCCACAGTAGTTACTTACAGCTTGCTCCGTCGACTGAAAAAATACAAGTTAATGACAACAGCTGTGAGATTGACTATATCGACATTTAGAAGGAGTGAACACAGATATCTTAGAGATGACAGAAGGTTGTCTTCTTAACACCACACAACATAATAATTACTTAGATCAGATGATGTTATAGCCTGATATGTATACGTTATAACTGAACCAGCTGCATGACACCAGAGTCTCATATGCAGACATGTTGGAGACTATGAGGGGGCAGTTTCCAGGCAAACAGCGCACTGTTAAATATCACAACACACTTGAATTACCACTGTTAAATGGTTAAAGAGAGGGAGACAGCGGTGTGCGCCATGCATAACTCTGGTTTTGCGTGCAGCTCATTTGGTGTTACACACACACAGGTGTGCATATGGACATATCTTGGAAATAGCTGGATAACTGTGGAAGAACTATTATAGGTGTGTGAGTTCACATGGACTGGATTATTACACCAATCAGTTTAACATTCCAAACTGTAAACGGCCATAGTCAGCGTGTTTCATTTATATCACACGTAGCTGAACATGAATTATAGGCTTACTTAATATGATTTTTCATTTCACTTTAGTTCTGCTTCCTGTTAAGACGCTAAACAAAATGAAGGCGGGAGCTGCTGTAGGCGAGTGAAACATGTTGCGCTCTGTGGAGAGATAACATTCAACCATTAATAACTACCTATAAAGACCCACGTCTATTGTGCTTATCAAAAGTGACACACCTTTATGAACCATGGCGCGCACAAAATCAATCCTTTCGGTTACAATTTTTGGACATTAAACCTCACAAGGGAAATATATATATATATAAATCCCGGATGAGGCCTAATTAAATGACCCTCCGTGGCTGTTCTCCCTGGTTCTCCAGTCTGACCCTTGTGGATGAAGTGGATGTCACTGTATTGTTCTACACGTGTCACTCTGTGGCATCACTCCCTCTGTCCTCCTTCACCCTTCCTTCCGCCACTCTCCCTCTGCTCTCCTGCCGCGAACATCAATGGAACATCGCTGTCATGCTGCGATGCATCCACCCATTCGGAAGAACACACACTCTGCTTTTGGTGGTGTCACCCGCACACACACATTATGTTTATTCCTGACATTTCTTTTTCTCTCTTCCTCCATACTGAGTTTACTCTTCCTCTTCCCTCAGTCTTGTTACTCAGGAATTGAGGGATCGGAGTCTCCTCTCAGGGGGGACGAGGGGCCAATTAAATATTTATGGATCAACATCCATTCAAATGTTTGGCAGTGGAGAAAGCCTGTGACCGGAAAACTGACATGACTTGTTTGTGCACAACATGCAGCAGGGGAGGTGCAGAGCTTGCCCTCAGCGTGTGTCAGTGTGTGTGTGTGTGCGTGTGTTTTGTAGTGGTTGTGTTGGCAGATGATGTTATTGTGGTGGGCATATTTTTAGGCTGTGGGCTTTTCTACTAGAATCATACTCATATCGTCTTATTGACCAGCCAGGGGAAATCATGGTGCAAACAAATAAAAATATCAAAACTTGAGAGCAAATCAAATTAGGGGTAAAATCAGACTGTCCAAAGCAGAATATGTTATGTATGAAGTCCAAGTCAATGGAAGCTGAGACAAATGTCCTGGATATCTTAAACCTTTCAGTGACACCTCTGAAACAAGGTTCAGAAACTGTCTATTAGCTGAGTCTGACCCATGCAGATAACCCAGCCTGAGCAGTTGCTGCAAATTATTTGCATGCATTTGCATTTTGAGTCTGCACAACCCTTTCACATCCTGACCACTTTGCACAGAGGAGGAAGTGGCTGGTCGATTGCTTAATGCAACAAATTCTTAAGGCCCTGTGGACTACCCGATAACCTTAGTAGACGTTATGGCGAGAGATTTACCAGATTACAATAAAACATTTGATTTGATCGTTTAAAAATATCTGTATTTCTATTAAAGTTCATTTTAAGAAGTGGCTTTTCCCAGGTGTGGCTTGGGACTCCAGCAGCAAAACTCAATCCCATTTGTCTTCAGCGGTGCAAAACGTGCGAAAAAAGACGACCATGTCAAGCTAACAACTTGACAAAGGCTTACCTCTAGAAATGTTTAGCTTGGTAGAATTAGAATTCTGTCCATGTGTATAGTATTTTGATGCAGCTACCACAAAAACAAAGAAGGAAAAAAAAGGCTGGAAGGCACAGACAAATGATGATGTTCTGCTGATAGAGGCGTCAGTTCAGAACACTTCTATGTGTCATAACAGTACCTAACAGTGCACCAAAACTAGTCAAATCAACAACACAACTGTTACGCATCAGTCAGCTGATCATTGCAGAAAAAAACATCTAATCACATCTTCTGTTTTCCTAACAATATGACTCTCATCAGTTCTAAGGTTGGTTGATTGCAGAGTTGTCATATTTGTTTTGATTTTTGATTTCAATTCTCACCTATTTTGATATAACAAACCGCTTTGTAAATGCCTTTATTATCAAGTTGAGAGTAGAAAGATGACGGAGTATTCCGTTAAGAGGCCGGTGGTCAGTTGGTCCCAGGTCTGCTGGCGCTCTGTTGTCCTACCGCAGCCGCGCCTCCACATGAGTCTGTTCAGAGCAGCGTGATGGCTGCAGCTACAGCAGGAGTGGCTTTCAAATCCGGTTGTGAACGCTGGTCTGAGGTCAGTACATCACAAAACCGTGCGGACACTGAGCTGAGAGCAGTAAGTGTGTCTGTTGTGTTAATGCTGATAAGTTTAATAATACATACACACAGTATGTCATGCCTCAAAACTACTACTACTCCTGCTTTCTGTCGTAAAGTAAATATTCGGTGTGCGAGCGGTGTGCATTTAGCTGGTCAAGCTCATTCATGTAGCCTGATGAAGAGAGAGAAAAGTAGAGACCAAATTATGCACACGAAAAGAAGACAAACTACTTTTATTTCATGTGGACATGACTGATAAAACGTTTCACTAAGGAGTTTTGGGTGGGTAACTGCTCTGGAAGCGCAGAGAAGCGTGTAGGACTGCAACTCTGCCTCCTGGTCCCAACTCTGAGTTGTCATGGTTTAGGTCCACTAATAAAATCAGTCAGATTCCTGGATATGAGAGCTGCTCCATCCATAGTGGGATGCATGCCGTCTCTCTTAATCAGACCAGGTCTTCCCCAGAAAGTCCGCCAATTATCTACAAAGCCCACATTGTTTGCTGGACACCACCTCGACAGCCAGCGGCGGAATGAAGACATGCGGCTAAACATGTCATCACTGGTCAGGTTTGGCAGGGGCCCAGAGAAAACTACGGAGTCCGACATTGTCTTTACAAATGTACACACTCAACATTAACTTTAGTGACTTCCGATTGGCGAAATCGGGAGTCTTTACCGTCGACGTGAATAACAGTCTTACTATATTTACGCTTATCCTTAGCCAGCAGTTTTAAATAGGATTCAAAGTTGCCCGCTCTGGCCCCAGGAATACATTTGACTATGGTCGCTGGTGTCGCCAATAATCAGAGTTTGTTTCTCAGTGGGTGTGTCGCTGAGTGGGGAGAACTTGTTAGAAACGTGAACAGGTTGGTGGTGAAACGTGGGCTTCTGCTTAGGGCTATGCTTCCTTCGCACAGTCACCCAGCCTCCCTGGTTTCGGCTAACAGGAGCTACCTCTGGTCGGTCCGCACCGGCTACTGCGGGCTGGCTAACTACAGCAGCTAATGATTCAGTTCCCATGGTGCGGAACCGCGTTTCCAATTCACTAAGCCTCGCCTCCAATGCTATGAAAAAACTACATTTATTACATGAACCATTATCACTAAAGGAGGAAAAGGAATAGCTAAACATTTGACACACTGAGCAGGAGAGAGCAGGAGACTGAGAGGGAGAGAAGCCATCGCTAGCTGTTAAGCTAAAGAAATGTAGCTAGCAAAACTGAATAGCGTGTAAACTGGGGGATTAGTGAGAAAGTCACTGAAAGAAGGAGAGAGCTATGAGTGCTTGAGCAGAACTAGTGTATGTTTAAATGTTTAGTCAGAAATAGTTTGTCACTATAATGAAGAATCAAACAAAATTAACTGTGATGAGCTAGAGCAGCAAAAATATGCCACTAGTAACACACAAGCACCGGCAATGAACCGAAATGAGACAATACGCTTACTTTTGTCCTCTAACTCAAGTAGTTATTTTGATTACTTTTACTTCTACTTGAGTACTTGTTTTTGCACAGTAACAGTACTTTTACTGGAGTCCAGTTTTTGGCTACTCTACACACCTCTGCTGGTATCACATGATCTTTACACACTATCAGTAACCTAAACCTAAGCAGACAAAACGACCCCATGGGGCAGGAAAATGGTCCAGACTTTAAACTGATGCTTTACTGCCTCTTCCCAGCTCAGTGTGCTCTCATAAGCAGGTTAGAGGCATACTGTGTTGTGATCAGAGGGCCTCTGTGGGGGCCCCACAACAGATGCAGGCCCCCAATAGGGAACTGCAGTAGAGCTAAAGCATTTTGCTGTGGAGTGTGCAACAGGTGGCAAAGTGAAGCTCATTTATACTCGTCTAGTTAAACTACCACTGATGGTAGCAACAGATTCTGCTTCACCATAAATTGAAAATGTAAAGTGTTGATTTGCTGTTGTAGTAGCAAAGACATACATATTGCTACACCACCTGCACTTTAGAGTAAAGGCGTTCACCCTCTCAACATACCGTCCTGATCCAGCCAGATTGAAGATCCAAAGCCACTGACGTCCAGACTTAATCCACATCTATGTAGGGGCAGGTGTGACTGAATGGCACCAAACGGGAAGCTCTACACTCACACAGATGGCTGACATTTATTTACAACTGTTCAATACTCCTTAGGGAGTACATTAGCCATAACCATCAAAGGTAGGGGGTTGGTAGTGGAATACAATTACTCTGCTCGCTCTTTGTTTTCTTCCACACAAACTAATGCAGCCTCTCTTTTTCACTCAAAAGCATCTGAGCGTCCTGATGTCAGCGTCCTGAATACTACACATCAATGCGCTTCAAACATGTCCCACGGAGGCCTGAGAGTTTGCTGGTTCTCATTCCAGCCAAGAACTACGGCAGCTGGTTCCACTGATTAACATAACCTCAACAAAAGCGGAGGAGTTGGATTGGGAAATGAGCTGCTACAGTGTTTGAGTGGAGTCAAAATCAGCAGAATCTTCTGCCTTGATGGCTCATGACTGAGAACTGCTGTTGTAAATGTAACCATCTCACAATGGCTGCTTCAGAGGAAGGAAGTATTCCTGGCTATAACCACGCAACAGAGTGACTCTCTGTCTGTGTGTTATATTTAAAGTTGCACAGGCATGAACTATTGCAACAACACTGTAGGCTACCTTTGTTCATAACTAATACCAACACGTTCCAATACACTCCATATGTGCTGGTTCAGTGGAGGATTTCTGACTTTGTCCTGGATCTGTTCTAAGGCTGACGAAGTGTCCCATGGTCTTTGAGGTCCTCATCTTGCTATTTTGGTGTCCCTGTCCCTCTGGAACATAGTTGGCTGGGGGATGGAGGCTGAGGGTCGATTCTGTGGGGCATCCATAGGTATTAGAGGATAAGGGAATTATTCAGCAAAATGACCAAACAGGCGAATATGGTTATAATAAGCAAGGAGCTTCTCCAGTCCCCCATTTAATTATTTTGTTGATTATTTAACTTAGTTTACCATCTTCTCACATAATTACTATATTGTGAACTTACATACCGTACATAATTGTGGGGCTGTGTATCAAACTTCCATACTTTTTGGTACCGAGCAAAATGTTTCTTGAGCAAGTTGGCAACAGGAAGTTGGCATTGAATGATTGGTCAGATTCTTAGTCTGGTTTTTTCTTTGATTGGATATTTCTTATTTTATATTGGATATAAGTGTGGAGATACAGTCTTGACCTTGGGTCCACATATCGCCACATATAGTGGTTAAAGATTCTGGATTAAAAGCTTCACTTACTATCTTTTTGGGGAGCTTTTGACCATATCCAACAGACTTCAGGTTGATGACTTTGACTTTGCACAGCATCTGCTTCTAGCGACCGGTTTTGGTCTGATGTTCACAAACTGATGGTACCCCTCCCCCATATCTATCACATATAGAAATAGATATTTTGCAAATTTTTGACTGCAGTTTATTTAGGCACAGTTCTTGAATGGCTGCTTTGTGTTTGGCCATCTTCTTCAATGTATTGTCGTTAAATTCTGTCTTATTTTGTCAAATAGAGAAGGAAATGCAGGTTTTGTAGAAAAACATTTTAATATTTCTCATTGTGAGGTATAAAAAAAGTATTAATAGTAATATTTGGTATGGGTATTATACACTTAGGCACCATTATTGAAATGTTTAAATGATACCTAGCCCTAGATTATAATGTCAAAGTGATGTTATTGGGTTGGGCTCTTTTAAATAGAGACAATAATGTTTTCTTGTACTGTAATTATAATGCACTTGCCTTTACATTTGCTTAGATTGTTTCTCAACCTTGTTACAGTCATGTACAGCAACATCACCTAGTCAGTGAGGTGGCAGCAGAGGAGAGGTCTTTGACTTACACTTTTGGCACTGAGATTCAGACTGCACACATTGTTCTGCTGAACCTGGATATTCACATCTGAATATCAGATCTTTAGCACATCCTTTAGCGTTGAGAAGAGGTGTTCATACACCATTTTTTTTCTTTTACTGTAATTGACACGTAGCTCTGAAACACTCCACATAAACTTTAAATGTAGAAGTGCCCATTTACATGTTTGAGGAGATCACATTTTGGAGGACATTTTGATTTCTGCAGGATGCATTCCTTACATTTAGTATGAATGCAACTTGCAGATTCAGCACCATTGTAGTGTTATCTGTTAATAAACCTGAAGTACGATAGATAGGTAGACACACAGAGTTCATTTATTGGAGGCTGCTTTTCAACACGTGCTGCAGTGTTGGGATCTCCTTCCTGTGCTGTTCCTGCAGAATAATCGAGGAAACAGCACAAACAAAACAGCATGATTTATTGATGACAAGTATTATTGAAAAGCTGCTCAAGCAAACAGACCTTTTTGATGTTGCTCAGCAAAATGGGTTGTTGGTGTGTGACTTGGTGCCAGAGTGTGTGAGGATGTGTATTTACGTGTGTGTGTGTGTGTGTGTGTGTGTGCTGTGCCTTTGAGATGTAGGCAAAAACCGCTAAATAGGGCAACCCACATGACCCAAAAATACTCACTTCCTCTCTCCAGTTCTGTCTGTTTCTCTTCATCTCTCCCTCCCTGTCTCTCTCTATCTCAAATGGGAACATTGTATGTGGCCTATCTACAGCCCAACAACCTCCTCTGGGCATTATGGCACACAGGCGCACACACACACACACACACACGTCACCCGATGCTCTAGGCATACAGCAGACCGGCAGCAACTTTCAAACTGGCTTAGCGCGGCTTACTACGGCTTAGAAAGGCAGATTGGTTACAGAGAGTGTCCCTGAACCAGAAAAGCACTCATCCAGTCCCCAATATGGTCAACGTTTCTATCAACAGCTGATAAGCAGCTATGCAAACACACACATACACACTGTCCTTCCCACTGTGGGCTTATGCACTCGAAGTTTCAAAGATGCTGCATTTTCATCCCTGGACCGAATCAGAGGAAACTTAGGCGGAGTCTCACCATGAGACCGACACTGGTGAAAACACACCCCTGCTCTTTTCTCATGGGGATCCACCAGCGCTTGGCCCACGACCTATTTAGCCTGGCCTCACTGTGGCCTGGCTGGTTTACAGACGCTGTCTCCAGTGTTTGTCCCGAGCTGGCTGAGCTGATGATGGTCCACTCACATTTCCTACAAAGCCAGATTTGGCTAAAGCTATTAACAGGCTCCCATATGAAGCTGGGATTCTGTAACCTTTTTAACCCACAACCAAAAAACAATTATGCCAGGAGTTTTGGCAGGTGTAGACACAAAAAGAAACACATTGTTCACCCATTTTTGGAGACTTACTTGATATTATTTATTTAATTTTGTTAAAGTTGTAATGTACAATGTTTTCACAATTAAATCACTAAATAAGCAGATTATGTTCAGCAGTTTTAGTGTGAGTATGACTGTAACTGTTTGGCCTTAATCCTCATTTTTGCCAAAAATCGGCTTTTTGGCTTCAGGGCATGTTGTTTACTGTAGGTCTGGCTAGTAGTTAGCTAGCTGTGACTATCGTGAGGCTAGCGGCCACACGGCAGGGAGGTCGCAGCAATGGCAATGCAGGAAAACAGTAAGAAGAGACAATACACGGACACAGCAGGCACATCCGGTTAAAAAATATTTTGCACATCAATGTTTATTTCTGTCATTTCAGACTTGACCGTCTGTTCCTTCAAAGCATACTGAGGCTTTACAGATGTGGGTTACCTCAGCTGTAGGCGAGACAGAGTTTCAGTTTAGACAGCTCATCCAAATGAGTGACAAGCAGGACTGAGACCAGCTGGGCCTCACAATACACTCCACTGACAAAAGGTGAAAAGTAACATTTTGTAGCCTCAGATTTAATTCATCTCCATATGTATCCAAAACCATGCTTCTGGATATTTATGTTTTTATTTGTTTTGGCAGCGACAAAGAGAATTCCACTTTAGACACAGTTTTAGATTTTCATTAAATTATGTATTTCAGTTGTTTTCAGTGCAAGAAAATCCTGGATTGCAAAGTTTGTTATATTCATAAGCAAATCTGGTTATGTGGAGGTCGGACAAGGTTGTTTATTTTCTCCCAAAGCCTACCACATTTGAGACGGAATGGCACCCACATTCACACAGGTCCGACCGTCACACAGGTGCCGACCACGATCGATCCAAACATCTGTGCTTTCACAAACTGCCTTTGATTGAATTCAGTACAATGACAGTGTTGTTGCAGAGAACAACACACACATAAGCCAGAAGATGAGTCTTCAGAACAGCAGCCGACTTATGCGTCGTGCTTTCTAGCAATGCCCCCTCCAACAGATGAAGGTCTCATAAGGATCCTTGGCTCAGTGTGAGTGTGCCTGAAGTAAGCCAAGTGGCTACCCTTTTTCTACAGTCGATAATTCGACTTCAAGAACAGCTGGCAATCACCTGGAGTTTACCATTTCACAGCCGTGAGCACCTGGTATTTTTTCCTTTTGTTTAGGATGAAGGTATCATATTTGAATGTTGAAGGTATTCAGTCTCAAAATATTTGTCTGAAATTGGTTATGGCACAGAATTTGGAATAAAAAAAAAAAGAAGCAGCTATTACTTGGTAGCTCATGATCATAAATCAACAATAAACAAACAATCCATAATTTCTTGCCTCGTAATTAGATGAAATACATCATTTAATACAAATGTAAAACTTAAGTTTTGGCCAGACTACCCAGTCCAGTTAACAAGAGATCAGCGGCTGCTCGGGCTTGAGCGGTCCCTGGTTGGCCCAGTGTTGGCATGCCGCTCATGATGCAACCATGAGGGCTTTAGTTTGTTAATAATTTTATGCCTCTGAGGGTTGTGGATTTTACTTCCCCTTTTTGTTTTTTCAAATTTAAAGCTTACTGTTGAATCAGCGGACGACAGCGCAGCCCAATCAGTGTGGTTTTGGTGATTTGCAGGTGAAAAGAGACGTTTTTTCGTACAGGACTAAATTGCGTTGCAAACCTTCACTGTTTTACATTATAACCTTTATTTCAATAGCATTTGAAGACCATATTTTCAACATATAACAGGTTCTACAGGAACTCCTGGACAGTTGTAATGGCAAAAGCGGTTAAAAATGAAATCCTTAACATCCAGTACATTACAGTGTTATACGCAGGTTTACAAGTGAGGTGCCTCCGCAGTAATGGCGGCTTGTTTTCTTCCGCCTACAGGTCGGATTCGTCTATAGGAACCTGCTTGAACACCTCTATGATCTGGCTCATATGGTATTATAATCTGTACGATGTATCTAGGCATCAGATTTACCAGACTCTGCCTGAAAAGTGACCAAAAACCTTCAATAAAATCAAATTTAAGATGCTAATGTTCATGTTTTTTTTCACTTGTGCTCACTGTTCCAATGTGCACACTTACAAATGCATAGACCAACGGCAACACTGGGCGATTCAGTTCTTGACCACCCGTTCTGCAAATCTATGCATCCACTTCAAAGGTGCTTTGGAGAAAACAGCAAAAGTTCTGCATGGCAGCGTGGAAAGGTTACACAACAGCGAGCCAGGGATCACTCACACCCGTCTCTACTGTTTTTGTCACAGTATCACAGCTTGCTTTCTCTTTTCACCCTTTTCTCCTTGGGTTTCTTCTTCTCTGTTCTCTTAAGCCGTCCCCTCTCTTTTGCATAGTCTGACCCATATTGATTTTTTTCCTCTCATGTCCTCCTTGCACTTTGCTTCTTACACTTAATTTCTCATGTTGCACATTCCTTTTCCCCTTTCGTCTTCCTCTCTTCTCATTTGATCTTTCTTTTCCATCCACTTTTCCTTTACACAGATTGGATTCCCCCCCCTCCTTACAATTTTCTGTCATTTCCCAGATTGCTCCATACTTTCCCTCTAACGTTTCTCTCGGTCTCATCCCCTCACTTCTTCATCAAACAAACAGCTACATTATTCAGCATGGGAATGAGAGAGTCAGAGAGAGCACGAGGCCCTGTGGGTTAATCCATCCATTTTATCTACCAATCACAGCGCTGCCCTGTCCTTATCTCTATTCCCTGGTTGGGCGGAGGAGCGGTCCTTCAAACTATATTGGGATCCGGATCATTGTGCATGCAGACGGGCAAACCCACAACACCCTCTCCATCTCAATCACACAGGCTTGGCAAGTGAACACACACATGTATGCACACACATGCACACACAAACAAGCAGCATGCACATAACACTCACTCTTGCCTTTTCTATCTAATGCACACACTCACACACACTCTGAAAGGAATTGGGAAGCTAATGAGCATGTGACATTGAGAAGGGTGAGCAAGGCAACACACACACACACACTACATCTGTATGCATAAATCAATAGGCGTTCTATGGCTGCATTTACTAAGGTCAAATAAGGCTCGGGCTGACGGGAAATAAGAGGACAGTGTGTGTGTGTGTGTGTGTGTGTGTGTGTGTGTGCGTGCGTGCGTGTCTGGCTACGTGTGGGTGGTATAACGGACAGCCCGAGAGCGAATAATGAAGGCATCTCTGAAAAGGAAAGGTTGGGAGGCTGAGGAAGAGGAGGCGAGAAGAGCATAAAAAGGGAAGATGAAAAGGAGAGACGAAGTGAGCGAGGTGGAGAGACAAAGGGATGAAGAGAAGGAGACGGGCGGATAGATGAAGGTGGAGGAGAAGAAGAGGCAGGCGTGAGAGGGGAGGGCAGTTAAATGGAGGCTGCAGCGAGTGGAGGTCTGTAGGGGAGATGATGGAGAGATTAGTAGGAGGAGGGAACGAAAGGACGAGAGAGGGCAAGGAAGGGGCCGCGAACCCATTTGCTGAGCTCAGGTGTTTCGGTGGCACTGTCGTGTCTCTAAAACAACAGACTATTTGATTTCTCAAATGCTTTGAGAGGCCTGCCCGGGTCAGACAGCGTGACTGGCATTTTTTTTTCCACTCCTGTGCCGTTTTCGTGTCACTGAGGAGGGAGAGGATGACACTGTTGTGCCACTCATCTTCGTCTCAGGTCACGCTGGAGGGCTTTTCGAGGAAAATTCAAGTCATTTCCACCCTTTGTTGTGTCTTTTTTTTTATGTTTGGTCATCACTTATATATTATTATGTTAACATTTTCACTCACTTAGTGAATACTGTGAGGCTAAACATTGCTTTTTCAGTATGAACACACCTTAAGAACATCACACTTCTTGGATTGGAAACGATGCTGCCAGTGAATGTAATCCAGGCACCAATTCCTCCAAAACATATTTAGCGAAGACGGTGTAGTCCCTCATTCGTCCAGGAGTGTTCCGTCGTAGAAAAGGTTTCAGTTGTAGTCATCTGGACACTGTTTTCAGAATCAAGACGTTTCGGCTCCCTTCTGGAAGTCATTCTCAATTGTGAAAATGGTCTGAGAACTCAGAAATTTAAGCTACTCTGTGTTGCTTAGGCCCTGCCCTCAGGGAGGAGTCTTCCTGAGTGTCTGCTGTTTACCCTGCCTAGTTTCACCTGAAACGGACCTTCTTTTGTTTCCATGATATTTAGCGAAGCATATTAGCATAGTATATAAACACGTTTTGTAGAAGACAGGGTTGTCTTTGCAACTGAAAATTGCACATTTCTGTGACACACATTGGCTTTTAATGGCACATCCCAATGTTAAGTCGAAAACATTTAACATGCTTATATCTGTTCAGACTGAATTTGTAAACCATTTTGGTCTTGACTTCACTTCTTAACTTTCAGACCAATCTGTTGTAAAGCATGTCCTCCATTGCGTTTTGTGTTTGCTATGTAAATATGACACCGCCATGTCACTCAGCGAATGAACTGTTTGCACAATACCCAGAAACCAGCAGGGGGGACAGACAGCAAACAGGGTCTTTTATTTATTCATAGCCTTTCAGTCCCCCCCCCCCCTTTGAATTATGTTCCCGATGTTCATAACATGTTTTTGAGAACAGTAGGTGGAGAAATGTGCCCTATTGGAGAGAAATGGAATGCTGTGTGTTTATACCATGAAAACGACACAGTGGCTACAGCTACAGCAGCCACTGGAGCACAAAAATATTTGTATCCTTTTATAATCTCTTCTGGAAGCTGAAAGAGAACTTTATTACATTCTGAGCACATTGAGTTCCAGTTTTCAGAAGCCTGACGGTCTGTTCTTACTCATACTATAACTATAACAAGAACAGACTAAAGGTTATATCAGAAATTAAAAGTTTGAATTAAATTTGTCCTGCAGAAATTTTAAGAATACAAAATAAAGCGGTTGACCTCTGCAGAGACACCAATGTATTATCTACTGTACAATATGAGTAGTAAATATGGCCGCCAAGGTTGTCAGACTTTTTGAGAGAGATTAATATGATGTATGATTAAAAGAAATAAAAACAGAGAGAAGTGGCTCAGAAAAGAATTTTCAAGAACTTAACGCTGGATATGTCCCTGTCAGATCAAAATGTTTTAGGCCACATAGTCCTAGAAGACGTCTTCACAGGTACAAAAAGCAAAGAGATCCAAACAGAATTTCCAATTTTGGCTCTTTGGATCTGATGATCTGAAGTTGTTAACTGTTTCCCGGCCAACGGTCCCACTGGAAATCTTCTTTCTTACAGCTACATGGCCCTGTGGGTGAAAAAATATAACTTGGACAGGATAAATGCGCTGCCGGTAACACAGTGTTGAGCAGTAAGTTACAGTAATGTGATAACATTGTGGTAACATTACAGTTACTAATCCCACTAACACTGTTACATGGACAATTTGGGGGTCGCCTTGTTCGCTGTCTTACTGGGAGTTTGCTGGGGGGTTGATATCACTTTGGTCTCTCTGCATTCAGTGGACAGACTGTGGCCGAACATGCTAGCTCGGCACAAGGACTGGAAGTGTAGGGAGGCTGTTAGCCTTGACTCATTGACATGCTGTGCCTTCTTCACAGTTGGAGGATGTGTGAACCCCATGGCTTCGCTGTCAGAACAGTACTTCTGAAGTGCTGCACACAGTCTCTGGAGCTAACATTAAGGTAGCCCTCTCGTGTATGAGCATTACATTCGAATGTAGCTAATACATGGAAAGCACAAACAGGGGCTTACGTTGAGCTAGCTGTTAAATAAAGAATACAGTATGTGACATGAGAGTGCAGAGGATTTGGAGTTGTTAAAAGACACCTTTGACTGAGCTGTGCAAGTAACCAAAGTACTGTCACACAAGTAACAAAACTAATTACTTTTTCTGCTGAGTAAATTGTAAAGTAATGTAATTAGCTTACTTGTTCAGTGAGTATTATGCTCTATGAGTAATAGAAACAGTTTCTATGTTGGTTTCCTATTTGGGAAATTACATGCAGTGTACTGCAGGTACAGTGTTTCCTGTTTACAGGGGCGTGTCAAGAACATTTTGAATGAGCGGACAGGAGGGGAGAAATCATTATTACATAAGTTAACATTTTAATTACACTGGCTGGTTTGTTATTGGAAGATTCATTAGTGCTTCTACTTCCAATAGGGGCTTTTCTTATTGGCTACATTTTCTTTCTTCATTAAAGGGGAATTCCACTGATATTATAGGTCAAAGTTGATATCATGGCTGGATTGAATACAACTTTATTTTGGAATATGCATCATGTGAGCACAATTTAAGATAAAATAATAAAGATCGCACAGTAAAGTTGATGTTAGTGGGCCAAATTCCCCCAGAACGTGCAGTTATTCACATCTCCAAAACCAATTTACATGCAATGAACCCTGAAATGTTTGGGGCATCTGGGGTCTTGGGGCCCCAGGAGAGTTGCCCACTTTGCACAGTTGGTAATCCAGCCTTGATGCAGTAATACTCAGCCTGTGAAAACAGTTATATAATGTCTTATGTGGCTCCAAAGGAACCCTAATGATGTCATCAGGGTTATCTTGGCTTGGGCTTGTAGACAAATTATTAACAAAAAGCCTGTGTTACAAAATGGAGGTGTGGAGTTTGAAAGACGTGGACATTTACCAGGCAAATAGGTTCTGACGAAAGGTTATTGTATTGATCTGAATTATGGGAAGTGTAGGATCAAATATTTTGGAGGATGACTCATACTAAAATCAGTATATCTCAGCCTCTGCTGCACCTTGCTGGAAAACCCCTTTAATAATAGCGTGGGGCACCATCTGCAGTCAATGATTTCCCCAGGCTCACCCCTACCTGTTTAGCCTTCTAGAAATGTGTCCATAATTATGGTTATTAAATGTGTTGCTAGGAGCTTACTTGAAAATATGAATTATGACACACAGTAGTTCTCATCCTTGTCTCCATATAGAGTAGGTTCCAATACCAGCGTCTTTTACAGCTGTATGGCACTCTCTGCTGTCTCTATCTAATTAACAATACCACCATTTGTGCTACTATGCAGGCCGCAGTACATTTCACATTTACTCATGAGTTGTGTTCTGCATTTCACTCTTGTCAAATCTAGCGTGAAGTAAACGGTTGCCTAGAAAAATCAAGTTTCTAAGGCAACAACAGACTTCCATTTTATGCTTTTGGTGCCTGGTGACTGACAGGAAGCCGTGTGAAAATTGAGTGCAGCATTGATGTGAAAACACTTAAACTCTGACGCAGTCAAACAAGAATACATTTACAATACATTTTTATTGATGCCATGATGTATTAGCTTGCACTGTTGACACTGAACACAATAACAGCAGTGCTGGGAGGGAAACCGCCGACCGTAACAACCGTGTGTTACACATGTGTCCAAATCAGACCTGGTGTGATGATACATGTTCAAGATTTAAATGAAACAATGTGATACAATAAGCATATCATGAGGACCTCTCTCTAACTCACCGTCAGAGCACCTACACATCAGTGCAGTGAAATCTAAATCTCTTTGGCCCACTTTGAGAGTTATAATTTTAGATGCAGCACTGCAACGAGGTGCTAAAGCCAAAGGCCTCTTCAAGTGCCAGTGAGAGGCAGATAAAAGAGCTGCATCGAGCAGAAAATAAAGATTAGCTTGGACCAGGAGTTACATTCAGTTAAATGTGATTTGTATTTGTAATCAAAACAATAACATTAGTTGGGCTATGCTATTAATTAAATACATTTTGAAATATTCTAAATTACCTTAGAGTCTTTACCATACAATTTGAATTACGTGTTGAGTCATGTGTGGTTCTCTGCAATAACGCTGCATCTTCCTATTATCTCATATTCCTGCTACACTCTGTATGTGACTTTACATGCATGCGTCGAAAGTCATTATACATATGACAAATCCATACGCACTGATGTTTGACAAAGCGTCACAGTATCGCAGTAAAATACACTTTTCTACATGATTTCACGCATTATTGGTGCGATCGCGATTTCAGACGCATCTGTTCAGGGACGCTGCCGCTACATTGAATTTTCATACAACGCAGTTTTATCTGAATTGTAATTTGGAAGCTTGAACAAGGTTGATAAACGGAACAGCAGAGAGACAGACTGTAATGATGGTGTCAAAAAGGCAAATCCCAGAACTTCTCCACAGACTGTGAATAATGAAACAACTGCCTGAACACTGCATGAGTGCACCCATAGCGACTTTTTGGCATATGGGAATATTTTGTAATTCACAGCTGGATGCCCTGAGTTCATATATAATTGATTTGGATGGATTATCTAAAAAAAATATATATACCAGGAGCCAGTAGAAATCTGTCTCTAATTCACTGTCATTGGACCAGTTCCAAAGAATGTCTTCTCATGATATCATCAGTTTATGTCTGGATACTCGATAAGTGGCTTTTAATTTTCACTCTTGGTTATGCTTTATCCTTCTGATGCTCTATAACACATTTTATTTGAGACTGACTGACATATTGTAGACCCTCTAATGTTTGACAAACAGTTTATCCTGTTGATTATGATTGTAAGAAGGCATTTTCTCCCTTAGGACGGAATCATTTTATGGACTTGAGACCAAGCCGTGACCTTGGTGAACTGCACCAGCCTTCTCATCAAGTGCATTCACACTTAAGAGCTGCTGAAATTCACTCTCCTGCTCTCTGCAGTTACAGTATGTAGCTTGGGACGTTGAAGTCAAGATAACAGTAAAAAAAAGAATTTTGAGAAATTTGAACGATTCCAATTCAAAGATGGTGCTATGATCTTGCACAGAGAAGCCTCCTGTTTCTTAGCATATCTTTATTGCAGTAAATAGCAAAAGTCATTTTCTTGATGATGGCATTCTAAACATTGAAGCACAGTTTTTGGAGCAGCCACGATTCTGCACGATTGTCATCACTGTTCTCGGCACCATTAGTGCCTTGCACAGGTAAGGTGGACCACAAAGCCCGGTCACTGCATTCTCATTGAGGACCAGGAAGAAGAAGAAAAAAAAAAACATTTGCAATAAACGTAGAGCAAACACACTTTTAGCTTTCAAAAGAGAATGCATTGCAAGAGTTACTGAACCAAATATTTTTATTTCATTATCACACAGCACAGTTTATACAATAATGAATGCCGCTGTTGGGTTAGACAAGAATGGAAGTGAATACAATTCTGGCAAGAATAAAAAGAAAGACAAGGAGAGAGAGAGAACACATTAACAAGACTGAGAGTCTCTAGCCATGCTAGCAGGAATCTTTAGTCTTTAGAATACACTGTCTTTGGAACATGAATGTCTGAAGTGAGGTTCGTGGCAGCGTGGCACCTGGGAGAGTACCAAGGCCGCGGCCGGGCCCTTCGCTGCATGTCGACATTTTACTGAACGGGTGAAGAGAGACCTGCTGGTGGTGCTAAAGGAAAAGTCACCAAGGTCAGTAGACTTCATCCTAACTCTAATCCAACTCTGTGGAACTTCAATATATGTGTAACAAATTCCATCGCAATCCGTCCTATAATAATATTAATAATAATAATAACAATAAACTTTATTTATATAGCATCTTTCATAACATAGAATATAGCTCAAAGTGCTTCACAAGGGAAGCACAACAATCAACATATTAAAAACAGGAAACACAAGGATCATATTAGTAATAAAAACAAATTAATAATGATAAAAACAATCTTAAGATATAAAAACCATAAAACCAGTATGCAAACTATAAAAATATCAAGCACAATATCAACACTGATGTAAAAATCAAAATAATAATAAATCAATAAATGAAAAGTGGAATTAGTTAAAAGCAAGTTCATAAAAGTAAGTTAGCTATAGTTGCTGAGTTATTTCAGTCTGTATACTGAGTGCACATTTTTACATTTCTGCTTAATCAGTATTTACCCCATGGTGGTATTTATTATCTTTGTCTTGTCTTTAATATTGTTGTCATGGCACTTTGAATTATCCATTAGCCATTTACTTGGCTGAAGTGAACTTGTAAAAAGTTAGCAGTCATTGTTGGTTGCATTGCTTAGTTAGCCTGCTGGCTAGTTAGCTTGCTAACAAAAGCCAAAGGTCAACCTTTTGTTGACCGAGCTGACTGTTCCCAAGCTGCAGCTACCTTGGACACAAATAACACATTCAGTTTGTCACAGGTAGTGCATCATTTATAGCCATACCATTGTTTTCACCCTGACGGTCCTTACTATCTGCCTTTGTTCCCTCTTATTGTTGTTTGAACTCTAGCAAGTACTCACTGAAACAAAGCATAAGTGCCAGAGCTCTTTTTCTACATTTAAAGAGTGACTTTTAACCACTGAAACGTATAGGATGCTGAGGTCACAGCAAACCACCTCCACAAATACCACTACACCGCTGAGAGAGGTTAGAGTCATTTCCACTGAGTGGCTAATGTTTATGCAGTCTAACATGCATCGCAATGAATCACTATGGGTTGGAGTGCAGAACATTAATTTATATGGAAATTTGTCATTTAGACTGCTGACCATACGGTATCCCGCTCCTGAATGCTAAAGATTATTTGATCATACGTCAGTACTGTAACCAGCGCTTCTACATTTACTCTCTTTATCTCTCCTCTCTCTCACACACTTAGTCTATTGATGTGATTCATGTCCATATGCATACAGAAACGGATTACTCTCTTTGAAACAACTTTGTGATAAGTTTCAGTCATATTAGTCACATGGATCCCATCATTTAGGCCTTTAGTGTATTTATTTTTTTCTAATTCTTTCATGGCATCATACACACACATGCACTTGCACACACACACACACACACACACACACACAAGTTTGTGGTGGTTCATGTGGGTGACTCACAGTTATGGTTCTACAAATGTTCATTCATCCTCTTTCTTATGAAAAGACTTGGACAAATACACACACACACACACATTCAGAACACACACACACACACACACACACACACACACACACACCACTCTGGGGATAGGAACACAACCTTGTACGGAAAAACAAACATGAGTACAATAGCACGTGAGATCCTACATATAGACTTATGCATACACATTCTTAAACAAACACAAATCCACAGGATTCATTTATGTCATTCGCTCACTCGCTTTTGCCACATCATCTGCATATTCCATGATGAAAAAACAGTAAAATTCATCATGCATGAAACTGCTTCCCTGGGGCTGTAAAAGGCGACAGGGCAGCATTGGGATGGATAAAAAGGACGATTAAATATATGCTATGTTTTACTGTACGTGATCTTTCTCTGTCTACAATATATGTGCTTATGCACATGTAAATGTATGTGCACGTATAGATCAGATCCTTGTAATAAACTCTGTTACTATGTGTGTGTTTGTAAGCACATGCTCCTGTCCATAATGTGTGTGTACAGGATGTCTGCAGGATTACTATTTATTTAGGCTACATAAAGATCCAGCCACCTAGAATTGCCATGTTAGGCCCTTGGCTGAAACTAAATTCCCCTCATATATATGTGTGAATGTGTTTTCGTGAAGGAAGCGTCATCTCATGGTGACACCCTGCAATTGGATGAATGGGCATGTTTACAGTGACACGTCCTGTCAGGAAGCAGGAGGAAGAGGGGAGACTCCCAATGGCCGGGAGTCGGCTGGGAACTGGTTCCCAGTCGGCTGGGAGGCGAGAGGCTTTCGGTCGGGAGCGGCAATTCACTGTGTGGCTGCCACTGCCAACTCACATTCTGTATTTAAATACAGTTTTGAGATACTTTTCTTGAGTATTTCGATTTTCTGTTTTTATTTATTTGCAACAAAAAAACGTAAAGTTGAAGGCCTTAAAACCAAAACAATGATCCGAAAACTGCTAAGACGCTTCATAGATCTGAGAGGAACTGTAGAGTCGGATGATTATTCTCTGTGGGATCGTCACTATGTGCAACACCTTTCATATTACACATCGCCATTTAATATTTTGTTAATATAGAAAAATTAATTAGAGCAGATTTAAGTAAAAAATTTGAATGGAGGACATTTAGTTGTAATGGAGTATTTTCATGCTGTGTTATTGCTTCTTTTACTTACAAGAAGGACCCTAATTCTTCCACCACTGGTATATGGTTAGACAATAAACAACCAATGGAGGATCCTCACAAGTATAGCAACACACGCTTGTGTGAGTGCAGATACATATCAAATCGCAGAGGCAGATAGCAGGAAGATAACAGCTTGCAGGATGTTGTAATTCCCTGAGTTTGTATTGCAGCATGTTTTAAAAAGACAATAGATTAAAGATCTTCAATATACAGCACATCAGAGTTTGAGCTACAGCTAAGAGAAAGAGATTATGGAATGCATGAGAATGAAGGACAGAAAGAAAGAGTGAAAGAAAAAGAATAAGGGGAGCATTTGAGGACAGAAGTGAAAGAGTAATGTGAACTGCCTCTATAAAACACAGAGAAAAACACTCTCCATGCGCACTCGAGACCCTGTTCACATGCGTGCAACTTTCATGGGTGGGCATGGGCACACACACACACACACACACACACACACACACACATAGATGCAGAACAACATTAAACAGATACACTCACACACAGAGAGAGCATTTGGAAGCTTGTATAATTCTCTCTGTGGGTGTCAATTAAATCTCTCAGCTCTGTCAACAGCACACACACACACACACGCTAGCACAAGCGCACACACTCGTTCTCTTTCAACAGCCAGTGCATCGTCAACACCGGCTGGCTTGGCAAGCAAGTTAGAGAGAGAGAGAGAGAGAGAGAGAGAGAGAGAGAGAGATAAGAGATGGAGAACTGGTAATATGAGAGCATGAAAGCACTGCAGGTAAGGAAACACTGCGGTTGTCACACACACTCACACAAACACACACATTGGTCTCATTTCATGTTTTCCCTGCGTTTGAATGCTGCAAAGGCCAGTATTGATACTGACAAATGAGCTATAGATGCTCCACGCAAGGGCATCCTCTCATACACACACACACACACACAGAAAGAAAAAACATCACATCACCAGACGCAAACCAATGGATTAAAACATATCTAACAACGTAGCAGCTATCCATCCCAGTAAGTAAAGACCTACTGGATGCATTTTGAATGTATCAGCAGCAGCAGAGCTTTAGGGCAAACTGTGCACACTGTATAAACACACTGTGGAACAGGCTTTGCAGCACAATGTACAACACATCTTGTGACTGTAAAGACAAAGTGTGTGTTACGAAAGCCACTGCAGCCTTCTGAACAGAGTGATCTTTGGCAGAATGTCCCCAGGTCGGCTCCCTGCTGAGGTGTCCTGATAAAGTCTCACATTGGCTTGGTCAGTGATGTCACTCAGCTAAACACCCCAATCATTAGACAAACGCAGAAATATAACACCTTTAACCCTTACACTCCCATGTACTTGCCTTTTTCTGACTCACAAAGCCTCTCATTAGGTTCATATCTGTATGGATTGCACTTTTTTCTTTTGATAACAAGGGCTATTTTAAAATGAAGAAATATTTGATGTGAATAATTGTATTCAAGACTAACATTGTGCATATTCTGCATATATAAATTCAATTTCATTTGTATATTTAGAGGTGACAGGATACATACACAGTGCAGAGAGATGGTGGTGGTAGTGTTTGAATCTGGTCCTGGGTATTTCAGAGATCAGGACTGAAAAATATTTGTACATGTATTTTTACATATATTACATATTCAGTGGTGTCTGTGACTGTCTCTGATGCTGTATGTGCTTGTGTTATGTCTGGCCATGTTTGCTTTTCTTTCTATCTGCTGCACTCAGGTCTCTCTTGCAAAAGAGATCTTGATCTCAATGAGACTATTGACTAAATAATGGTTATAAACATATACGTATATACTAAAATATATATATATATATATATATATATATATATATATATATATATATATATATCCAATCTCTTTGGATAAGATGTGAGTCTTGCCTTAAATAACATACCACAGGTGTTTAGGCTCAAATGTTCTTCAAATTCGTGCAGAGCAATCTGTTATCTCAGTTAGAAATAAACACACATGCAATGATTTCAAACCGAAAATAATGAAAAAAAAAAGTCAAGTGTGGGTTGAATCAGTAGTTGTGCTGTTATTCCAGGCCCATTTGAGGTTTGTTTGCCACATTTTCCCTGCACAAATCAATATCGTCGCCCTCAGCATTATTAATGTAGCAGTCTGAATATGAAAACCAAACAACGATGGAATAGACAGAGAGCAGAAACAAATACTGAAGGTGCTGCAAACTTTCATTGACAAACATGCCCTCTTCTACCCTCGTAGGAATTATGAAAGACACAGAGAACCTGATAGATTGACCTCTGACTTCAAACAAGATGCATGCTGACTTTGATCTTCATCTTAATTTGCCTCCATCTGCTTGATAGCAAACGACACAGAGCCATATTCCACTTCATTGCTTGAAAATGTGTCATCAGTACTGAGTGGCCTGTGTGGCCGTCGATAATGTTTTCTAGCATAAAAGGTTGACCTCATATGATGCAGGAAAAAACTACCTGTAGGTTTGTATCATCCTCATGCTGTTTGACATAAATCAAAGACAAACCTCCTTGAAATCAGATAATAAAAGACAAACTTGCCATATGTTTTCTGCATTTGACCAGTGAGCTGTAATGTGTTAAATGCAGCAGTCCAAAATGTGTTGGAGTTCCCACATCAACACTGTAAAAGCTCCATTAAAATGACTGAAATGTATCTACTCCTCATAGTATTTTTGGACCACACACTTGTTTTTGCATGACCAACCATCACGGCAGATGCTGATTCAGTTTGTGCTCTGGAAACGAGATCAACACACAGAAGCAGATGATGAATGCATAAAATACTTTGATGTATCACAGCAGTACAGGATAAAACAGGCAGCTCACGGAAAGCGAAATCCACCACTGGAGTAATATTAAAGTGACTCATTTCTTTTACATTTTAAGCCATGTTAAATCAACTCGTTCTTTTGGTCTTTTGTCCTATCACTTTTCCCAATAAGTGACAAGAGGACTGCACCAAATGATGAATTAGAACATGTAACTGTTCTAAAGCTGAAGGGTTTGTTCATTTTAATGATGCATATCCACTTGAGACTGGCAGGACGTGGCTTGGATATTAAATACCATATACAGAATAGGCCATGGAATAAAAAACAACACCAACAATGGAAGACGTCACTGTCTAGCTAATGCAAATGGCATGTGAAAAATTAGCTATCCACTGGACACTTTGGTGCTGATTGTCTTGTCACATTTTCATTATGGGAACCAATGGACCAAACCCCCTAAGCCTCATGATATATTTGCTTTGTTACCATTATGTATGCATAGAAAAGCACTTGCGATACAAATGGCAATGATCATGTACTTATGCAAACTTTGTGTACACCTGGAGGATTAAATCCACTAGGGGGGGCACATCAGGGACGAATCATCCCGACTGACTCCAAAATTAGGGTTGGGGTTTGAGAGCATTTTCCTTTTGAATCCATTATCAATCTAAACAGGTTTAGCTTTCACCATTTGTAAGTAACTGAGGTTAAAAATAACTAAAACCCAAATATCCACAAGAAATTTATTCAAGAGTCATAGTTTAGCAAATCTGGGACTGTGGGAACTGGATCCAAAATGAAACCATCTCAAACCAACCCTACCCAGAATATCTTCCATAGGAATGATTTTGCACAAGCTAAACATAATGCGACACTCGATGAGGTCACTACAGTGTTAATGTTAACATCGCAGCAGAAAATGCGGCAGTGCTTACATCTCTCTTCAAAGCATTCGCCATTGGTGTTGTGGTTTGTTCAAAGTCTGCTGCTGACACCCTGATATACAGTTCATGGGCTTAGTTGAGTCTTGTGAACATTGTGTTAGTTTCTGAGGAGGCTCATAATTAATGCTCAGAACGAACACAGGATATGTAAGCTAACCACCATGCACATGCAAACACGTAGTTAAAAGCAATTATATAAGTGCTCTAGAGAGTCACTTTAGTCAGTTGCAGTGGCAGAACAAGCTGTACACATATCACGTCATTGTTGGGGTGAACCTTTTAGCAAACAATTGAGTCCAAAATTCACTACCTTTTAGCTCTGTTTTGGTCTCTACTAACTCCTGAGAAAAATATCTGGCTCTTTAGCTGCTTAATACTCCACTATGTTCACCAGCTAGTCGTTAACTTTCTCAGCTTTTTCACTGATGACAGCTGTAAGCAGTATGCAGTATGTTGAGAGCCGTAAGAATAAAACAATGAGCTGAAAGGTGCTAAAAAGCTCCAAAGAGCTGAGGGGAAGTGGAGGTAATAATTATCTGTGGGTCATTATGAGGGCCAGCTTTCACATTGCACATAAGTCATTTGATCTGTTAATATAAAAATAATGACTAGTGCAGCTTTAAGTGATACATATACACACACACAGTGCATCGACCATTTCATCATTTAGGAAGGAAAACAAAATCCATGTTTTAAATAATTGTCTAACAAACACTGCTGTGCCAACACGTTCTCACTCCCAGATCATCAAATACGGCAGCTTGGTCAGTGGCTATGACGCTCTGCGTACCCTTCTAGCGTCAGTTTTGCACGTGCAGTCAAGTTAGCAACAATAAATATGCAACGCCCGTTTAGACTTTCAAAACAAAACACGCGGTTAAAGTTGTGAAACGGCCCAGTTTGGTTAGGTTTAGGCACCAAAACCATTTGGTTAGATTTAGGAAAATATCATGGTTTGGGATAAAATAATTCCGCTAGTTAAGTTAGGTAAGTTATGTTACCTAGGTTACGTAACCTATGTGCGGAAGTTAAAAAGAAATCAACCTTGACTATTGGTTTCCCATCCAACCACCCGACCTCCTGCCTACGCAGACTTTTCGCACTCTTTATACTATGTCGCCTGACTTTGACGGCGCGTCAAATCCTCCTACGGCGTCATAGTTTGAAGCGCATGGCCACTGACCAAGCTGCCGTATTGGATGCTTTGGGAGAGAACGTGTTGGCTGTGCTATAACCTGTGTATCAATACAGTACGGTATTTGCAATATCACCACAAAAAAAGAAAGACAATCATTTCCCTGCTGCATGCCACTATGAGACAATATGCAAAAAGCTATTAGAAATGCAATTGGTAGCTATTTAAAAATTAAACCTCAACAAACCCCCTGCTAAAGCCTAATCCAAATAAACACTGTAAGCGCTAAATCTGTGGTGTCAGGAGTCTTTGAGCTGCCTTCAGCAGAGTCCACATTAATACCAAAGCTGGCCCGCTACATGTCCTTGAGGGGCCAATTCATTAGTTAGCTGGAAAGCCCAATCAATCACAATGTATCAGGGAAGACTACGGATCATAATTCAGCACAGGTACAGCAAAGAGAAAAGACGGGGAAATGGGACGATGGATGGATGGATGGAAAGAAAGGCAAACAAGACAGATTGGCAGGCAGGGAGAAAGGAAGAAGAATGATTGCGGCGGTAACAGCGGACAGTTTAGGGTGGTATCCCATGAGTTGCTTGGTGAAGCAGTCATTAGAGATGACCTGTCAATCAGAAAGCCTGCAGTACATTGCATTTTCCTTTTTAGGCTTTTTCTGGAAATGATGGAAAAGATTTTTTTTTCCTAAAATGGAGCCATGAGACATTGACTACATAACAACAAACGGAAACACTTTCATGACCTGGTTACAGGGTCGAACCGTATGGTGTTCTAAGTGACAGCAAGAAGCAAAAAGGACAGTCACTGCATCATAAGAACAGTTTTATTTTACTAGTTTTTTTTTAAATGAAACTTAAAGCTACATGTTCAAGGGGGCTCAGGTTCCGTGATAAAATATTAGCTATTGATTAGCGAGAGACGGAGGAAAGGGAAAGCCTCTGATGTGCCCTCTGGGATGTTAGCAATGGAAAACATGTTCGCACACATACACACAAACAAGTGTGTAAGCTCTAAGGGCAGTCTCCTCCACCCGTCTGCAGTCGCCCCCTCGCCCTCACTGATCCGTCATAGATCAACGTAATAAAATAGAAACAGGTGTAGGTTTGCACCCAGAGGAAACAGCAGCACATTAACCGCCGCCTCCGCTCAGATACGTTACACATGCAGCTTACATGATTTTCAAGGATCATCTGTCAAATTATAAGGGTTTCAATGACTTTCAAGGCTTTTGGCTGCTTAAATGTGATGATTCACAATTACTGTGATTTAGAGCTTCAGAGGTGTAAAGTAGCTAAGTACATTTAGTCAAGTAGTTTACCAAAGTATAATTTTGACTTAATAGTACTTTGTATTTCCATTTAAGTAACACTTTTAATCCACTACTTTCTTCTTCCACTATTTTCCTGAAGGCAGTATTTGCTACTTACTATGCAGAAAAGTATTTTGCAGAATATGTGCCTTATTAGCTAGGCTAAAGTGTTAGCTACACTAGCCAGCAGTGTATGCAGTTTAACCACCTAAAACAATAAAACTCTTCTTAAATGTTAAGCTTGTAATCACAAAGGAAACCATTATCTGTTCTCAAACACAAAACCCACGTGTGAAAGTATTATTTCAGTGCGATATTGGCACTTTTACTTTGTCTTCCTCACCTTAGCATAAAGGCAAACGAGCAGAATGATGCAAACAAAAACGGAAGATAGGCGAAAAGAAGGATGGCAGTGAGTATTCAAGGGAAAAGAAGTTAAGAGAAGACCTTAATTGAAAGTAGGACTGTTTCCCAATTTCATACTGCATACTAATTGTCATAGTTTACTATTTTTCCAGTTAGTATACAAGAAATCAATGTGCTTTACCATTGTGGACTAACAAGAGAATTATGTGCAGTACGTGTTATTTCCATGCTACACATTAATTCTTAGCAAATATATGCCAACCATAACAGATTTAATAGCTGCTGCTGTTTTACCAACATTCTTTGAAGCTGTGTGTAGCTCCTCCATTATGCATACTGATTGGAATGACTGGACTTCATTTTGTCACTTTTGTACACTGTGAACACACTATATACACAAAACCTCCTCACAATTAGCATGTAGTACGGAATGGAACTGGGACACAGGTCTATCTGCAGCTTGCACACTCTCTAAAAACACGCCCATCTCCCTACAGGACATCTGTCAGCAGCATGCAAGACATGCATCTTTCAGAGATGGTTCGGTTTAGCGTTGAGGCTGTGTTTTTCACAGTGGCACATTTTGGCATGTCATAGCAGGAAAAGCAGAGAAGTAATTGATAACATTAAAAATGACTGTGTTCCGTTTAGGTGAGCTAGTTCCAGGGCCCCGGTATTGAGCATGTTGGCTCGCTGTCATGGCTTACTGGGACACCTGATGAAACTGAGCCATCACTTACTGAATTTGTTGCACCTGTGCTTTTCCTGCTACGACAACGTCAAAATGTCTCCCCCCCCCCCGTCTCCACCAATAAGAATAATAACAGGGTAAGTTGACCCGCCCTAACAGATCCAAGTAACTGGAACGTGAGGGAGATGTCAAGTGTAGTTTGCGTACACCCACACAGTCTAGATAAGAGGTCTAATCAGCCAACACGTGAAAACATGTTATTAGGTGGACTGGGAGTCAGATGGAACATTTTGACACAGTTAACAGTGTAAGGACTGGGAGTGAGTGTGAGCGTGTATAATTCATGCTGTTGAAATCGACATGTTGAGGTTACCTATAACAATTATCTCTAACAGGCTTTTGTAACATGGTTTTTGTTCCATAAATACCCTTTATGATCCACCTTGAGTTGGCCCAGTTTTACAATCCTCACGCACTGGAAATCCAAGTTCACTAACATGGTCACGTATGGGAACCTTACACCGACATGACGCAACGTGACCCGTTAATTACACCCCTGGATTAAAAGTGAACACACCAACCATTGCCATGCAACAAAGGTAATTGGACTCCATGTTTTAGAAGAAAAGGGATATGTACACTATGAAACGATGCTTTGATAACGGAAATTATATATGACAGGATCTTCTCAAACAATGCTTCCTGATGTTCACTACTCAAAGCAAAGACAAAATATAACTATTAGCCTGGCAGACAGGTAATAATAGTATCATTGAATAATGGCTGTAGTTATTTTGTGAGAGCGGGTGTCACTTTTTTAGGAGGTGGCTATCTCATTTTGGTCAGGAACTCATTATCCTTTTCAGAGCAAGCTGGTGCAAAAAAAAAGGATTCAAAGGACAGAATTTGAATGAGAAATGGAATCAATTTAATGGTGTGGACATGGAGGCCAAATATGCTCTGGAGGGGCTGTGAAATTCTACTGGAGTGCTGTCCTTTAATATGTGGCTGCATTAAATTAAAGCCAGGAAAAAGTACGATTTTAACACATCGCAGCTGTCCTGTGAAAAGATGCCATGTCTCTGCTGAAAGTTTGCACAATAAGTTTCATGACCGTAGGGGCTAAAGAAGCACACGCAAATCCTTCTGTATATCAAGAGGAAGGCATGAATGAAATAATCCCAATAACATTTGTGTTTTAACTCTTTAAAGGTTGACTCTCTTGAGGCTGCGATGGCCTCGACAGACAGGTGACAGGAGCTTTCCTCTGATCGGCTTTTATGAATGTCACTAAATGGTGTGAAAATGAAAGCCAAGTAGCTACAACAGAGCAGCACTGGTGGATTTGTCCACGTTTAATGAGGCAGCTGGTGGGGAGGCGAGGCATTGTTTTCCTCTCATTGGGGATGCATTGAGTAATTTGCGGCAACCGGGGAGATGCCATCCCCTTCCATCCCTCCTCAAATGGCCGCCTGACCGCAGCGGATGCCAAAAATGCTCCGGTGCCATTCCTGAGCACATTGTTGGCATTCAGCAGACATGGGCCATCGCTGCTACAAATGTGCCCCCACAGCTTAATAAGGTGTTACAGAGAAAATAACAGTGTAATTAAAGCAAATCGCACATAAACACAACCAAGAGTACAGAGAAAAACTTAAGAGTCACTGGTTTCATAATGATATATATATATACAGGTATATATATATATATATATATATATATGTGTGTGTGTGTGTGTATATATATGTATATATATACAGTATATATGTGTGTGTGTGTGAAAAGTTGCAGACTTTTAAAACTGTGTGAAATCTAAACGTGCACAGCTGTATGTATGTTTGTAAGTATGCATGATTTCTAGTGGGGATGAGCGAGCACCCCATTATCTGTATCTGTTCAACCAGCTAAATGATCTGAATTCGTATCCCTACTCGGAATGGGCGGGGGCGGAGTGGGTGGTGCTTGACCCAGAAGTGGGCGGGGCTATCCGGAAGTTGTTGAATTTAAGCCTGAAATTGATATGGGTTGATCAGAAGTTGCTATACTTATTAGGAAACTATTTACAGAACAGCCTCAGAATTGAGCTTCAGAGCAATGCTTTTGGTCACAAGAGTATGAGAACTATTTACAGAGCAAGTTTTTTTTATAACAGTTGCTATATTTAGTAGTACAGAGTACAGAGTACAGATATTGACACATTTTACTCCGATGACGATACTCGAACTCATAAAAAGTACATTATCTAACCCTAATTTCTAGTTGCAAACACACTGGTATGGTCATTCAAATTTAGCTCAAGATTCAAAAGACCAATAAAAACAGGCTTCAGTTTTGGTAAATGTCATTTTGAATATTTGCATTTGGTTTAATGTTGCTAACTATAAAAAAACATGGCGTTCTCAATTAAAATATTTCACTCAGACAAACATAGAACACATGTTATGTACGCCACTTTAAAATTGCTTAAGGTAAAATGGAAGTGGGAAATCAGGGTTAATGAGAAAAGTTTAAATAAAATCACTTTGTGACTGATGGACTTTTGAATGGCAACCATCAGTTTTGAGGTCATGGACTTCAATCAACACGCGAAGAACAGTTTAATATGTATACTCCAACATGTGCCAAAATGACAGCGGTAAAAAAAATTAACATATTCATATTCATATGCTATATATCCTTGAAACTCTTGGTTCCTCACTTCCCAACTTTTTTATAGAATTGTCCATAAAAGAGTACTGACTGCTGCCCTGCAGACACAAATTTAGCCTAATTTATCTGTTCAGTTTCCAAAGATACGTAAAAAAAAAGAAAAAAGGAAAGAGATGCAGAACACAGATGGAAAGATGGGTAATTGAGTTTCAATACAATAACCAGTATATTTTAACAGACCCTAACCCTCTCTCATGTTATTATGAAAGTTCAAAAAGTGAATTAAAATGATCTCAATCGTACAACATTTTCATTTTTACTGAAACTGCTGAATTCAAGTGCTGTTGGGAGAGTTTGACATCCAAGACTTCCAGGTGCTTTTTAAAAGCAGTGCCTTTGCATACGTATCCGCTGTCAATAACAATGACTAGGCTGCAGCTTTGCAATGTGAAGAATTGTTCAGATGTCTGTAGTTCAAGACAGAATTACTCATGAAATTGGGAATAAGATGGCTAAACACAGTGGTTTCCAACCTTTTGGCTCGTGACCCCTTAAAACAACTAACGAGTAGTACTTGTAATCTGTCGCACTCTTCGGTTGGCTGTTCCTCACTTTTTTTTTAACTTTAAGAATATTTAGAGCGCTGTAGAGATACAGTTATTCAAAAACATCATCTTCATCTAATGTTTTGCAGCATGAATGTTTTTTTTCTCTGCTTTCCTATCCTGTTAATCATCTCACCACCGCTCAGATTTATCTCGCATCACTGTGGTTGGGCCCAAGCCCCAGGCTGGGAACCACTGCTGTGAGACACACACCTGAGAAAAAGAGGTTATTTTCCCCAGTATTCCTTTTCTTTTGATCAGTCTGTGAATACTTGTTGCTTCTATTGTTTCCCAAGTAGACCTTGACCCATTGTTCACATATACTCTTATTACTCATTCCTGGAAATAATAAGAATCATCATCTTCATCATTTGATAGGTGCCTAAAAACAGATGGAACGATGATACCTGCAGAACAATAAGGTCGGTGCCAAAAAAGCTTCAAAATCTTAAAAAGAAAGAGCAAATTTGGGATGTTTGGACGTGGAAACAACAGAAAGAGAGACAAAAAAGAACATGCTAAGGAATGTGAAGGAGGCTACGTTAACACAGGCAAAAATGACATCTTTGAAATCTGACACTTTTAGAGTTTTACGAGGAGATCTGAACCACACAAACAGCACAAAACCATGTTTAAATGATGTGAGAAAAAGAGGTTATTTTTCCCAGGTGTGTGTACAATATGCGTTTGATCTCAGACAAAACCAGCACCAATCCAGAGAAAAATGAAGACATCCTAAAGTGACAACTGATGGAAAACGGAGTGAAATGTACTTGCATGCAGTGGAAAATAGAAATAAATTCAGTTGTAGAGTTTGAGAAAACATGATTGTCAAAAACAGCCACTGACTGTAGAGTTGTTGTTTTTATCATTGTTGCACATTATATATGCACACTTGAATGTTTAATTTAATTTGGCCACTTGTATTCCTTTTCTTTTGATCAGTCTGCTACTACTTGCTTTTTTTGTTACTTCTATTGTTTTCCGAGTAGACCTTGGCCCGATGTTCACATTAACTCGTATTACTCATTCCTGGAAAAAAAATAAGAATCAGCATCATCATCAAAAGCCTTTGAAATGACCTTTGCCTTGAAATTCCCAGAAAAAGAGTTCAAGTTAAGACAATACTTCAAAGAGAATTAACGAAAAGTATTTCTTTTCTTTCTTTCTCTCTTTTCTTTTTTTAACTAAAAGCCTTGACACAACAGTAATCCTCCTGCAGGTCACACTCTCTGCTGTGTTCTTAGCTCACAGCGCCCCTTGTGGCCAATTCTAAACTGAATGCATGCTACCCTCCTATTCCAGCAGTGCTTGGAATAGACGTGCATTTCACCAGTAAACCCCATCAGATAAGAATATACTCTGAGGCACA